>NW_024424452.1:19548453-19631530 GCF_017311325.1 Ursus maritimus | reverse complement strand
GGTGCACCACTCAAAGCTTTATCCCTCTGTTCCACCGCTGCTGCCCTCCCTGGAAAGGATTGGAAAAGGAAACCTTGACTTTCAGATTGATTTTTAAATAAGCACATATTTAGCTGTTAGTGCTTCAAGTGCAGGCTGGGTTATAGTCTTCCAACAAGCAAAGAGTCATCTAATTCTTTCCACAACTAGATATTGAAAGGGGCCGTCTGTGGGCAGTTCCTCACCAGCCTGGGGACGAACCTGACTGCAGCTTGGAGGGGGAGACGGCACAGTGCAGGCCCAGCTGGGGAGCGCCTTCTCCCCATTCTTCCCACTGGGGTCCTTGCCCTGCCCCCACCTCTCCCTTCTAGTTTCACTGCCATGTTTTTGGTGGTCACTCCAAGGTTTTTGGTCCCACTGCTAAGTGCAAAATGCAGATAAGGAAGGAAGTCTCGTTTGGTTGCTAACCTAGTGGAGCGTTCAGTGAGGAAGGTGGACAGAATGTTTACAATTGGAACGGAACTTAGAAGTTCCAAGACTCGTAGCTGCCTCCCACCCGGTGAATATTTTTCTCTGCTTTTGCTAGAGATGTCTAGAATCTGAAATGCTTTTGCCAAGAGAGGAATAGAAGCCCTCCCTCCTCCCCCAGGGCTTCCTGGAGTGTGAGGAAGAAAGCTTATTCTTCTTTCACTCAAGTGCTGATGACCTTGAAGATAATAAATAGCCACCGTATTGACCACTCCCAACCTGCCAGGCTTGGTGTTGGGTGCTTGCATAACTGTCTCATCTGATCCTCACAACCACCTTGGGGGGTTGGTTCTGTTACCATCCCCAGTTTACAGACTGAGACACTAAATCACAGAGACGTTAGGTCACCTCTCTCAGGCCACACACAAGGAAGGGGTGTGGGCCGCAGGATTTGGGCTCAGCTCATTCTGTAAGTGGAATACTCTCTCCTCTGCAGCCGAGATCCATGCATTTCATCTGGGTTCATGCTCCCTGATAATTTTCTCTGTGCCAGTTAAAACATCAGTGGAGGCTGAATATTGCAGTTTGTGGGGAGCAATTTATAGGAATTCCTATCAGCCCCTGACATAATAGGAACGATGAAAGTGGATAGTCAGTGCCTAGGATGTGTCAGGACTGTGCTAAGTGCTTTAAATGCATTTTCACTTGGTGCCCTCCCAGTGAGTCACAGACCACAATCCTGCATCCAGGATTGGAACCAGGATTGACACAGTTAGGATTGAACCTGTCAAGCTTGTCTACAGAACCTGCCATCTGCGCACCATGCTGAAACTGCATTTTCTGCCATTCCTCCTCCAGTGCCCTGTCTGCAGCAGCCACAGTGTGGTGCCCTGTTGTCGGTGTAACATGCTAAATGATTTCCTACCTCAGGACCTTTGCACAGCCTCTTCTGTCTGCTTGGTGCACCTTTTTTCCTTTTCCCCCTTTGGCAAACCATACTTTAACACCCTGTTCAGGTGTCACCCACCCCAGAGAGCTTTCCTCATCTTCTGTGAAAACCAGTTGCTTCTTCCTCCTTCCTCCCAGCGAAGTTCAGTGTCTTTAGATTCCCTTACTGCTGTCTTTACACTGAGTCGTCATAATTTGTATACCTCATGTAAATTCTGTGGAGCAGAGATTATGAGGTGTATCTCTCACTAGAGTATGCAGTTTATGTTTATCACTGTCTCCCCAGTACCTGCTATAGTCCTGGTACATAGCAGGTGCTCAGGCACTCAATATATTGGGTGAGTGAATGAGGTGGTATCTCTGGTGCCTCGCCTGGGGGACAGTAAGGGTCATATCAAACATGTGCAGTAGGAGCTTGTATTGGGGCTTTCCAGAGAAACAGAACCTATAGGATATACAGAGATAGATACAAGGGGAAATTTACTATAGAAATTTGCTTACGTGATTATGAAAGTCGAGAAGTCCCAGGATCTGCCATCTGCAAGTTAGAGAACCAAGAAAGCAGGTGGTATCATTCAGTCCCAGTCTGAAGGCCCGACAGCCGGGAGCTCTGATGTCCAAGGACCGGAGGAGATGATGTCCCAGCTTAAAAAGAGAGAAGTCACCCTTCCTCCATCTTTTTCTTCTGTTGGGGCCCTCAGCCGACTGGGTGATGCCTATCCGCTTTGGTGAGGGTGGATCTTCTTCACTCGGTGCACTGATTTGGTCTGTTCCAGAAACACCCTCGCGGACACACCCAGAGATCGTGTTTGAGCAGCTGTCTGGGGCTCCCTTAGCTCAGTCAAATTGACACTCAAAATTAACCATGACCGTGATCACTACATTTCTCATTGATGGCTTCTGCCATTCTCCCCCACCTCCAACTCTCCTTATCTCTGAGTTTCAAACAGCATTTAGTGGAAGATGGGATGATGTTCAGAGCCCCGGGGGTTGGCGAGCTTTTTCTATAAAGGGACAGATAGGAAGTATTCCAGGCTTTTGGAGTCCTGCAGTCTCTGTCAACAACTACTCAGCTCTGCTCTGAGGCATGAAATAAAACTTTGTTTACAAAACATGGCATGCGGCTGGATGCGGCAGTCAGGCTGTAGCTTGCTGATCCTGGTTCTAGAGTATTCCTGTCCTGACAAATATGGTAGATGGTAATTGGGCTCCTTAAACTGGCTTTGAAGAAAGGGTTATCTGTTCGTGGTCATGCAAAGCATGACTCTTGAGTGCATTATTGCTAACCCTTCAGCATCATCTAACCAGAGGGTTCTCACGGAAAAAGCCCTGTGGTTTGGGGTCAACGACTACAGTTTGAATTCCACATTGGAGCTGTGTGATCCTGGGTGAGTTCCTGAGCTTTCCTGGCCTTCAGTTTTGTTGCCTGCAACAGTTACCTTGCTGGGTTATAATGGGGGCTGAAAAGAGTTTGTGTGTTTTACAGGCACGTGATAAGGATTGAGCAAATATTAGTTATTTGTCTTCTTGCAGGCTATCCTCCAAAATCTTCACCTTTCCACCAAAACACGGAAATACAAACTGTAAAAGCCAGTGCCGCCCAGGGAGGCCCACTGTCTTTAGAATTCTAGAAGGAGTCTTTGAAAAGTGAGAGACATTTAAGTCTGAGGAATTCATCGTTTCTTACTGTCTCACCATTCTCTTTGAGAGAGAGTGAGAAAAATTTGACATTTCGTTTTCGCACCTGTAATGTTACAAGTCTAATGCGAGCCAGGGAAGCAAAGGTGCCTGTGACGTCAAGGGACAGGGAAATGGCAGTTGCAGGGTAAGCATTTGGCAGACCAGGGGCAGAGATGCCATGTTCTGCTCCGCAAGGCAGGTAGATCTGATACCTACAGGAAATGGAAGGGATTTGTGAACGTTGTGCGCCCAGGAGGAGTAAATATTGAGCCTGCCCATTAGGAAAACGAAGAAGTTGGATCAGACCACCAAATATATCCACACACGCCACCAGCCATAAGCGTATGCGTTCCGCAACCACTCGCGGGTGGTGTAGGGTAACTAAATGTCACACAAAGCTGTCTGCTTCCTCGTCTGCCCACACTTCCCAGTTCCGATCCCAGACGGGATCTTCGCAAGCTTCGAAAATGTCCCTGTGTGGTCCAGGCTGACGTCCACGCTCCTCAGCGCCAACATCTTCGTGCTCTTACCACTGAGCTATGGCCATCTTTTATATCTTACCACTGGGGAGGGAGTCTGCCATGTCCTGACCCCTCCCTAGGGCAGACTGAAATGCCCCTTTCCGCCCAGCCTCACAGCATCTTGTTCTTAGTACCACGGAACTCTTATAACACAGGATTTACCCTCGTTGTGAATTTTTCTCCTTAATATTAAAAGATCCTTGAAGACGGGGCCATGTGTCATTGATCTTTTCAGCTCTAGTACGTACAAAGGGAGTGGGGGTTTGAGAGAGTCTTGATCAATGTCCCTGAATTTGAAAATAGGAGATTATACGTGTGGAGGTATTTGCAAATTGACAAACTGAAAATGTCTTGAAATGCTGGCTGTCCAGAAGAAGAAGGGTTTTGTGTTGACTTCAACGTTGAGTGGCCCATCCTTTTGAAGCAGCCTTGCTGAACTCTTCGTGAATCTTGGGGTATCTTGGTGATTAGAACATCACCGAGAGACCTGTTATGGTTGGCTTTATTGCAGGCCACACCGTCATCCCAAATGTCAGTCTTTTTTTTTTTTTTTTTTTTAAGATTTATTTATTATTTGAGAGAGAGAGAGAGAGAGAAAGAGAGTGCTGCCCTCGGGGCAGAAGGAGAGAGAGAGAGAGAAAATCCTCAGGCAGGCTCCCCTCTGAGCAGGGAGCCTGACTCCAGGCTTTATCCCATGACTCTGAGGTCATGACCTGAGCAGAAATCAAGAGTTGGATGCTTAAACGACTGAGCCACCCAGGTGCCCCCCAAATGTCCGTCTTAATAGGGCTTTCCTGAGGGAGCTCCAGGGAACAGATCGCCCTTCAAGAAACACCCTGGGATCTGAAGGTCTGGACGCTGAGAATAGTCTGTGGCCATGTGGGTAGATAAGTAGGCGGTTTGATTCAGGATGATCGGCAGGCAGGATGAGGGGGGTAAATGAGGCATTTTATGGGAAGTGATTAATGTTGAATAAGTGTGTATTCTGAGATTAAACAGCCACAGCAAGAGCTCTTTGGGTGGCTTCTCCATCGGGGATTTAGCAAATATTTACTGGCTGCCTTCTGGGTGCCAGGCACTCACTTAATTGGTTCGAGACCTCCTGAGATAACCACTGCCAATACCGTCCTCTCACCGTTGCAAAAATCAAGGTTCAAAAGATGAAGCACCTGTCCCAGAGTCACAGGTAGAACTGGGGCAGCGAGAAGGTCTCTTCCCTTGCTGTGGCAGTAGTGGTTTAGACCCCTGAGCTCTAAAGCCAGACTGCCTGCATTTCTATTTGGGCTCTGTGGCTTCTGAGCTGTGTGACCTTGGACATATTACTCAACCTCTCTGTGCCTCCGTGTCCTCATTTTTAGTGGGAGGATGCTAATACCTCCCACCTCATGGTGAGGGTGAAATGATGTAACGCGTGTAAAGTGCCAGGAATGGCTTGTGACGTCTAGCAGACATTGTATAAGTGTTTGCTGTCACTACTTACTATTACGTAGGTCTTCCCCCGGCCCCCCCCCCCCCCAGTACCTGCCTGATTTATTTGTCGCATACTTTTGCATTAATCTTCTTGATGGGCCGGTTGGCTGACAGTCCTGTTTGCATATTGCATCGTACATTTCACCTGCTGTCCCTTTCTCAGGCAGCCTTGAATTTCCAGGGACACCGAGGCCTTGCTTGCATAATGCCCCTGCTTGCTTGTAGCTCCGAGTCGGGTGACTTTATTATTTTTCCTCTGCAAGACGATGCATCCCAGTGTTTCTCTTTGAGCATTGACTAAAGAAGATGTTATTTATGTGGGGGCCTTGATGGCTGAACGGCTGTTGTACCCACCACATTTATGTGTGGTGTGCAGACTGGCAGATTGATCCATCAAGGGTTCCAGAAGCTGAATTGCATTTCATTCTGTTGCTCTGTGAGGACCTTGGCCAGGCTGTCTGTTTGATGTGCTGGAGGATGGTTTCACTCGGGGCCCTAAGCTCGCGGGACATCAATACTGAGGATTCTAGAGAATGGATCTGAACAATGAGTGTTGCTGGCATGTGTCTGCACCATGAGCAGCTGTTGCCTGCTTCTTGCCCTCCCATAAAAGAAGGCAGCATATGACTGCAGAATGTTCCTTGGCCGAAGGGACATGGATTCTGTCATTAAAAACACCAGGGCTCCTTATATGGTTTAGCGGGAAAAGCCCTTCCTACTCCAATCCAACCGTACCTGCCTGCTTGGGGACCTCCTCTGACTGTCCGCCAAGTCCAGAATCAGCTCCAGAGTCCTTAGCTTGACGCAGTCTCAGGCGCCCCATCTCCTGCTTGAGCAAAAAGCCACCCTTCTACCCCTATATGCACCCCAGAGTCACTTTCTGCTGAATGTCTTGACTGGTCTTCAGATAGTTTATACTCGCTTATAGCTTTTGCCTTTGCATGGAACTCCCTTCCTCCTCCTCTCCGGTGGCAAACTCCTACTTATCCTTCAAAACCCAGCCCTGATAACACCTCCTCTGCAAAAGCCTTCTGCGATGCCAAATTACTTGCCTCTCTCTCCTGTCCTCATCTACCACTGTCTTCTTGAGTACAATAAGGAATCCACTTCCATTTTGTTTTGTCTCTCCACCAGTCCATAGGCAGAGGCCATTTATCTCTGAACTCCTGCCATCGTCCTATTATTGCTTATAGGAATAAAACATGAGTTCGAAGTCCTGGGTTTGAAAGAGTCCAGTTGCTACAGGGCCACGCCTACTGGGTGAGTATCATGAGATCCGGCATGATACCCTGTCAATGAAATTAGCCCCCTCCTCCCAGTCCAGACCTCTGGCCTTCAGCTGACTTGCAACCAGAGTGCTGATGTCTGTTTCTCCACTAGACCCCCGTCTGCTGCTCCTCTTTGGGGTTCCTGGACACCATGATGCAAGGACACGGGGCCAGAGACAGGACCTTGGTCCTCAGATACTTGACTGAGTCTCACTGGCTGTGATTGTGCCCATAGGAGAAAAAAATGGTCAGGGACTTTGCTCAGGATGTTCTCTGTTGCATACATGGCAGTATGTTCCCTTTGGTCTCCTGTCCTTACGTTCTTCACCTCTTTGCTAGTGCTACCTTCCTCTCGTGGTCATGAAAAAGCCTCAGCCTAAAATCTCTTCTTCCGTATCATCCCAAAGTCTCTGCACATGTCAGGACTGAGTTGTGTTTATCTAGTTCTGCTGATTCAATGCATGCTCTTTTTAGCAACAAGATATATGCATACTTTCATGGCTAGGTGCATTTCCCATACGTATGGTTTAGCTGATATGTTATCCTTATTTTAACACCCGTCCCTCCTGATCAGTGCCATCAGGCACCCCTTCCTTTGTGCTTTCTTTCTGAAAAGCCTGAGGCATCTCCCATGAGCCCCGGAAATGTGGGTAGGGATTCTCCGTTGACTCACGCGCATTAGTCACTGCACATTGGTGAGTGAACTTATGTTGTAGACAATGCAACTGTAGAATGAACGGGATTTTTTGTCCCCTACCTTACCTGTTTTGGTTTTGTTTCTCTCATCTTCTGTTTTACATGAAACCTGCCAATATCCTTCACACCTCTGTAGCTTTGCCAGGAATCCCTAATCACTCTTTTTTCTAGAAAATATTTATTGTTTGCCTTCTATGTGTCAGGCACAGCTCTAGGCATTGTGGGTAGAACAGAAAGCACAACGATATATAGCTTATCCATTGAACACCTAAATAAATGAAATACTATGATCGAAGATGAGAATACTCCGGAGAAAAATGGGGGTCCGAGAATAAGCCTTGTAGATACTTGGGGGAGGAGCACTCCAGGAAGAGGAAACAGCAGGTGCAAAGGTCCTGAGGTGCAAATGTGCCTGGTGAGTTTGAGGAACATAAAAGAGGTACCAATCAAGTAGGAAATGGAAGATCATTGCAAAGACTCTGGCTTTTATTCCGAGTGAGGTGGGAAGACATTGGAGAAGAATGATTGACTTTATGTCCTTATATCATTGCTTGCTCCTGTGTTGGGACACGTTGTGTGGGCCAAGGGTGGAAACAGAGAGATAAGATAGAGGGATTATGGAGGATTGGACAGGGTGTTCCAAATTCATGAAGACACTCTTTTCCCCATCACCAACTTGTCATTCTCTTTCTACTGGGACATCCAGGGCAGAGGGCATCCTCCCTCGGTACCTCCTCCCCAGACTTTCCTCTTCTGCATTCATCATATTTTGTGTAAACTCCCGTAGTAGTGACATCACATGTGACATATCACTGATGTGTGTGTGTGTTTGTGTTTTCTTTTTCTTGCTTGACTTCTTTGGAAATCCTTGGAGGCTTATTCATTTGGGAAATCCCAGGGACTAGCACAGTGTCTGGGACCTGGTAGGCAAGTTTGGAGGGCAGGGCACACTTTGCAAAACTATCTAATGGGCACATGAACATGCACATTCACCATTTCTCTGCATGATAGAGAGGAGCCCGGGCAGGTCTCCCCCTGTGTACTTGGCTACCTGCCATTTGGCCGTGTCGGCTGAACAATTGTACGTTTTCCAAAGAAGAACTCCAAAGGAATGTGAAGGAGGTAAGAAGGGACTGATTTGATTTTACTTTTAAATTTTATTTATTTTTAAAAAAAGATTTTATTTATTTTGAGAGCAAGAGAGCATGCGAGTGGGGTGGGGAGAGAGAGGGAGAGAGAATCTCAAGCCGACTCCACATGCTGAGTGTGGAGCCCGGAGTGGGGCTCAGTCTCACGACCCTTAGATCATGACCTGGGGTGAAATCAAGAGTCGGGCGCTTAACTGACTGAGCCACCCGGGCGCCCAAGAAGGGACTGATTTTAATTGATGACACTGGACTTAAGTACTCCATTTTACAGTTCTACATTTCATCCTCACACGACCTCAAAAAGTAGCCATTTTACAGATGAAGTAGCTGTGGTTCCCAGGGGTTAGGTCACCCCACTGGCAAAGGGTATAGCAAAGAATCCAACCCAGGTCTGTGGGCTTTGAAGGTTAAGTGCCTTACCCAAAGGTAGACTGTTCCACTGAACCATCGGGAGACAACACATCATTCCTGATTATCTTAATGTAATAAAACCTAGCAAAGAAGGCCGCGCCCATGACTCCCGGGTCTTAATCAAACTGTCTGCCAAGGGATGGATGAGTCCTCCGAGTAATTGTGCTTCCTTAGAAAATAATTACCTTTTTCGTTCACTTTCTGCATTCTCCTCTTTAGAGATTTCACATGTATAGCGATAATGCAACATAAAATTATATAATGTATAATATAAATATATGAGTTAATTAAATGTGTGTTAAAACATATACATATATAAAATATAAATATATGTTATGTTGTAATGCATATGTATAAAATCACCTAGGAGGTACATAGACAAATCCTACATGTCCATTGATGAGTGAAGTTAAGAAATACGTAGCACCCAAAAGAAATTGTGTCGACCTCCAGTATGCCGATATGGTATGATTTCCCAGGTATATTTTAAGGGGAAACAGCTAAAATGCAGCATGCTACGTGTGGTATGTTTCCATTTGCATAGAAAGAGATCTGTACAGACCCACACTTGCCTGTGCTTAGGATAGTCCTGAAGGAGGGGTAAGAATTTGGAAGGTGCTTTATTCTTAGGTGGATATATGTATATATATCTTTCCTGCCTATTGCTTTTTTCTCTGGAAAACCCTGCCTCCTACAGTTGTGATTGGCCTCATGGTCCTGCCCCTGATGCATCACCTTCTCTATAAGAATGCAACATGTTGGTTGGCCTAGGATGAAGTTATTTGTTTACTCCCCAATAGAGTTAGATCCCCCCAACTGACTGAAGATGGGAGAGGAGCAGGGCACCGAGCCCAAATCAGGGTGTTACAGGAAGTAAAATAATGGAGGCTGGAAGGAACCAAAACAGGACAGAGAACAGAAGTCCATCACTGTGGCTATTGTACCTTCTTTTGCAAATGGGTTATCAGGCTCAGAGAGGTTAGGTGGCTTGGTCAAAGTCACACAGGAAGTTGGTGATTAAGCCTAAGTGGGCCTGATATCAAAGTCTGTATTCTGGCCTCTTACTATTCTTTGCATTCATTCATTCATTCATTCATTCATTCATTCACTAATTTATTTCCCTAACCAGCCAGCCAGCCTACATTAAACTAGTATTTACTAGTTGCTCACTATTGATGGGCGTGGACTGTGCCAAACCCTGAGGAATCTACACCATCCGACCTTAAAAATGAGAAAAAAAAATATTTCCTGTGCCGCAGACCACTTTTCAGATACCCTAAACAAAAATCCACTTTTCTTGAGCTTCTCGGAGCAGGCACATTTCAAATCTGGAGTGGTCTTCAGTGATGAATACACACATTTTTTCCATCCAGCCGACTCGCTTTCAATTCACTACATGAAGTCGGTCAGAGAAGCAGGAGGGTCCAGCCAGTAACGGTGGCCACACCACCCAGTGCCATTTCCAGGAGGGAGGCATTCCTGTTGGGTCTGAGGGAGATGTGCAGTGCCCACATGCCAGAGCCGGCGTGGCATCTTGGCGAGCCATGGATCGGTGGCCCTGGTGTCGCCAGAGGAAGAGTCCATTCCCACGGCTTTCATCCTGAGGTCCCCGGGTTGGTCATTGCTCCGTTTCTTCTTAATGTGAGTGATGACAGTGTCCTAGGAGGCAAGCGTGTGCATGGGCGTGAACAGCTGTTTTGTGGATTTATTGTTTATTCTCTCCTTGATTCACTTTCCTGACTGCCCCGTGAATGAGTTCCTCCATGCGAACAGTCCCTGGCCTTGCTACTCCTAGAACGTCCTGTGTTCGCTGCTTTGCTGCTGGTTCTGCCCCTTGTGCCCCCCTCCCTGGTATTCTAGATCAGTCCCGCCCTTTCCATACGGCCAGGCTGTCATCATCATCATCTTCATCACGGTCCCTTTTGACCTTCGCGTAGCACCCTACAGTTTATAAAGTACTTTCAGGCAGGCTGTCCATCACGCGTGTTCAGAGAACGGTCTTTGGAGCCAAACTGTCTGGGTTCAGATTCCAGGTTTGTCTTCACCAGCTGGATCTTGGGCCCCCTAGGGTGGGCTGTCACGATGGGCTCTTGTGGAGAGCAATTGGAGCAAATCCACGTGAATCACAAGGTAAGCCCTGAATAAATGACAGTTATTGTTCTTACCGTGTTACTTCAGTCATCTCAAAAGAAGGAGAAGCAAAGAGTTGGCAGTGTGGCTTGACGTCCCAGCTGTGTTGATTCACATGACTGCTAACTCACATGACCTTGGGCGAGTCGTCTGTAAAGTGGGGATGATGACAGTGCCCACTTCATGGTGCTGTCGGGAAGGTTAAATAGGATGCTGGCCTGGAAAGTGATAAGCATGGTGCCTGGCACTCAGTGAGTGCCCAAAGGACACAATCATTCGTAACAATTACCCTGTACCTTGAAACATCTAACCACTATGTTGAAAGAGCATGATTTGTCTGATGTAATCCTCAAGTAATTTTTGTCTTCTGTGGTCTCTTTAGATTTAGTCAGTGGGGCTGGTTCTGTTGCTGCCTCTGGATGAGAATTCTAGAAGACCCTACTGACCTTCTGGTACCTATTCAGTAATAGAAGGTCCTTCAGGGGCGCCTGGGTGGCTCTGTTGGCTAAGCAACTGCCTTCGGCTCAGGTCATGATCTCAAGGTCCTGAGTTCAAGCCCCGAACCCGGCTCNCTGTTCAGCAGGGAGCCTGCTTCTCCCTCTCCCTCTCCTGCTGCTCCCCCTGCTTGTGCTCTCTCTCTCTCTGTGTCAAATAAATAAACAAAATCTTAAAAAAAAAAAAGAAAGAAAGAAGGTCCTTCAGCCCCTGTAGGTCATCAAAGTCAGGTGTACATCTGTAGTTAAAATATCCAGTCCAACTAATTGCTGAAACCTTGAACTTGGTTTCTGGAGCTTGCTTACATACGGGGGAGCTTGCTGTCACGAAAGAAGGGTGACCAGCTTTTCTTTCTCTCTCTCCTTCCTCCTCTGCTGACCACAGTTCCTGCCTTCTCCAGGGTCAGAGAGGGTCCCAGGGGGGTGTGAATGTGTTTACTTGCCTGGAACTGTCATGAGCTTCTCTCAGCACTTTCTGGAATTGGCAGATGTTTCAAGCAGGCTCTTTCGCTCATGGCTGCTTCTGGAGTTTTCAGAGATTGCCATACACGTCCACATCCCTAATTACTGGAGCTCTTTGACCAGGAATTCTCTGGATGACAGTCCTTGCATCTCTGTGTGGACACTTCTAGCTTCTTCCTTCGTCCTTACTTAGGAAAGCAGGATTTCACTTCTGTTCTTTTTCTATGGTGGTTCCGTTTTTCCTTCCAAGTTGTCCTCTTGACAGACCCTTTTCTCATGTGTGGCTCATGTCTGGTTCATGGACACATGAACATCCCCCACACTCATTCCACTCTTCACCTGCCCTCAGGTCAAGGGAGCTGTCATTCCCCGCAAAGACAGATGCAGAATCGAAGATGTTGCACATACCAGCTACTTACCCGAGATCACCCAGCCAGCAGCAAGTGGTGTGTGGTCAAGATCTTCATCTGGGTCACCTGACTCTGGAGCCTGGGGTTTTGATCACTCAGCGCTGTACTCTTAACCTAAAATTCGGCATTACTATTTTCCTTTACTGCCTGCACAAAGATGTTTAAAGACTACATACAATTCTCTTTCTCTTCTTTTGGTGTTTTTTTGGGTACGGGGCTGAAAACGTTCTAGTCATCACCTAGGATTTTCTGTCTTTCTGCTTCTCCCTCTTAAAAAAAAAAAGCCTAACCATACAGAAAAACAAAAACACACGCAGCCACCAAACAGAAACACCCCTGTCTTTCGCTGGTGTCCATTTGCTCCGCATCACGGAACTCTACCCGTGGGCTTGGTGGCCCAGGGTCCCCTTCCCATGAGTTGTCTGTCTGCCTCCTGCCTCTTCTGTGTGTTTCACATCAATTCTCTCTAGCTCACGCTTAGATTTTCTCCACTGTTGGATCTTAACGGTATAGTTTGGAATTCAATTTATAAGAAAAATATATTACACTTGATCAGGTTACGCTATATATTCTCTGTATCTGTTTACTGATATCTCTGGTGTCTGAGGATTATTTGAAAGAAAACTTGATTAAAGCAGTGCCAGATTAGTTAAAGAAGGATGCACTGTGCAGAGACTTGGATGAACCATTGTTCTTTGATAAAAATACTGGATAATCCCATGCAAGCCAATCAAATACCAGCTTTTGCTAATGTTATGACCTCTTTTTTAGAATTAATGGGGTTTTATTAAGTTAGATATTAAATTAGAAGATCCAAAGAGGGTTAAAATAAAATGGATTCAGATATTTTCGCAAACATGAACGTATGAAGTCTCACCATCCATCTGAATTGGCTTAATTGTTTAAAAATAGTTTTCATAGATTTTAGTTCTCTATGGTAATAGCTTGTCTGTTTCAGTGGCATTGGGTCCCTTGTCAAATGCTTGCATTGTGATCGGTGTTTTCCTTCCCTGCTTAAAACAGAGAAAACCAAATGTACCCCTCATTTTGCCCCTTTCTTTGAAAGAAAAAAAAAAAAGGGGCATTGGGCTATTGAGCCAGTCTGCTTTGCTCCTAATTTCTCATATCAGAGGAATCCTGTCTTCTCTTTTTCCCTTAATATTTTGTAGATTGCAACTGTTTGAAGATGCCATTGTCTGCGAAAGGATTCTTTTCAATTTTCCACTGTGTTTCTTTTTGCCAATCTAATTATCTCTTTAACTCACCGCTGCTTTTATTTATAGCTTCTGACTCTTCTTCTAAACCTTCTGATACTTTCCAGAATGGCTCTGTTTTTAAAGCTATTGATGATTGCCAATATTTACAGTTTTTTTGCCATGAGAACCATGGGGGTTTAGCTTCCCTGTCCCCACTTTTTAGCATCTGCTCTGTCGATGGTCGTTGTCACCGAAAATCACATTTTTACCTTCCACCAGAGCTTTGGTATTCAGACCAATTCTAGCTTTTTCCTGCCTGTGGCGTAATGACAGTTTCCTGCTTTTGAGACGCTTGAGCCATTTTGAAGCTTCAACTACTCTTGGGGAGAAATGCGTGATATTGAAGGATAGGGCAAGGTGACAGTGAAAAATATGATTAATAAAGAATTTGTGGTAATACAGGCCCCCAGCTGGCTGTTCTTTTCCACTCAGGGGAAAGACATTGACGAACATTTTTGTTGTGGTGGTGGTAAAATATACATAAATTTACCATGTTACAGAGGGGCGTTAAGTACATTCACAGTGTGGCACAACAACCATCATGCCCATCCCTTTCTAGAACTTATATGGACTTCAGAGAATTTGAAATACTTGGGTGACCAGATTTGTTAAGCCCTCTTTTTTTTTTTTTTTTTTAAAAGACTTTATTCATTTATTCGACAGAGATAGAGACAGCCAGCGAGAGAGGGAACACAAGCAGGGGGAGTGGGAGAGGAAGAAGCAGGCTCACAGCGGAGGAGCCTGATGTGGGGCTCGATCCCATAACGCCGGGATCACGCCCTGAGCCGAAGGCAGACGCTTAACCGCTGTGCCACCCAGGCGCCCCTGTTAAGCCCTCTTAAAACACTTTTTCTTTCCTTTTGTTTAATGATTTTTTAAGAAATTTTTTTATTTGAGTAAGAGAGAGAGGGGGAGGGAGAGCACGTGAGCAGAGGAGGGGCAGAGGGAGAATCTGAAGCACACTTGAGCTCAGCACGGAGCCCGATGCAGGGCTTGATCAGTCCCATGACTGCAAGATCACATCCTGAGCCAAAATCAAGAGTCACCCAGGTTCTCCCTAAGGCACTTTTTCTTTTATTATTTCTTCCTTATTTGCTTTTTTAAGATATATCTTCCATTCATTTCTTGTTTATCTGTTGATTGCTTTTGCTAATTGAGCCCTAGCTCTGGGCCCAGAGGGCTGTCGTGATAACTAGCAGAATGAGGCTCATGGCTTAGTGAGTTGGCCAGAGTGATTGGCCCTAGTTGGCTATTCAGTGTTGACTTGTTGCACGCATCTCCGACTATGTTATGCTTTTCAGAGAAATAGCATACACCTCCTGTAAGGTCAAGGTCCCCTTCCCTCTCCTTCATTTCCTATCTCCACCTTAGCCCAGTTTCTCCAGCTCCACCCCTGTGTTGTATTTGAACTACATCATTTCAGGTCCTTGACCCTGTGGATCTCTACTCTGTAGTGTTCAGCAATTTGCCTTTTTTTTTTTTTTAAGTTTATTTATTTATTTTTTAATAATCTCTACACCCAACGCGTGGGGCTCAAACTCACGACCCAGAGATCAAGAGTCGCATGTGCTTCTGACTGAGCCAGCCAGGCACCCTGCAGTTTGCTTTTTTAACTTAACAATATTTGTTGGAGGAAATCAATCCATCTTTCTGTATGTAAGTCTCCAGCAAAAGCCAGTTGACCCCCTACCATGTGGCAAGAGCTATGAGTTGGGTACCCTGACCTCTCTGCCTCATTTAACCTTAACCCTGGGAAGGAAGGGGTGTTGGCACCAGCCTCACGCTACGTCTGAGAAAACTGAGCACCAGGGAGTTCATGTGTTTTGTTCAAGGTCACATGGCCAGTAAGTGGAGTCAGGATTCAAACTCAGGTCCCTGACCTTGAAGCAGGTGCAGTTACCATGGTAACCTGCCCCTGAGTGTTTGTAAATGCAGAGCTTGCAGGCGTTCAGAAAGAATTTGTTTCCACTTAGTCCAAATAAGTGGCCCATTGTTCACTAGGTCTCACACACAAATACCACATTGCAGTTCTGGTTTATATTTCAAATGAGAGCTGCGTTGTCCTGGGAGAGGGGGCTGACTTGGTCAAACCTTTCCTGTCTCAGCTTCCCTCAGCAGATGATCATGAGCCAGAATTTGAAAGGTGACTAGATTTTAACCAGGTGAAGAAGAAAGGAAGAGAATTCTGGGCAGAGGGAGCAGTGTGCAGGGCAGTCGTGACCAGAAGGGGACCCAAGCTTCAAAAAACCCAAAGTCTGGTGTGGTTGAAGCAGAGACAAGAAGAGAGGAAGCGGGTGGGGTCTGTGCAGGGCCTGTTAGGCCATGTTGTGGATTCCAGTCTTTATTCAGAGAGTATTGGGCAACCATCAAATGATTTTGAGCGGGAAGGGGTGGCATTTGTATTTCTAAAAGATGACTCAGCCATACTGATGAGCAGGTCGGACACGGGCCAGAACGAAGGGGAAGGCTGTACAGTATTTGTTGGTTTAGACAAGGCTGCTGCTGATGGAGATGTAGGGAAATGAACAGATACAATTGCTACTGAAGAGGTAGAATGAGATGGTCTTGGCGTTGCATTAGATTTAGTTGGGGGTGGGGAGGCTGGGCAGGGGAGGGAGAATATGAATCACTAAACTCCTGGATTTCTGGCTTGAGCATCTAAATGGAAGGTGGTGATGTTCACTGGAGAAGACTGGACATTGGCCAGATTTGGGGGAAAGATCAGGAAGTTGGTAGGACTGTAAGAATAGAAGGTTGAGTAGCTGATTTCTGGAAGGACCTCCAACTTTCTAGGCAGTGAATGGTCAAGGGGTTAAGATGTCTCTGGCATCAGACATGGGCTGGAGTCATCTTTGTAGCTTCTGGGAGCTTCTGGTCACTCCTCTGAGCCTCGAAAGGGAGATTATCAGTACCTGCCCTAAAGGGTTGAGAGGATTACATAAAAATGCACGTGAAACGCTTAACCGATGCTCCGAGGATCGCAAGGACTCCGTTCCGTTTCCTGCATCATTATCTTTACTACCATCGTTTTTACTCTGAAATGATTTGTAACTAAAATCCTGGAGGACCTTTGGGTGGCAGAGGAGAGCTCTCGCATTTTCAGTCTATCCCCATTAAACCTTGCTCTTGACTGAACAATGGACTCCCCTGAAAAAGGCGATCTTGTTCCCCATAAAGGACATTGTATTACAAGTAAATCAGGCGCACCATTGCACGAATGTCTGTTGTACAAGACCCACAGTACGTAATTGTAAAGGTCATTGATGTCGGTTTTTAAATTAATTTTTTCCTTTCTTTACTAAGTTCAGATCAAATGCCTGATTATACCAAATTACCCCCCTCCCCAAAAGCTACAAAAACCGAAAGAAAACCCAAACACCAGACACCAAACACAGTTATTTCAGAGGCTGGTGTCTGTCTCATGAGTGACAACCGCGGGCCCCTGCTGCAAGGGTATGCTCTCGGTAGCCCAAAATGGAGAAAAAATCCTTTTATGAACACCAGATTCTGACAGGAGGACCCTAACCCTACCTCTGACAGGTGTCAAGAAGGAGCTGCCAGATTATTCTCTTCTTCGTACTTGCTAAATTAAAAGCAATTCAAGCATTCCCAGTTGAGGCTGAAACGTTGAGGCTGTTCGAAATGTCACAGAGAATGTGAGTGTACTGGTTGGAGAGGGTAATTTTCCTCCTAGAGATTGCACAGATAAAGCCGTCTGATTTTCAGAAAGTATAATATAGTTTCACTAAATAAATACATACCAAAGCTTCTATGCCTTATCTCTGTTTGAAAGACGGATCTTTTCTAAGAAGACAAATACAGAGTATTTGGAGAACGGATGTTAGCAACAGCCTAAGTAGTTGCCTGTGTTCTCGATGGAAAACCAGAAGAAGGTGTGTTCAGAATCTGAGGTGGGGAGTGGTTTTGCCCTGACTTTGTTCATGCTGTGGATGTGTTTGGCCTGCGTGGGGATTTCAAAGACATTCCCCCATAGCCACAAGTAAGCGGATCTGAGTGGCGGCCGCCGTCCTCGGAATGGCTTGTGTTCCTTCTCCTGCACCCTTTGTCTTACCTGCTGGACCCCTGTGGGAATTTGAGCCTATAACCCCTTCCCAACGTCCGTTCTTTTTAAACCAGGGGATGTTGTCTGTAGGAACACAAGGTAGTGTGTGCCGATGGCACAGGAACCTTCCAGAATCATGTGGCACATCTTCTTGGGTGGTCGATTTTACCTGACAATTTGGAGGAAATATTTTTGTATTAAGGCAAAATATTGGGGCACCTGGGTGGCTCAGTCGGTTAAGCATCTGCCTTTGGCTCAGGTCATGATCTCAGGGTTCTGGGATCGAGCCCTGCATCAGGCTCTCTGCTTGGCGGGGAACCTGCTTCTCTCTCTCCTTCTGCTGCTCACCCTGCTTGTGCTCTCTCTCTCTCTGTCTCTGTCAAATAAATAAATCTAAAAAAAAAAAAAAAAGACAAAATATCATGGAGCAGGTTAGAAGATTCATATGATTTTCTGCTTGATTTCTAAAAAGTAATCTATGAGACTTCAAAGAAACATCAAGCTGGCTTAGTGGAAGGGCTTGACTTTTGAGTGTATAGTTCATTCTCCGTAGCCCGTAAGGGATGCTTCTTTGGAAAAATTTGGAACACACTGCCAAAGCCATGGACTTAATGCTGGAAGTGGTCTTGGAAATTGTAACTGTCAGGGCTCTTGGCTGCAAATGACAGGAACCCGACTTCCTGCGTCAAGCGAAGGAAGGAATTTACTGGCTTGCAAAGTTAGTAAGTCCAAGATTGGATGTGACTGTATTCATGTTCTCAAAAATATGTCATTACAAGTCAGTCTTTGTGAATAATCAATTTATCTCCTTTCTCTCTGTCCATCTATTATTTATGTATTGTCTGTCTGTGGCTCCATCTATCTTCTCTTGTCTATCTGTAGATCCATCATCATCATCATCATTTTTGCTTTTTTCTATTTTTTCTTTATTCTCAGGCAGAATTTCACAATGTGATAGCAATGTCAAGGATAATGTTCACTAGTTAGCTTTCAATCTCAATGGAAAAGTTTGCTGTTCTTATCCCATAATGCTATCAAAAAAGCTGTCCTGAAATCACTGGTCCTGTTTGGGTTACATGCACATTTCTTAATCAATCAGTGCTGTGGCCAGGGGATGGAACACTCTGATTGGCCAGGCTTAGGTCATGTGGGTTCAGGGAATTAATTCTATCTGAAATTCCTGGTCTGGGAGTGGGAGCATGGGTGTTTCCCATCAGAAGTTGAAATGACAGCCACAAAGGATTTATTTAGTCTAGTTTTTCACTTTACTGTTAAAAGATCCCAGGTCCAAGGATGTTTCTTTCTTATTGTCTCATGAAAAGATAATAAGAAGTTAGAACTGGATTTTTTTTAAGATTTATTTTTAAGTAATCTCTACACTCCACGTGGGGCTTGAACTTATAACCCTGAAATCAAGAGTTGCATGGTCCACCAACTGAGCCAGACAGGTGCCCTTAGACCTGGATTTTTAAAAGTATTTCTTCACTGGAAATATAACACATAAAGTGATGTGCATAAATCCTAAGTGGACAGCAGGATGAGTTGTCCCAGAGTGACTATACCTTGTAGTCACCACCCAAGATCAAGAAATAGAAGGCACCCACTTTGTACCTCACCATCACTACCATCCACTCACTAGGACTATCCTGACCTCTGTTACCACAGATTAACTTTGCATATATGAAATCACAAAGTGTATGGGTTTTGTGTCTGATTTGATTAGCCCTGCAGTATTTGCAAAATACATTCATGTTGTAGGTCATTCTTTTTTCATCACTGTGTAGTATTCCATTATACAAGTATGCCGAAAATAACATATCCATTCTACTATTGATGAATTGTAGGATGACTCTGGGTTTTTGTTACTTATAAACAGCACTACCATAAACATTCTTGAACATTCGTTTGGGAAGCATATACACATATTCCTGTGAAGTATATTCTAAATAGTAGAATTCCTTGGTCCTAATGTTGATATTGCTTCCAATATAGGTGAAATTGTAAACAGTTTCCTGAAATTTGGTGCTAACAACTTAAATTCCCACCAGCAGCATCTGACAGTACTTGGGTTGTCATTTGTGTTGATGTTTACATTTTGTTTGTGGTTGTAGTGTATCTTATTGTGGTCTTAATTAGCATTTTTCTGATGACTAATGAGATTGAGCATGTTTTCATATACTAACCCAGCACTTGACTGTACTCTTTTGTGAGTTGCATTTCAAGTTTTTTGACCACGGTTTTTAATGATTTCCTTTTTTTCTTATTGATTTATAGATGTTCTTTATATACTCTGGATTAAAGTCCTCTGTTGGATATATGTGTTGAATACATTTTCAACCAGTCTGTGACATACACTTTTATTCTTTTCATGTTGTCTTTGTGAATAGGCATTATTAACTTTTATGTAGCATAATTTATCAGTACCTTCCTTTATAATAAGTGCTTTTCTAATTCCACTTAAAAATTAAGATTTTGGGGCCCCTGGATGGGGAGTCGGTCGGTGACAGAAAGTTATTCTTAATATTCTTACATTATTTTTTTTTTTTAAGATTTTATTTATTTATTTGAGACAGAGAGAGCAAGAGAGAGAGAGAGGGCACAAGCGGGGTGGGGGAGGAGGCAGAGACGGAGGGAGAAGCAGACTCCTTACTGAACAGGGAGCCAGATACGGGGCTTGATTCCAGGACTCCTGGGATCATGACCCAAGCCAAAAGCAGTTGCTCAACCAACTGAGCCACTCAGGCGCCCCAGTATTTTTACATTATCTTTTAAGTGTCTGTCACTCTTGATACTGTAATTTATGCTTTTTCTCTTTTTTTCTTGACCATCTTGTGAGGTGTTTTTTGTATCAATTTTGTAGTCTTTTCAGAGACCCAACTTATACTTCTTTGATTTTTCTCTATTTTCACATCAAATTTGCACTTAATATTTCTTATTTCTTTCCTTCTTCGGTTTTAGTTTTTTTGGCTCTTAATTTTTTGAGCTAGATAACTAGATAATTGTTTTTGGCTTTTCTCCTCTCCTAATAGATGCATTTAAGATGATAAATTTCCCGCTAAACAATTTAGCTACATTCTACCAATTGTATTTTCATTAATATTCAGAGAAAAATATTTTCTAATTTCCATGTTAATATGTTTTTTGTCACCCATGGTTACTAACAATTATGTTGTTTAGTTTCCAAACATTTTGATTTCCTAGTTTTTCTTTTGTTATCGATTTGTTGCTACATTTAATGTTGTCAAATAATATACTATGAATGGCGTTTGCTTGGGCTCACTTTATAACCCAGAATACGATAAAATTTAATGAACAGCCATATACACTTCAAAATTTTGTGTATGATCTCATTGTTGGGGCATTGCATTCTATATATTTCAATTAGGTAAATACTGTTAATCATACTAAAATAAAAAAATTTCTGTGGGGTGCCTGGGTGGCTCAGTCAGTTAAGCATCGACTCTTGATTTCAGCTCAGGTCATGATCTGTGGGTCATGAGATCGAGCCCTGCATTGGGCTCCATGCTGCACTCTGTGCTGGGTGTGGAGCCTGCTTAAGATTCTCTCTCCCTCTCCCTCTGACCCCACCCCATCCCCCACTCATACGGGAGCTCTCTTCTCTCTCTCTCAAAAAAAAATTCTTACTGGTATTTTGCTCTGCTTTTTATACCAGGTACTGTGAGTTACTGGAGAGTTTGTGAAAGTCTGTGTGTTTGCTTGTTTCTTCTTGTAGTTATATCATTTTTTTGCTTTATATATTTGATGTTATGCTATTAGTTGTGGACAAATTTAGAAGGTTTATGTCTTCCAGGAGGACTGACCATTTTATTAGTGTGAAATGTTCTTTATCTTTAGTTAGGTGTCTTGCCTTAATGACTACCTTGCCTTCCACACATTTAGCTGCATCGACTTTCTTTTGTTTAGTGTTTGCAAGGTATAACTTTTTCCAACCCGTTACTTGTTCTTATATGAGAGGTATGTCTTTTATAAAACCTGTACATAATATTATACTTTAATTCATTTTGATACTTTTAAGTTGGTGCATTTAGATTATTTATATTTAATTTAATTGCTGATATGTTGCAATTTTTATGTCACCATTTATTTTTTATTTTCCCAGTGGGGGTGTGTGTGTATGTGTGTTTGCTTCCTTTTTAGTTAGTTGAACAATTAAGAAATATTCCATTATCCCCCTCCATTAGTTTGTAGATTTTTCTAGGTGTTGCCTAGGGATTAAAACATGAATCTTTGAATATTACAGCATGCTACTATTCAATTCACAAATAATGCTAAGGAGATAGAACATTTTAACTTCCTCTACCCTTTCTAACCTTCTGTGTTATTGTTGTCATGCATGTTAATTGTACATATAATTTTTATACCACAAAACATTATATTTCTTATGTGCAGTGTTTCATTAAATTCATCCTCATGTTTAACTTTTTTTTTTTTTTAAAGATTTTATTGGGGCGCCTGGGTGGCTCAGTCATTAAGCGTCTGCCTTTGGCTCAGGGCGTGATCCCAGAGTCCTGGGATCGAGCCCCACATCAGGCTCATCCACTGGGAGCCTGCTTCTTCCCCTCCCGCTCCCCCTGCCTGTGTTCCAGATGCTTAGCGACTGAGCCACCCAGGCGCCCCCTCATATTTAAACTTTTACAAATTCCTTTCTGCATTTGTGTTTCTGTGTGGGATCATTTTCTTCCTTAATAATTCCTTATAGTATTTCCTGGGCACAGGTCTGGTGGGAATGAACTCTCTGAGGTTTTGTCTGTTTGGAAATGTTTTTATTTCATCTTCACTTGTGAAAAATGTTTTCTCTTGAGTATAGAATTCTAGGTTGGTAGTTACTTTCCTTCTGCACTTGAACTATGCTATTCCATCATGTTCTGGCTTCCAATATTGCAGTGAAAAAAATCAGCTGTTAGTCTAACTTTTGCTCCTTCGGAGTTATGTCTCCCCATCCCACCCCCAATGCTTTGAAAATTTTCTTTCTTTCATTTGCGGCAGTTTATATGTGAGGTACTGAGGTGTAATTTTGTTTGTAGGTATCCTTGTAGAGAGTTGTATCATTTTGTGAATCCATACCTTGACGTCATTTGCCAAGTTTTAGAAAACTTTGAGCTATTATCTAGTCAAATTGTGATCTGCTTCTTTTCTCCCTATTTTTCTCTTGTAGGACCCAAATTCCATATATGATAAACTTTTTCCCAGGATGACAGATATCTCTTTCATGCTCTTTTCTTTCGACTGAGTTCTTAGTTTCAGTCATTGTAGTTTTTAGTTCTGGAATTTCTGTTTTATTCTTTATAGATTTCAGTTATGTGGTCAAATTCTCCTCTGTTTTATTGGCCATTCTAATCAAAATTTAAAGTTTGAGTGTCATAACTCCCAAGAAAGGAGTCACTTGTGGGTCTCTTTTTATTGTTTGTCTCTTCTTCCAGTTATACTAGTTTTTGATATGCCTGGTATTTTCAGTTGGATGTTGGACATTGTGGGTATTAAATTGTAAAACCTCCGAATGGTGTTCTTGTCCTTCAGTGAAGATTCACTCCTTTCTATGGCAGGCGGCAGGGGAAGGATCATCTCATACTATCATGGATGGAGAGGACTTGAGGTTAGATTGTGTTGCTTGAAGGGCTCAGTCTACCTTTCGTGTTCAACCTCAATCCTAGGGTCTCACCCTCTTTGTGTCCCAACTTAGAGCCTATGGCATTTCCTAGAACTCTTTCCCATTGGCAGATCTTCACATCTAAGTTTGTTTCTCTAGCACTGTAGGAATGTCGGGCTTTCTTTCTTTTTCTCCCTTTTAGTTTGGCTCCTTAGCTTTCTGCCCTGTGACATTTCATGGACAGTGCTACAAGAGGAAAAGTGCTGAACATTGGTCTCACTTCTGTGTTCTTTCCTTCTGTCTCTGATTTTTGCTTCCAAGATCTAGTTAACTTGGCATCCCTGAACCCCAATTTATTTTAACCCAAGCCCCATGCAATTGCCTCTTTCTCTGCTGGGTTCTATCCCTTGTAACGATTGCTTCTGCCTATTCTTTCTGCTTCTTAACCTGTGCCAATAATTTTGACAAATATCCTGTGGAAAACATCAGCATGCAGACAATTGGGCTCATCTTTGTGAGCTTTCCTTCTCTCTGGGGTCTGGATTTTAAATTCTGGCTGCCATAGAAACACACTGATGCTTTCAAACAGATGAATTTTGATATGTTATTGGCTTTTATCATTGCTCTTGGTGGGAGTGTTGGTCTGCTACAAGCTACTCCCCCTTAGAAGAAACTGGATGCTCAGAATTTGATGCTATACACAGATTTCCTGTCTGTGGTCTAATAGTGCTGGTCAATATCAGTTCACTATTGGCATCGAGCAGCCAATTATAGCATTGCAAAAATGACTTATTGTAAGTGACACTTAACATTTTAGAGTTTATAGTTGCTGTTTCCATCTATTACCATTTTCTGTTTTCATTGAAACTTTAAAAAATGAGAATCATTATCCTCATTCTATAAATGAGGTAACATCTGCAGTCATGATTAAGTGGGTTGTTCAAGATCACGCAGTCAGAAAGTGCCATTGTTTGGACCCAAACAAAAACCATCTCGACGCTAAGGGTTTTTCCATTTTATCCATGTTGCTCTTCTTGAAAGAAGATTCTAGAGATAGAAGAATTTCCAAGTAGTTTTATTTATTTCTATTTTTAATCTCAGGCAATATAATATGATGACTAGGTACTTGGGCTCTGATATTGAGAGACTTGCATTCAGATTCCAAATCTTCCACTGAATTATGACCCTTTGCAAGTTACCTTTTTAATCTTCTATTTTGTCACCGTTAAAGTATGGATAATAAATTGTACCTCATTCTCAGGTAAGTTAGGAATCACCAAAGAAGTCATGCCTGGGAGGCTCTTAGAACGTATGTGCCATCCAGTAAGAGCTCATGTTAGCTATCATATTTAATAATAATAATAATAATAATAAAGCTTTTGTTGTTGTGACTGCTGCCTCTTGACCATTGTCAAGCTCCCCCCCCCCCATATTTTCATTTCCTTCCAAGGCTTCCCCTGTAATAAGCAAGTGATGGGTTTGCAGAGGTCCGAAAGTACTGCTCATCAACCATTCAGAAAACAGATGCTTGCGTTTCATTGCCAGCAACAACTCTGCTTTGTCGTCAATGGGTAGAGCTATGAATA
Organism: Ursus maritimus; assembly: GCF_017311325.1. Taxonomy (NCBI): domain Eukaryota; kingdom Metazoa; phylum Chordata; class Mammalia; order Carnivora; family Ursidae; genus Ursus; species Ursus maritimus. The sequence continues at coordinate 19,606,932 of NW_024424452.1, read as the reverse complement.
ACAGCCGGAATCGTGGATTCTTGGAAGGCAGTGTTACTCAAACTGAAAGATTCTTTATGCAAGGCTTGAGAAACCAAGAGCCCTCGAAGATATTCACTGGAACAAGGGATTTCCTGTTTTGTCATCTTTTGGATGCTTGTCTGAAGGCGTATTTTGTTCTCTCCTGGTGAATCTATCCACGGCTTGCCATAACCTGTCTTCACAGGAGTGGCAGAGGCCATGTGACATACTGGGAAGAAAGGAGAGGGGTTTTGATATAAGTATGTGGTGATCTTGAGTAGAACGAAGGGTAAGGAAATCAGTCTGCCCCTCCACTCCAGAGAAGGACCATGATTTAGATCATCAAACCATCAATCCAAATCTTACCGATTTTGATAAGAAGGATGCACCCAGATCAGCTTTTTTCTCTCTTTTTCTTGTTTTAGAGAGCGAGTGAGCACATTTGTGAGCAGGGGAAGGGCAGGCAGAGGAAGAAGTAGAGAGAGAATCTCAGGAAGGCTCCATGCGTAGTGAGGAGCCCCACATGGGGCTCAGTCTCACGACTTTGAGATCATGACATGAGCTGAAATCAAGAGTCGGATGCTTAACTGACTGAGCCATCCAGGCGCCCCTGGGTCAAGCTTTTCTATCTCAGAGTATGGAGAGTGGTCACAGAGTTCGAGGAGGAAGTGATTCTTGATGTTAAGTGGGTCTCCAAACAGGAAAGCAGGGGTACAGTTATATATCAGTCAGTTCATGCTAAGATATGCTACAGTAACAAATTGCCCCCAAATCCCTGGCTTACAACCACAAAGGTTTAGTTCTCACATTTCGTGTCCACTTTTGGTGACTGTCATGATGCCCACAACTCATTTACTCTGGGATCCAGGCTAATAGAGCTGTGCCTATCTGATGTATCAATGGTTTGACGGCACAGAGAAGAGAAAGCATAGGTGCTTACTGTAAGCACACAATGACTCTTAAAACTTGTGATTAGAAGCGTTTCTGTGAAACTTCCATCTTTATTTCATTGGCCAAAGAAAGTCATGGACTATCTTGATGTCGGGGGGGGGTGGAGAAGAATAGTCCTTCTTACAAGGAGAGGCAGTGAGCATTTTTTAAAAAAAGATTTTATTTATTTATTTTAGAGAGAGAAAGAGGGAGGGAGAGAGAGAAAGCACGAGTAGGGGAGGAGCAGAGGGGGAGGGGGGAAGAATCTCAAGCTGACTCTGTGCAGAGCCCAATACAGGGCTCGATCTCATGACCTGAGATCAGGACCTGAGCCTAAACCAAGAGTTGGAAGCTTAACTGACTGAGCCACCCAGATACCCCTGCCATGAGCATTTTGAGCAATAATACAATTTACCACAAGGACAAGTCATCTGCAAAGAAAAGAATTGGATGCCCTAGGATGGCATGATTAAAGAAATCTGAATATTAAGTGTTGGCAGTTGGGAAGTGCTAAGTCCTATAGGGCGTTACAGCACCGTAATCGTTCAGATGTTTGTCTCCAGTCCTCTCTTGGAGGCTGAAATCCCATTATGATATATTCGCATCTGGAGGTCTATATTCATCAGAAAGGCCTATCTGCCTGCTCTTGCAGCATTTCCCTGGACGTTGAGTTGAGATTGTTGATAGCATAACACAGATACTGCGTATGGGATCCCTCTAACGAGCAAATACAGGCTTTCTTGAAGAATCTAAGTACAGTCTTTTTGGTAGTATGTAGGAAGGTCCTGTGCAATTTGAATGCGTCGATTGTCAGAGTCTCTTCATTGAGGAAAAGCTGTACTTTCATTTTCATGGAGCAGACCGGAACTAAAATTTCCCTGAGCTTTACTTCTGTTTTTGTAGCTGTGGTCGTGAAATGTGATGATGGCTGTTATAGGTGGTCTCTGTGCCACCTGCACTTAAATTCTCATTGTTACCTTGAAGTACCATATTTTTTTTCCTAACTCCGTGCCTTTCAAAGGTTCTTTCTCTTCTGGTTGGATTCTGTAGAGCTTGTCCTCATCATGAGGTCCTCCTCTTTCTCTCTTGTCAGTATACCAAAAATGTCCCCAATGAAATATTTATCACTTACACAAGTCGTATATCATCTTTAGAGACAAAAGATAAGCCGATAAAAAGCACAATTTAAACTATCTTTGAGTCCATGACCCAAGGATAACCATTGCTCATGTTTTAGTGTTTAGCCTTTCAGACTTTTCAGATGGTCTGCAAACAGTCACCAACAATTTCAATGATATTGTGTGCATAGTGATTACCAAGGTGGATGCCGGAGAGGCTGGGGGTCGGCCACCAGCTGGCCCCACTGCTCATAACCTGGTGGTCTTGGGCAAGTCGCCGAAATTCTCCAAATGTGCCTCTTCATCTGTAAGTTGGCCATCTCACTTTTTCATATGGCTGTTAGGATTACGTGAGTTATTTTTAAGAACATTCTCAGAATACTGCCTATGCCTATTAAGTGCTTAATATTGATAGTTGTGTTTTTCTTGACAACACATTAATATATTTCTATATTAGTATATCTGTATCCATGCCATCCTTTTTAATGAAATAACTACATTACTGTTGTAATTGTAATATAGTTATTTCATTAAAGTGCATAACGATTATATTACTAACGTAATCGTAATATAGTTATTTCATTAAAGAACTATAATATAATTATCTCATTAAAGTGTATAATTCCTTTTCTTAAACTGATTTTTTATTTTATGGTTTTTTTTGGAGTGTAGTTCACATATAGCATATATTAGTTTCAGGTGAACAGCATAGTGATTTGACAGTTCTATACGTTACGCAGTGCTCGCCGTGATAAGCATGGTCACTGTCACCATACAACATAATTATTATGCTATTATTGACTATATTCCCTATGCTGTACTTTTCATATCTGTGACTTATTTTGTAACTGGAAGTTTACAGGTCTTAATCCCCTTCACCTGTGTCCCCGTCTCCCCACCACCTTCCCCTCTGGTAATCACATTTGTATTTATGGTCTATAACATACTCCTTTAAATCAATTTTATATTTATATTTAGGATGCTTTAAAAAATTTTTTTTACAATAATCGAAAAAAAAAACCATACCCTCAATTATTACCTAGGAGAAATCCCTAGTGTTTGGATTACTGGGTCACATATATGCCCCATTTTATACTTTTGTTGTAGATTTCTAGTGCTCGATTTTTGCTGGAAATCTGTGAGAGCACACTCCACCCTTACTCCGCTCAGTCTTATTATTTTTCTCAAAGCTGTTTATAAGTGGGAAAAGTTGTCAGATTTTAATACAGCTTTCTTTTAGTTCCGGTCTAATTGACTGTCTAAAACATACCTATATTAGGAATTGTTTGGGGTTTCCACGGGGATGGCCTCACGCAGGTGAGTCTCTTGTCAGTTTTTTTGTGGGCTGATCATACTCTCTTTCCCTCCCTCCCTCTCTCCCCCACTTTCTCTCTCTGATGGCAATAACTTTCCTTTTCTAACTTCAAATGCAATGCACATCCGTTGGAATGCAGAAGCAGATAAAGGAGAAAATAAAATTTTCCAGGAAACTACACCCGGAAGCAGCTTTCATGTACCGCTTGGTGTTATTTTTCAAGCTTTGCCAACGGTTCTCAAACTTGAGTGTGCATTAGAATGTCTTGCTGCGCTTGTTAAAACACAGATCTTTGAGTTCCACATCTGAGGTTCACGATTCAGTAGTTCTGGGGTGAAGCCTGAGCATTAGCATTTCAGACAAGGTCCCAGGTCATGCTGATGCCGTTGGTCCGGGGGCCACAGTTTGAGAAGCGCGGTTACACATACACACACAGATGAGACATCCGTACTAGTAACTTGGTGTCTTGCTGAATTTATCGCAGACACTGTTTAGGCAGTTTTGACCCACCCTGGTATGCAACATAGTACGTATTATTCCACTGTGTTGATGTACCCTAATTTACTTGATATCAGAGACATTTAAGTTGTTATAGGTATTTTTTTTTTATTATGATGATAGCAGTGCATCAAAAATCCTTGCTCCTGTTTGTCTGACTACTGTATTTGTGCATGCCGTTCTGTATGACAATTTCCTAGCAACAGAATTGCTGGTAAATGGGCATGCACATATAGAATTTGACACATTTCATTGCTCTCCAGAAAGATTGTACTAAAATTTACTTCTGCTTACTGGCGTAAGAGTCCCTCTTTCCTTACATTCTGGTTGAAGACAGAGTATGATCAGACCGTGCCCGTCAGAGGGGAGAGAAATGATGTATTTCGCTCTTACTCAGATACAAGTGCTTTTGTTATTTGTGATGTTACACATTTTAAATGTTTATTGACCATTCACATTTTTTTTTCTCCTGGATGTAATTTTTGCTTATTTTTTTTTTGCTTTTAGTATTTTATAAAGGCTAGTTATTTAATTTTTTAAAGATTTTTATTTATTTACATAATCTCTACACCCAATCTGGGGCTCGAACTCATGACCCCAAGATCTACAGTCGCACGCTCTTCTGACTGAGCCAGCCAGGCGTCCCTATAAAGGCTAGTTATTTAATCAGAGATACCCAACCTTTATATACAGGTTGCAGACATTTTTTTTCAATCTGTTGTATACTTTATTTTGCCTTTTTTAATACACACAAAAATTCATTCACCTTATGTTTTATATAAGATACATATTTTTTCTGTCATGTTACTTTCCTCTTTGTGTGTTTAGACAGATTTTTCACAATGAGATACCATTTATTTAAACATTTATTCAACAGATTTTTGGCTTAGTTATTAGTAGAAGTTCTCCAAGGCACTGGGGGTAAATAGTTAAAAGTCATACCCTCATAGAGCTTACATTTTAACGTGAAGAGACCATCAGCAAAGTATAAAGAATTGATACAACATTTTAGAAGCCCATAAGTATTGTAGAAAAAAACCAAGCAGGGAAAGATGATATATTTCCTTGGATGTTCTTCAGTTCATTTTTCTAGTTCTATTTTTCAATTTTTAATTTTTTATTCATTTATAGATTAGCTTGGTGTGAGGCCTGAGGTGTGATTTAAACCTTTTTTTTTTTTTTAACATCTATACTTACTTAATGTATTGTTTTTTTCCTATATATCTGAAATATCAATTTTGGGGTTCATTGAATACTTATTTATTTGGTACTCTTTCCTTTCCTTTTTATTCTGTTCCATCGATCTACCTCCGTTATGGTCTCAGAAACGAGTTTTTAATTGTTCCCTTGAATTTTATTTTCTAACAGTGCAATTTCTCCTTCCTTATTATCCCTTTTCAGAAGCTGAGGGGCTGTTCTGCTCTGCTTATACTTGCTAATGTATTTTAGAATCCTGTCAAGTTCCAAATAAAATCACTTTGGAATGTTCGTTAATAGTATTAGATTTGTAGATTGATGTTTAAGGACAAAAAATCGATACGGTATTAAGTTGTCCCATCCAAGAACCTGGCTTTTGTGTAACAATGTATTTTGTTATATTCTCCATCAAAGGGTGAATATTTTTTCATTTGGGTCACGGACATTTCTCTGTAAAGTTGTGTCAAGGTGTTTTACGTTTTTGTGGTTACTGTGAATGTGATAATCACTTCCTTTTTAATTGGATATTATTGCCATAGAGGGAAGGTAGCGGATATTAAATTACAAATAACTCAGCATGTAATATTAATTACATATGTGCATATACGTCATATGGCCTGTACTCCCTACTGAACAGTTGTAGTAAGTTTGCACCGGAATTTCCTGCATTTGCAGGTGGTCTCATGTGATCCACGAATAATGATGTCTTGCTGCTGCTTTTCCAGTATTTATACAGTATGGCTTCCTCTTACATTTTCATCCTGACAGTTTTTGGAATGATGTTAAATAAAAATAGACAATTTCCTTTTCTTGTTCTTGACTTTAATGAGAACTCCTCCATCGTAGCATCATTAAATATGATGGAGCGGACATTTCTCGAGCTCTGATTATTTTCCAGGCGGTGCATTGCGGGAGGGGCAGGAGGTCAGGAGAGTTTTATGTGATGTTTTCAGCATTCAGTCTTGTCCTTTGGTTCTTTCTGACATGCCCTCCCCACAAGTGAGGTTTTTACTTTTATTTTTTAATTCATCCCTTATTTTACTGAGTATCCTTATAGACCATTTTTTCCCTCCCCTGATAGGTAAATGAGGACTTCATTTCCTTGTTCCTTTCCTGCCAGGGAATTTCTTTTTTGTTGCTTTCACTAGAGTTTCAGCTTGAGTATTGCAATCCCCAGGTTACAACTGTTTTTCATTAGAACTGTATACTTTGTTTCCGTGTTTCTGGCATCTTAATGCTGAGGTGGAGGAGATTGCTACCAATTTAATTTCTGTTTCTTTGCCTTTGACCAAGATCCCTGCCCCTCCTGAAGACTGAAAGTATTAAGGTGTGTCTAGATGTTGCTTTATTTTGGCTTGCTGCCTTTGGTGAAAAATGAGCCCCTCCATGAGCACTTGCATTTTTGTATTTTTTTAGTCTCTTTTCTGTCTCTGTCTCTCTCCCCTCCCCCTATTCTTCTCTGCTCCATGGGCTTGATAAACCAGTTACTAACTTGTCTGGCAAGTAACTGATCAAGTAACTAATCTGTCTAGGGCTTCCCTTCCTCATATAAAATCTGTTCCTTGTAAGTACCCGGTGAGGGCTAAGTGAGCTCATTGCAACTGTGGTCACCTCCTTTATATCCATCAGTCCTGTATTCTTCCCCAGGGACTCCAGTTCCTGTTTTCCATCACTGTCATCAACATATCTATAGAAATCACCATAAAAGTCATAACGACTTTTATCTTTTTTCCCCCTTTTCTTTTGCATTCAGAAAGAGCTGCTTCAATTTGTTTTGCTCCGCAAGGTGTTGAAATTTCATGTATTGTCAGTTGAGCTCTTCACTACCTTTAATGTTTTAATTCTGGAAATCGCTCATTTCTTTCCTTGAATTAATTTCTTAACTCTGTTGGCTTTCTCTTTCTTCGTGCCCTCAGTAAGTTGCCTGATTATTTCCTCTTATTTTACAGATTCCGTGTTTTCTATGATTTCCTTGAGAGTGAAAAGCAGATGGTATTGAAAATTTCCCAAGCAATTTTCCTTGAAAATATGATCCCCCTCTGCTCATTGTATGTTATGTTTAAATCCTCCCTCAAAGCTACAAGTTTTCACAAGCCTCTTGTGGTGGTGGAGGTGGTATTTGTTCTCTTTTAAATTTATCCTCAAATGAGGACAGCGCTATTCCAGCTTTTTATTTGCTCCCAAAATTGCATGGCATTTTCTGAGGGTTTTGTTTTGCTCACCCTCTCACCCTTTGGGATCCTTGTCTTTGGTCCTATAAGATTGTTGTATAATGAAATGACAGCGCATGTTTAATAAACTTAATTTATTGGCTGACACTTGATATTAGCACTTAGTAATTAATTGTTACTATTATTGTTATTACAATATTTTCTCAAGCTGGAGAGGAGGATGACCTTGGTTAGCATGGGGGGGATGGGAAGGGGATCTAGGGATCAAGGCAGTCCTATCAGCTCCTTCTTTTAGTGTTTATTAAAACTCTGGTGTCTGTGTCTGTTTGGTAGCTTGGTGGCAAAGTGGTGGGATCCAGACAGACCCCTCTCTTGATGCTGCTGGCTACCAAATTGATCTGTGCCACACCCCAGCCTCCTCTCCTTTGTCTTTGCGAAGGTCCTTAGGGGATGCTGTTCCATTTCTCTCAGTTTACGTCTTGCTCCCAATACCTTCCAGAAAGGAAGTTGCCTGTGGTAATTTCTTTCAGTGTCCTTACATCTGCAATTTATGTCACCTGTGGTTCTCAAAAGTATCAACAAGTAGAGGACGCCCTTCCCCAGATTTGGTGCTGGAACGAAGTTCCCCCATGTCAGTGGTTCTGTGGTCACTTCCACTCTGTATGTCAGCGTGAGTGTGTGTGTGTGTACACATCAGAGACAGGACATCAGTCTCTGTTTTCTTCTCAGATCCTCTACTCATAAAATACCAGTTCAGTTGTCAGTGTTACATCTACCAAATCCCTGTGTCGGCTGCACACACTTGTCCATAGGAGTTAACACCCTCAATTTTAATTATTCCTTCAAATGCTTGTTCTCCCCAGCCAACCCTGAGCTTCCATAGAGTGAAGACTGCTCTTACTTAATTCTTTCTATTGAACTTTTTGAGGTAATTGTAAATTCCCTGACACTATAAGGAATAAGACGGAGAGTTCCTGCCTGCCCCTCCTGTGGTTCCCTCCGTGGTAGCATGGTGACATTTTGTGTAACTGTAGTACAATCTCACAACCCGGATGTTGGCATTGATACAATCCACTAACTGTATTCAGATTGCCCCAGTTTTACTTGGACCCATTTATGTGTGTGTGTCTGTGTGTGTGTGTGTGTGTGTTTTGCACGTGCATGCCTATTTAGCTGCGTGCAGTTTTATCACAAGCACAGGCTGTTGTGAGTCTTTTAGCACCGTGAGGATCTGGAAGTTTCCATCACCACGAAGAAACCTCCCGTGCTGTTTTATGGCCACACCCACTTTCCTCCCAGCAGCACCTCCCACTGTCCCTGACCCCTGATGGCTTCTGATCTGTTCTCGGGGTCTGTAATTCTGTCAATTCAACAGTGTGAAATGAATGGAATCGTACTACAATGGGACGTTTTGAGGTTGGCTTTTTTCACGCAGCATAATTCCCTGAAGATTCTGCCATGCTGCTGTACCAGTAGTCCGTTCTTATTTGTTGCTGAGCAGTGTTCCATGTGGGGATGTACCCTAATTTGTTTGTTCATCTGTTGAAAGGCTTCTGGGCTGTTTGTAGTTTGGGCTATTAGAAAGCTGCTGTGAACATGCCTGTATTTTTTTAAAGACTATTTATTAGAGAGAGAGAGAACATGAGAAGTGGGGAGGCGCAGAGGGAGAGGGACAAGCAGACTCCTTGCTGAGCAGGGAGCCCGATGCAGGACTCCATCCCAGGACCCTGGGATCACGACCTGAGCCAAAGGCAGAACTTTAACCCACTGAGCCACCCAGGTGCCCTGCCTGTGTCTGGGTTTTTGAGTGAACATTTGTTTCCATTTCTCTGGGATGGCACCTAAGATCAATAGCTGGGTCTTATGATAATTGCATGTTTAGTTTTATAAGAAATTTTCTAACTTTTCTAGAGTTCCATTTTACATTCCCACCAGTAATGTGCAAGTGATTCAAGTTCTTTGCATGCTTACCAGCATTAGGGTTGTTCCTGTTTTTAATTCTAGCCTTTCAGACAGGTGTGTAGTGATACCTCATTGTGGCTTTACTTTATTTCCTCAATGGCTAATGATGTTGATTATCTTTTTGTGCACTTACTTGCTTTTTGTGTGTCTTGCTCGATGAAATGCCTGTTCATGTCCTGTGCATATTTTCTAATTGGATTGTTTGATCTTTAATCTTGAGTTTTGAGAGTTCTTTATATAGTCGAGATAGTAGTCTTTTGTGGGATATGTGATTTGAAGATTTTTTTTCTCCAGGCCATAGCTTGTCTTTTTATCCTCTTAAGAGGGCTTTTTACAGAACAAACGTTTTCTTATTTTGATGAAATCAAGTTTATCAGAATTTCCTTTTATGAATCATGCTTTTGGTGCCTAAGGAATTTTTTGTCTAGCCAAGACCTGGAGAATTTTCTCCTGGTTTTATTAAAAAATTTTTTAATAATTTTACACTTAAGTACATGATCCCTTTTGAGTTAACTTTCTTGTGGGGTTTGAGGCTTTGGTTTATGTTCATTCTTTTTGCCTCTGCAAAATTTCACATTGCTCCAACATCATTTGTTGAAAAGACTACATTTGTTCCATTGCTTTTCTTCCAGTACTTTTGCATTTTTGTTAAAAATCAGTGAAGCATACTTGTGTGGGTCTCCTCTTCCATTGATCTTTGTGTCTGTTCCTACATGAGAACCACACCATCTTGATTGCTGTAGCTATATAGTGAGCCTTAAAGTGAGCGATTCTTCCCACTTTGTTTTTCTTTTCCAAGATTGTTTAAAATACGCTAGGGTCCATGCCTTGCCATATACTTTTTAGAATATGTTTGTCTACTTTTACAAAAACCTTGTGTGGATTTTGATAGGAATTCATTAAATCCGTAGATCAGCCTGGGGTGACTTGACATCTTTACTATGTTGAGTCTTCCAATTGCTGAACGTGATATGTTTCTCCATTTATTTAGATCTTCTTTGATTACTTCCATTAGCATTTTGTAATTTCTAGCATACAGATCATGTACATGTCTTGTTAAATTTATAACTAAGTATTTTATTTTCTTTGGAGCAATTGTAAATGATACTGCATTTTAAATTTTGGCCTGCATATGTTCATTGTTAGTATGAACATGCAGTTGATTTTGTGCATACGGATCTTGTATTCTGCAGCCTTGATGAACACATTCATTACTTCTGGAAGTGTTTGGGGTGTAGAGTCCTTGGGGTTTTCAAAGGTTTATTTATTTTATTTATTAGAGAGAGAGGGTGAGCGCATGTGAGTTGGGGGGAAGGGGAGAGGGAGAGAGAGAATCCTCAAGCAGACTCCCCGCTGAGAGCGAAGCCCAATGCTGGGCTCAATCCCACAAACCTGAGATCATGACCTGAGCCAAAATCAAGAGCTGGCAGCTTAACCAACTGAGCCACCCAGGTTCCCCAGCCATCATGCCATCTGCAAATATAGGTGGTTTATTTATTCCTTTCCAGTATGTATAGTTTTTATTATTTTTTCCCTTGCCCGAGTGCAGTGGCTAGAACTTCTAGTATTCTCTTGGATAAGAGTGTTGAGAGTGGACATCCTTGCCTTGTTTTTGATATTAGTAAGAAAGCATATGGTCTTTCACCATCAAGTATGGTATTTAGCTGTGGTGTTATTATTTTTGTTTTTGTAGATTATCTTATTAAGTTGATTCGGTTCCCTTCTGTTCCTAATGTGCTGAGAGTTTTGATCAGGAATAAGGTTGGATTTTGTCAGATGGTTTTTGCTGTATCGGTTTTTTCTTTTTTAGCCTGTTGATATGGTGGCTTATGGTGATTGATTTTTGAATTGGCCTTGTACACTGAAATAAATCCCACTTGGTCATGGTGTATAATTCTTTCTATTCATTGTTGAATTTGCTAATATTTTTGTTAAATATTTTTTTGCATCTAAGTCAACGAGAGATATTGATCTGGATTTTCCTTTTTTATAATCATCTTTGTGTGCTTTTCTTTGTTTTTTTTTTTCCACAATAGGATAATACTGGCCTCACAAAGTGATTTGAGAAGTGATTCCTTCTGTTGTGGAGAAGAGTTTATATATAGTTGGTGTTTATTATCCTCAAAATGTTTTTGTAGAATTCTCCAGTAAAACCATCAGGGTCCAGAGATTTCCTTTTTAGGGAATGTTAAAATTGTGAATTTGATTTCTTCAATGGTTATTGGACTATTCAGACTCTGTGTTTTATCTTTATTGAGTTTTGGTAGTTGGTGGTTTTTGAGGAGTTGTGCATTTCTTTTGAGTTGTTGAATTTATGAGTGCAGAGTTGTTTATGATATTTCCTTATTATCTTTTTAATGGGTTCATTATCAGTAGTGATAGCTCCTGTTTCATTTCTGGTATCAGTGACTTATGTCTTCCCTTTTTTGATTTTTGTCAGTTTTTTCTTGATTTTTATCAGTTTTATTGTTTTTTTTTTTCAAAGAACCAGCTTTTTGTTTAATTGATTTCTGTATTGTTTTCCTATTTTCAGTTCATTGATTTTTTTGCTCTTGGGTTTATTATTGATTTCTTCTGTTTGCTTTGAGTTTCTTTTGTTCTTCTTTTTCTACTTTCTTGAGGTGTAGGAACTTAGCTTATTGATTTGAGATCTTTCCTCTTTTCCAAAATAAGCATTTAGTGCTATAGATTTCCCTGCCAGAACTGCTTTAACTGCCTCCCACATATTTTGATACACTGTATTTTCATTTTCATTTTTTAGCTCTCTATATTTTTATTTTCTTTAAGATTTCCTTTCGGACCTGTAAATTATTTAGAAGTGTGTTGTTCAATTTCCAAATATTTAGAGGTTTTTCCTGTTGCTTTGTTGTTACTTAAAAAAAAAAAAAAGATTTATTTGAGAGAGAGAATGCACACGAGTGGGGGTAGGGGCGGGGGGTGAGAATCTCCAAGCAGACTCCCACGGAATGTGTAGTTCGATGCAGGACTCGATCCCACGGCCCATGAGATCATGACCTGAGCTGAAACCTACATTCAGACACTTAACTGACTGAGCCACCCAGGTGCTCCATTATTACTTTTTAGTTTGGTTCCATTGTGGTCAGAGAAAATAGTTTATATGATTTCAGTTCTTTTTAAATATGTTGAGGTTTATTTTGTGTCCTGGGGTGCAGTTGGAATCTCTCTTGGTGAATGTTCTTGTAGTACTTGAAAAAAACGTGTATTCTGCTATTGTTAGGTAGAGTGTTGTGTGTATGTCAATTAGACCATGTTGGTTGGCTATGTTCAGATGTTCAATATCATCTGATTTGCTGATTTTCTGCCTGTCAGTTCTGTCTTTTGCTAGGAATTGGGTGTTAATATTACCATGTCTATTTCTCCTTCGAGCACCAGTTTTTACTACTTTATTTTTTTATTTTTTTATTCTTAAGGCTCTGTTGTTTGGTGAGTACACATTTAGGATCATTCTCTTACTCTTTTTTATATTTCTAATACAGTGCCCAGCATATAATATATGCTTTCAGTAAATATTCCCTGCATGATTTGGCAAGTTAAAATTAAATTAAGTACATAAGGGAAAGATAGAAAATATTTCACTTTCTTCAGCTATGATTTTATTCCCCCCTGGTTGTATAAATTATGGATCATGTAGTTTTCAATTAAATCTCATTAGTTCTTCATTTATGTTTTTTTTTAAAAGATTTTATTTATTTATTTTAGAAAGAGGGAGAGACCGAGGGAACGTGCAAGAGGGAGGGGAGAGGAACAGGGAGAGGGAATCTCAAGCAAAGTCCACGCTGAGCTGGGAGCCCAATGTAGAGCCCATCCCGCGACCCCAAGATCATGACCTGAGCCGAAACCAAAAGTTGGACACTGAACTGACTGAGTCACCCAGGTGCCCCCATTTATGTTTTTTAATGTTGATTCAGAAATTGTTAAGGTTGTGAAGGAGCAAAAACTTAGTAGAAAAAGCATGGACTTTTGAGTGAAGTTAGATTTTGATTTTAAGTATGAGCTGTGTGACCAAACAGATAATGTACCCTTTTTAAATTTTCAGTTTCTTAGTTGGTAAATGAAAATGATGGCACTCTGTCACTTAGGAAACTTTTAGTGACAGTTGACAGGCTGCTGGTTTCAATAACTACAGACAGTTGGTTTATTTAACAGGAAATTTCAGAGGTGATCTGTTTCAGGTGTGGCTTGATCATTAGTCATTCAAGAAACCAAGTAAAGCCACAAGGAGGTATCACTACACACCCGTCTGAAAGGCTAGAATGAAAAATAGTGACAACTCTAATGCTGAGATTCTATTCCACAACCACCAAAATGGCAAAAACAAAACCAAAAAACCCCACAAAAATTTGCAAAGAAAGTGTTAGGATACGGAGCAGCTCCTAGAACATTACATTGCCTGTTGGGGGAAGTAGCAAATGGTACTACCATTTTGGAGAACTGTGTGTTAATTTCTTACAAAGTTAAATACCCATTTACCCAATGACCCAGAAATTCCACTCTTTGATATTTACCCAAGAGTAATGTAATCATGTGTCTGCAAAAAGACTTTGACAGCAGTGCTCACAGCAGCTATATTCACATAGCTAAAACCTGGGAAAACCCAGATGTCCATCATTGTGTGACTGAGTAGGTCAATTGTAGTATGCATTCACACCGAGGCATATTATTCAACAAGACAGCAAGACAAGCCACTGCTATGTGTGAAGACATGGATGTAGCTCTCCAGACATAAAAAGATATGTATGTATGATGCCATTTGTCCATGGTGTTAGAAGTAAGATGTGGTTGTTTCTAGAGTGTTTCTAGGAATTGATGTGAAAAGGTCGTAAGGGACTTTTCTGGGGGCAATAAGAGTGTTCTATATATCTTGTTTCTAGTGAGGTTACTTGGAAACACGCAGTTGTCAAAACTCACCAAGCTGTACACTTAAGAACTGTATTTTATTGGATGAAAATCATACCTCAGTGCAAATAATCATGTAATACAGTGGAACATTAAATAAGAAGGAGAAGGATTTGCAGGACAGGCAACAATAGAGGATGCTCACTGCTGTCATGAAGTCCATTTTATTTATTAACTTTTTTTCACGTGGAGCCTGTCCTTTTTTCAAAAAGTTATTTTTCAAATTGAAGTATAGTCAACATATTCATTAGGTTTATTTTATAGTCAAGATAAGTTTGAGCTCAGAGAGGTCAAATGGCTTACACAAGGTCACATAGCTAGTAAGTGGTCCACAAAGACTCCACTAGCCCACTCTTACCCTGTCTTTCTGGCATCTACCACAAGATCTGGTGCATAGTAGGAGTACAATACACGGGTGTAGAGTGAATGAAAGTGTTTGCGATGTGTGCTGGTATGATTGTGCCTTACTCAGATAATGGAGCCACAAATTCAGGAAGGTACGAGAAATACAGAGGTGTGTCCTCACGCTAAGGACTGGTCTTGGGGTTCATCCTACCTGGGAATAGTTTGTTTGCTCTGTGGGTAAATGTGCCCGGGGCAGTTAGATTCGCTGGATTGAGCGTGCTGGTGGATGGACCACAGTGACCACGCAGTGACGTGTCTGGTCCATACATGGACCGTGCAGAGAGACAGTCTGAACCACATCACCTGGCTCACTGCTGTGGACCGGGAAAAGAGAGACAATAACATTTATCTCCTTCAGGGAGGAGTGCCCAGGGGTTTTTCTGCACAAGGGATGTGTTCCTTGCTTGACTATTCCGCATTATTGAAGCCTGAATTCATCCAAGCAAGGCTGTGGGCCCCTCTGTCTTCAACTGTGGGGGCCCTCTTTAAGCAAAATGGAAATGAAAATAAACTTCAAATTAAAAAAACATGACCATATGAACATGCTGTAGGGGTTCCTGGAGTCTTGGAAGGGCCCCAAGCATTCAAGGGGCCAACTGAAGCTTCAACCTCATTAGTTTCATAGTCAAATTACCTCTGTGCCCAAAGATTCCACATATGCTGCCTCCTTCCTGTATCCTTCAGCTTGTCCCCTAACAGCTCACATCTCCAGTCCTCCATTTGGCTTCAGCCTCACAGAATTTCCCACTAACCCACTGAATTTACCAGGCTGATGGTTCTCGACATCCGTTTCGGCCCAGTGCTCCCGTCTTAGAACAAACATTTTATGGGACCTCCTGAAATGAACTTCATAGCTAATATAACCAATCCACATGCATAATTAAAAAATCAATTATGACCTAATTGTAAAATAAAGGAGAAATAAAAATGAAAGGTTTTTTTTTTTTTTTTTTTTTATAAAATAATATACATACCAATAAGTAAATGCTTGGTCATGATGACACCACAAGGCTAGACATGGGCCCGTGAATCACTACCTCCCCTTCCCTCTGTCCCTAGGGCTCAGTGCCTCAGTGTTGCCATGTGCATGAGAGCATCTGCGACTCTGGTTTTAACATGCTCTATACCCTATCTCTGGACGGTCTTTCCCCCTCTGCCCTATTTCTTAAAATCCCCCAGAACTAAGGCTCAAGACAGCAGCCCTTGATTAAGGAGTGCACTTGTGATGAGCACCGGTGTTGTATGGAAGTATCGAATCGATATATGGTACACCTGAAACTAACAGTACGCTGTATGTTAGCTAACTGGAATTTAAGTAAAAACTAAAAGAAAAAAAAAAAAAGACTGCGGCCCTCATCTCACCTCTTCGAGAAGCTTCCCTCTACTGCTAACAGCTCCAGAGGCAATCAGTACCTACTGATGTCTGATCTGATTAATATTATTAATCATTTATGTCCAGAGTTAGAGATTGTGATAGACTTACAGGACTTTAGGCAGAGATAAGGCTACAAGTGTCTGCATTTATGAGGCCAGAGGCTAGAACAGAAAGAGAAAGGAGAGAAGCAGGGGGAGGAGTCTGTTAGGTCACACACTACTTCTGGAGTCTCTGCTCTTTTACCAGATGTGTGATCCTGCGCAGTTTTCTTAATCTCCTGGCATCCAAGTCTCCTCCATCTGTAAAGTGATGTTAATAACAGCACCCAGCACATAGGGCTGTTGAGGGAGTGAAATCAGAGGGGCTTGCAAAATGCTCACATAGGGGCTGGCACCTCATAAGTACTCCCTTAAGATGACTGATTTCTTAACAACCACGCTCCCAGATGCCTGGATAGACTGAACAGGGGTTGGCAGACTTTTTCTGGGAAGGGCCAGAGAGTAAATATTTTAATTGCAATGAAGCATGAAAGGAGGCCTAGTCAATATGCAAATGAGTGGGTGTGTCTGTGTTCCAATAAAACTTTATTTACACCAACAAGCAACAGGCTGAGTTTGTCCCATGGGCTGTAGTTTGCCCATGCCTGTGCTGAAGGATGGGCTACCAGGGTGGTCTGTCTACAGAGGAGGGGGCAGTATAACATAGCAGTTAAAAGCCTGGGCTTCGTATGCATGTCTTTTACTTTTCTTGTAAGGAAAATAGAATCATATTTTATAATCTGTTCTGTACCCTATTTTTCTTTTTATTTAGCAACATATAGAGGATGTATGTTAGGTAAATAAATGTATCTGTGCAAGCCCATGTTTACCGCCCATGGTAGTAATGTATTACGTGTGGATGAGCCATCATTTATTTGGCCATTCCTCTGTTGCTGGAGATAAAGATCCAGTTTTGCCTATCATGGTTTATAATTATGTATTTGTGATGTTAATATTTTTCTCCTGCCAGATTGTGTGGTGTAGGAAGGCAGGAATTCATGTGTGCTGCTCAGTTCATGCATGGAACACGGGAGGCCTAATGCCTTCACCTTGATGCTCTCCGCCATCTTGGGGGAATCCGTTGGCTTCTCCCAGCCAGTTACTTCACCAGTAAAATGGGGATTCAGACAGAGGGGTGTGAGGGACACAGGACTAATGTTTATAAAAGACCATGGAAACTGCAAAGTAAAGGCTCTGCCAGTCTGAAGGATCACTAAGGTGGCAAGCATCTTTTCCAGCTTACTACGTCATTTATTTTCTAGTTGGCCGAGGACAGAATGGGTTCATTTGCCCTGAGAGATGTCAGTTCTGTATCCAGACACAGGAGTGAATAGTGCTGCTCTAAAGATCTTCGATAAAGAAACAAGAAAGTGAGAAAATTAAATCGAGAAGAGGAAAACTTACCTGGGTGTCAGCATTTAGCAGCCATGTGACACTGTGAAAGCTCCCACTGTCATCTTTGATTGTGCAAGTGAATCTTGATTCTTTCCATTTGCACTCCCACTTTCTGTTTTTATCGTCTCTACTCGGAGATCTTTTCAGGAGTGGAGAGACCTGAAGGCAGGCCGGTGCTGACATCCGGGGGTGTGGGATGAGGGGATGGATTTAGAGAGCGATGTTAGAGAGGATGAAGTCCAAAACTACCGTGAAAGGTAACTTCAAATATCTGTGCAAGGTGTGAAGTTTCATGGAGAGTGGGATTCCATGTAGGACTCCAGCTCTACAGGGCCTGCATGACAGGTGGGGAAACTGAGGCAGGAGAAAGGATTGGTCCAGGCACTCAGATCCCAGCTCATGGCTGGATAGACCACCATCTTCCCAGGAGGAAGTGGCTCGGAAACATGGTAGGGCTGATCCCTGGTGGAGCCTTGGAGCCTGCAACCCTGTAGGGCTGGAAAGAACCAGAACACATACACACCCATACTATGTGTTGTCACAATGTGTTGTCTATCGTACAGTTTTCTTTCATCCAGCCACCCTAGTCTGGGCCTTCCCTCTCATACGACATTCAAGGCAAATTTCCCAGGTGATGTCTCAAACCACTAAAAGTCATGATCCCGCCACAGTCCTGGGTGGTTTCTGTGGATGCGTGTCTGGTCTGCAGAGAGGCAGCCTTCCATTGACTAGATGCACTAAGAGATCATAGGTTTCCGCCCTGGAAGTCTTGTGTCCGTTTCTTCCTAATTCCAGTGGGATTGTCAGACTTGCTTCTGTCTGCAAAAATGCAGGGCCTGTTTTGTGCAGGTCAATCTATGGTCCTTGACCCACAGAATATAGTGATCACTTGCAGAGCTGTGTTCCCACATGAAATCTCAACTGCACTAGACATGTCATGCTCCCACAGTTGCTCTGAGAGGAAGTGATTTGAAGAGATGCCTTTGGTTCATGCCACAGGATGGCTGTTTGTGGGAGAACAGACAGGCCCCAGGATCTCCCTCCATCCCCTGAATGTTAGATCCCTAGAAATGTACTGTTCCCCTATTCCACCTTCTCATGATGATTCCCATGTAATGTGCAGAGGGTGGAATGGTCAAGGCCCTGAGTTTGACTGACTTGCTTACTGACCTGTGTTGTCTCTCACCTGTGTATTGTTGGTGTGCATGCATCAGGGCTCTGAAGAAGGCAGATCTGGGTTCAAACACCTGTTCTGCTACTTAGTAGCTGAAAGAACTTAGGCAAGTTAGGAAAAAAAATTTTTTTTAACTAATTTTTTAAAATTCACTTAGCCAACAATTTCTTTAGAGCCAATGTAAATGGGTAGAATTGCTGAATGAAAGTTTACTCAGTTTAGGGTTTTTGATACATATTGTCTTTAGCCCTCTGGAAAGCTCCTATCAATGTGTAGGTTTACCAGCAGACTTTGAAAGACATTCTAATTTCTTTTTCGTCTACAAAACTAGGGTTTGTAATTATTTTTGTGTTCTCTTCAAAGATGACTGGTGAAAAGTATTTTCTTATCATTAAAATTTGTAACCCTGAGTGTTTTTTTGTGATGCAAAAGCTGTTATTCTGTATCTGATTATGACATTTGCAGGTTTTAGGGGTTTGAGGGCTCATTTTTATTTTTATTTATTTAGAGAGGGAGGGAGAGAGAATTTTAAGTAAGCTCCACGGAGCCCAGCATAGAGCGCAACGCAGGGCTCGATCTCATGACCCTGAAATGATGACCTGAGCCAAAATCAAGAGTTGGACGCTTAATCAGCTGAGCCACCCAGGAGACCCAAGGCCTGTTTTTAAAAATGTGTTTTCCTTTTATTGATTTATAAGAACTCTTTACATAGTAATACTCTCTGCTCTGCATCTGCTGGTACGTTGCAGATGTTTTATTCCTTGACAGTCCTTCTCTTTTGCAAGCAATTTGTTAGTTTATAGGGTTTTTTTATTTTTAGTTGATCATATCTCTCCATCTTTTCCGTATGCTTGCTTTCTTTGTAATTGCTTTTAGAAGGGCTTTCACTTCTTGTCAGTCACAGCTGACGAGCTTTGCATATTGTAGATTTCTTCTGTAGTTTGATAAATCTGATGCCCTATTGCCTGGCTTTCTAGATCCATCTGTCTCGTTTTTTGTCCTTCCTGTGTTCCTGGTGCATGATGTGTCTAGGTCTAGCCACTTCTTGGAGCTTCTGCAGGTTGGGGGGGACTGTCTTAGGGAAGGCCTGTTACTTCTAGACTTTGTTTTTTTGGGAGGGGGGATGGTCTCATGGCCTAAAGGGCTTCCAGCCCGGGGCTTCTCACCAGCAGGATTGGCTTCGTGAATGTGTCATGTGTGTCACTGCATGGGGCTCCGTGCTTAGAAAGACCCCGTGCTTGGTTTACTTCCCTGCCATCACTGTTTTAACATTTTTAAATAATGGGACCTACAGTTTTATTTTGCATTGAGCCCTGCAAGGTATGTAGCTGCTCCTGCCAGATAGTTCCACCACTGACCTGTGGTTCAGATCATTCTTTGTTGGGGGTTGTCCTGTGCATCGCTGAATGATTGGCAGCCTCTCTGGCCTCTACCTACTAGATGGCAGGAGCAACACTCCCTTCTGAGATATGACAGCCAGATCGGTCCCCAGACATTGCCAAGTGTCCCCCTGGGGGTCAGGGCCACCCCCTGCTGAGAACACTGGGCAAGAGAGATCCTCCAGTCCCCTCCCCCCCCAACCAAGAGTGTGCCTATTCAGCACCTGTTCCTCCGTATGGGGGAGGGGGAGATTCCCCTGGGGTTCTTGCTTTCTACTTTAATAACAACAACTTGCTTTATTAGGAAGGGACTTGCCATGCAGGCCCCAGTTTCGTCTTTACATTTAGTCCTATCCCTGCTATGTTTTGAAAGGGTTCCTAGAAATTTGTACCAAATGGCCATATTTGTGCCATTGATTTCTTTGTCCCAGGGAATTCTATTAAGAGGATGCTCTTACACATTGTATTTTCTGCTTCCTGATTTCCCTCAGGGGTTTAGGTTTCCGAAATTCGAAGGTCTAAACTCTTCAAAGATAGAAAGCAAGAGAAAGACTCTCTACGATGTTTCACCACCCCTTGGTAATGAGCTGCTTATCTCTCCAGGAGGGAGGGCCACAGGTGGAAGGATTCACGGGGATGAGCTGTACTCTCATTACACAACCCATCCCAGTCTTAATTTTCCTTTAATCATTCAGGACGATTCGATATTTATTGGATTTATATTTACATGTTTACTTATTTTTGTCTTTTCAGTTTTTATTTAAGTCCGAAAATAATCCAATTTATATACAGTCTGAAAAACAGTAGAAAAGTTGAGTCTGCGGTCCATTTGGGAGGAAGGGACAGGTGTGGATTGAGCTGTCATTGTATGGGTGGCTCGAGGTTCCCCTGGCGGGCCCCAGGAGATCCAGGGCTGAGGGATATAGTGCACTTCGCCAAGTTGGAGGCTGGGGAGGTGCTGGTTAAGCCACGTGTCCTTGCAGGGCAGATACAACAACAGAGAGGCCTGCTGATGAGTGGCCTGGCTCTGGCAGACTCAGGGTGCTTCCAGGGAGAGCCAAGGCCTGGCCTGGATACTCTGTAAGCAAATCCAGTCTCTCCATGGCCTCTCCATGGCTCCTGAGTAAAGCTAGATGGGGGACCCTGCCAGCACATCCCCAGTTCCCCGGGGTTGCCATGGGGTCTTGTGTGCAAATCATGATGCCCTTTTCCCCGGGGGCTCAGGGTAGAACATACTGAAGCCTTGAGTCTCCTCTGGCATAGAGATGACTGGCAGGCCATATATGGCGCCCAAGTGGCTGCGAGCTCTGCCTGCATTCCGTGTGTTTGCTGTTTCACATGTGGATGGGTATTACGGGTTGAATTGTGTTCTCCAGAAAGATACGTTGAAGTGCTGACTCTTGGAATCTGTGAATGTGATCAGTTTTGGAAATAAGGCCTCTGCAGATGGAATCAAGTTAAGATGAGGTCATACCTATGGGGTGCCTGGGTGGCACAGCGGTTAAGCGTCTGCCTTCAGCTCAGGGCGTGATCCCGGCATTAGGGGATCGAGCCCCACATCAGGCTCTTCCACTATGAGCCTGCTTCTTCCTCTCCCACTCCCCCTGCTTGTGTTCCCTCTCTCGCTGGCTGTCTCTATCTCTGTCGAATAAATAAATAAATAATCTTAAAAAAAAAAAAAGATGAGGTCATACCTGAATAGGGTGGGTTGTAATTAAATGACGGTTGTCCTTAGAAATTTAGACATCCCACACACATGGGGAATGCTATGCAAAGACACAGAGACAGAGGAGACAGGGAGAATGCCATGTGACAACAAGAGGCAGAGATTGGAGTGATGCATCTATAAGTCTAGGAATGCCAAGGATAGCTGGCAACCAGGAGACGTTAACACCAGAAAAGGAAGGATTCTCCCCTAGGGCCTTCAAGAGGGAGCGTGGCTCAGCCGACACCTTGATTTCAGACTTCTGGCCTCCCAACAGTGAGAGAATAAATTATGTTGTTTTAAGCCACCCAAATTTGTGAGACTTTGTTACAGCAGCCCCAGGAAGCTAACACGGACTATGCATTGGTTTATGGTGATGATGGGGTAGACATTGCTGCTGGGTGCGCGCAGGACGTGGAAGATGGAGGGTCTGCGTGTCTCATGACTGTCCCAGAGCAGCACCTCTCATGTCCCTTCTCTGCATGTTCTCTGTATGTTGTCTGGAAAAGGACCTGTGCTTTATTTTAAGAGGAAGCGTTTTCTTTATAGTGTCAACTGCTGCATGTAAATCACTCCACACAGTGCCAGCAACCTCACCAGCCTTGTGCTAAACAACTCGTTCTGGCCTCTTCATGTGACATGGAATGTGTTTTATTCTCTGGGGGTCTCATCAAACACAGTCTCTGTCAGAGTGTCAGAGTTTAGAGACGAAAATAATTATTTTTAAACTTCTTTAAATACTTACAAGGGGAAAAAAAAAGCCCTGTTCCTTCTACCTCATCTGCAAAATGTATGACACTCTTTTTCTATATATGAGACTATATATATATATATATACACACACACACACACACCCCCCCATAACATTTAAGTATATATAAAAAATATATATAAAATATATATTCACTATATATATTCATAATATACCTTACATATATATAGGAATTCCTATATTTAGGGATATATATATTAACAAGTTAATATATATTAACAAGTCTTTCCAGTTGAAATTTAAGAACCTTTATGTCTGTGGTGTTCCAGGAATGTGCTAGACATTTGTAAATAGCACTCATAATGGCCCTTGCAGGTAGCTGTAATTAGGTCCATTTTATAGGAAGGGAGGCTGAAATAACCTGGAAGAGACTCGAGCACTGAGGGAAATAAGCTGATCGAGGTGGAGCGATTGAAAACAGAGGAGAGAAGATTCTTAGAAGGTGGAGGATGGGTGTGGGGGAATGGGAACCAGCACGTGAGTGGGGAGGAAGGAATAATGGAGAGAAGTATGCACAGGTAAGACTGTATATGTAAGGTGGAAAGTTGAAGGAGTTTACTCCTGATGGCTTTTGTTTTGAGTGTGATGTAGGACTAAAGATCATCACCGAGAGGAATGGGAAGTAAAATGGGGGACATTTGGAGATGGGCAGAGGTGAAAAGGTCATTAAGGAGAGTGGAAAAGCAGGCTGCCCAGAGAGTTGTAGCAGGATTTCTAGGTAGTGTCAAGAGCCCAGTTAAGGTTGGTGATCATAAATTTATACTGAAACCATTCTACCTCGTTGTGTAGTTTTCTCCGGCAACTCTTGGGTGCCCCGGGTGCATGCCATGGTGTATTCATCTTGCTAGGGCCACCGTAACAAAGGGCCATATGCATGTGGTTTAAATAGCAGAAATTTATTTTCTCATAGTTCTGGAGACTAGAAGCCCAAGGTCAAGGTGTTAGCAAGGTTGGTTTTTCCTGAGGGCTTCTCTCGTTGGCTTGTAGATGACCAACTTCTCCCTGTGTCTTCCTACCATCTTTCCTTTGTATGTATCTGTGAGTGAACACCTCTTCTTATAAGGACACCCACCATATTGGGTTAGGACCCATCCCAGTGAAGTCACCTTAATGACATCTCTAAAGACACCATCTCCAGATACAGTCACATTCTGAAGTATGGAGGATTAAGGATTCAACATATAAATTTGGGTAGGGGTGATGCAATTCAGCCTGTAATACATGGACAAGGGTGGGGATTTGGTTCATTCAGGGCTGTGATTTTGTTCTGGTGAAATAAGAAAGGGGCAAGGAGGCAAGGATATTATCAAGGAATTTGCAGAAATCAGGACCATGGACTAAGGGCACCTGGAGAGAGAAATGAAAGTGTCAGGGAGACATTGTAGGAGCCAGTGTCGCCATGTTTTGCTGAAGTCAAAGACAAGGCATGGAGTAATTGAGACAAGTGGGAGGGGACGGAGGCTGTGGTTGAAAACGAGGTGATTATATTAGTGATTTCAAAGGTGATTTTAATACTATCCATGGTGTTTATAATTTCCATAAATGGTTTATCTCTTTATAAAGCATAGACATGTATGCTCTTTTCAAGCCTTCTTGAATGTGCGATTTTCAAGACCGAGATGATCCCTAGTATTTCCTCCAACCTCAGTCAGAGCTGCATCTGTCGTGATGCCTTTATTTGCAAAGAGCAAGAGATCATTCAAACAAGGCTGAAGGAAAGGGAGATTTATTATAAGGATTCAAAGATACAAGATGGAACTTAATAAGATAGAGAGCCAGATCGCTCAAGAGGCTGGCATTGGAAATTGCAAAGTCACTAGGAATGAGGGAGCAGAACATAGATTGAGAAAAGCCACTAGGATCCAAGGTAGCTGCTCTGTCAGCCTGTTTTTGGAGCCACCAGATCTTTCTGTGTGTCATTTGCACAGAAAGCTACACAGCCCTACAGACTGGCTTCCTCCTTGTTGCGCAAGTGCAGGACCAACCTTGCAATCGTCTCTGAGCGTGTATGCCCTCCGTGCAAGCAAAAAGCAGAGAGTTGCCATCATCTGTGCCCTGATTCCTCACCACAGGTGTATAGGACAGATGCGGACATCATCCAGCTGGAGCAGAGGCGGCCAGACATCTACTGACAGGTTGGAGTAAGCTGCGGTTTCCCCGAATCCCTTTGAAGATTTTTCTGTCTTTTAAACTTCCTGCTAATTGTCTGTGTTAAAAAAAAAAAAAAAATCAAAAAACCAGAAAATGTGCTCCTCACAGAGAAGCTGGCTTTCTGTTTCTGTCTTGGTGGAACTCAATTGCTCACTGAAGGACTCAGTTTGGATGTAAACATTAAAACAATTTTTAGAATAAAAATCCCTGAAGATGCTATATTTAGCATATTTGGATTTCTCCCACGTATTCAATAATTTAAGCATTAAAACTGCTGGGAATCTCAAGGGTGAATCTGGCCTACTGTGTGCCAGAATGACTTGTCTCTCCTTGAATCGTCTCCGGGAGATAATTTCTGTGAAGGGATGAACCTCGTTTAACCTGTGAAGAACCACGTCGCAAGCAGCAGAGCAGGCATTTAAACTGAGTTGTAGACTCAGGAGATGTTGACTCAGAGAAGCTTTGTCACTTAGATTTGTGAACTTGAACAAGTAATTAGCCTCACAGAACATCCAGTTTCTCTTCTTTCATGTGGATCATAAGAGTGATCCTATCCTAGCTCTGTGCCTGAGTTCTGAATAAGGACCGAGCAAGGAGTGGCCAGTGGAGGCAGTCCTGGCACCTAGTTAAGGGGCAGATGGGGAATGTGGCTTAGTGACAGACAGATGGGCCCATTGACAGAGATTGACTTACCCACTTGATTGGGACAAGCCTCCCTTCATGGGGACTTGGCTGGTAAGGTTTTACTGCATGCAGGTGCAGAGGAGAAGTCCTACATCCTGCAGGCAGCTGGCTTCCCAGGAGAGAAAGGGCATTTTTCTCTTAATGGGACAATTGGGAAAATTACTCCATTTCTCTTCAGGCAGAGAAACCACAGGGGTGGAGAGGGTCCAGAGTGTTACACAGGCAGGCCTCCTTTGTGTGGAAGAAATGCTTAGTGGAGGGGATAAATGTGTACCCCTTCGAGTGCCCTCAGGAGAGGAGACGATATGTGTCAGCTCAGGTAGAACCAAAGTAGTTGCTTTTTCTTCTTGGTGCACATTTTATCCCCTCAATGAAGACTCCTTCACAGTGTCTATGTGTCGTAGCTTCTGTTTTGCCATGTTTTCTGCCAACACCTTCTCTCCTCCACAGGCAGAGGAATGGGCTCTTTATCAGTCTCTACATTTGTATCTCTGGTCCCCGCTTACTCCTCCTCTGAGTTCATACCTGAATATCCAATTACTGACTTGACCTTTGCTCTAGAGATCTCCCAACATCCCAAAATAGATGTCTTGGTTTCTCCCAGACTTGTTTCTTTCTCTCTCTGGAAATGGGGCCCCCATCCTTAAACCTGCTGACGTCAAAAACCAATGAGTTAGTATTGAGTCCTTCTCTCCCTTTACCTTCCACAACAAGTTCTGTGTTTTTTTAGCTGTCAAATATATGCCAGGTTGGTCTGTGGCTCACTGTTGAATCCCTGGTCCAGCCCGCCTACCCCTTATCCTGTGTACAGGGATGGTCTTCCAGCTGGGCTCCCCGTCCCGATTTTCAATCCATTCTTTACACAGTGACGTTTCAGAATGTGGCAGTGCCCTGTGTAAGCACTCAGTGGCTTCTCCTGCCTTAGGATCCACCCCCAACTCCATGCTGTGGCCTCCAGGATTCCACCCAACCTGGCCCTTGTACCCCCTCAGCGCCCGCCATTTTGATCTTGCTCCTCCTCATTTCTACTTTAGGCCTTTGCATTTACTGTTAGCGTATGCTGTGCCTTGAGCACCCCCTGCCGCTGATCGTCATGTGTTTGGTTGCATCTTTTCATTTTCCTTTTCCCTCAAATGTCACCTCTTCAGAGAAGTGTTCCCTTACCACCCCAGCAAGAGTGCCTCCGTGGTAAGTACATTCACTCATCACGACCTGAAATAATCATGTTTACTTATTTGCTTGCTTATCTAAGCCTCTCGACTATGAATTCCATGAGGATGTGGGCCTTTTCTGTCATGTTTATCACTCCCTCTCCAATGACAGAATTGTATCTGGCATGTAGTAATTGTTTGATGAATGAATAAATGCACGGGCCCGTGAATGAAGATGTGGTTAGGGTTTGTATTTGTGACTCTCTGCATCACCTACGTCATCTTCTGTTGGGGTCTTGCGTATGGTGCTCTGTAAGAACAGTCTCCATCGGAAACTCTTCCTGCTCCAACTGTTCCTTAGAAATCAGGGTTGATTCTCACATCTTCAAAAGTTACCTTGGCTAAGGGTCCTCATTATTAATCTGTAATAAAGCAAGTTTGTTCTCCAGTATACTGGGCAGCAAACGTAAGACCTGGTGCCCTGAACGCAGAGAGCCCCTGGGTTGACTGGGGAGCCAGGGGCCCTGCTGGTTAAGAGCACCCAAGTGAATTCCTGCCAGGGAGGGTATCAGCTCATTTTGATGTCATTGAAAAGCGCACAATGACGGAACTTGATATTTCCCTGTAATTTTGCTGACTCCGCCATTTTAGGAAGAAATAATTTATTCTAATGTGATTTGCATTGCATAAAATTATAATAAATGTTTTTAAGAACAAGGTACTGTATATTTATGAAATCGTTGTGTTTATATGAGGAAAAGGTTTAAAATGTATTGGCATGTATTTTCTACAAACACTTATATGCAAAGCTATATACTCTGCAGCTTTGACATTAACATACACTATTTGCATAAACCGTAAACAGTGGGCAATTTCTTTGTCAAACAAAAAGTACTGATTACCTTAGAAAGGATATTAATATCTTTCCTTTATCCATATTTTTAAATTTTGCCGACTGTATTTTGATGATCATTCATCTTGTCTGGGAGTAGTCTGCAGCAGAAATTCTCTCAATATTTCCCCAAACAAAAAATAAGACACAAGAGAAGGAACGGCTTCTGAATGTGAATGGTCTGCGATACAGTAATTGTGACTGGTAACAGAAAGCCTTTCTTCAGCTGAAGTTCACAGCTATTAGACCTGGGTGTACGCCAGGTGGACATCTGATTGACAGAGGGGTGTTGGTAAATATATTTTCAAATTAAATTTCATGTTTATTTTCAGCCCTCCTTAACAGCTTTCCAGTTGGAGTTTTGGTCCGCTGAACCTAGCTAGTTTCCTCTGGAAGAAAAAAAAAAAAAAGAGGTCGTTCAAATAATCCACTCTGTGTTTCCTCTTAATAGCTTGGGATTTTTGAGATGAATTTCAGCTGAATTGATAGAAACAAGGCTGAGATTGCATCCCCCCAGCCCCCAAAGTTGGCATTCCATGTTATATGCCAAGAGACTGACTGATTGTTAAAAAAGAAGGGAATGTTGATCTTGGGGTCAACCAGATCTGGAGATCATTGACTAGTGATGTGGCTGGGATCAGATTATATAGCTGCTTGAAATCACTTCGTCCATTAAGTGGCAAGAATGGTAACACTTACACTATGGATTGAAGTGAGGATTAAATGAATTGAATCCTATAAGGAGCTTAGGACAGTGCCTGACACACAGTAAGCACTCAAAAACTTCGCTGTTATTATTACTGTAACTACATAAATTGGAGATGGTGATGCCTGCAGCATAGACTTCTGTCAAAACTAAATGAAATCTAGTGCCTGACACAGAATGACAACTCAGCACGTGTGGGTGTCTGCCTCTCCCCTGATGACAGACCCTCTGAGTGATCTTGTAGTAGGAACACTGAAGGACAGGTGGGACTCAGCCAACACGAGTGCCATTTTGGTTATGCACAGAGGATTATTGGACAAAAAGGCAGAATTTGAAAATCACGGAAATTATTAAGTTAGAGTCATCAAGCATATCCCTCTCATAGAAGACTTGTTTTAGTTCTTGCTTCGTGGACCAGAATCTTCTTCATCCCCGGGGGAAGGATGCTGTGGGTGAACTTGGCCAAGCATTCACATATCCATAACCAACTTTTCAGTGTCTGCTCTGTGCTAAGTCTGATGAAACTAATTAGATATGAAAAGCTTACAAGACTAATTGGCGACCTTGAAAAAAATATTCAGCGCGGATGAGAATTTGGAGAATTGGAACCTCTCTACATTGTCAATTCAGCTGCTTTAGAAAACAGTTTGGCATTAAGTAGAGGAGCTGGAAGTGTTTATAATCTATGACCTACCACTTCTCCTTTTAGATAGAGGCTAGAGCAGCGGTTCTCAAATTGTGGCTCCTGGACAGCAAAGTCCCTATCATCTGGGAACTGATTAAAAGTACAAATTCTTGAATCTCGTCTCAGACTGAATCAGAAACTCTGGAGGAGGCGCCCAGGGATCTGTGTTTCAAGAAGCCTTCTAGGTGATTTTATTATTCCTCAAATTTGAGAACTACTGGTTAAGGGAAACTTCGGCATCAAGGCACAAAGGAAATGGATGACAAAATGTCAGAATTGTCCAGTGGTTGTCTAAATGTCCATCACCAGGGGCACCTGTGTGGCTCAGTCAGTAGAGTGTGCCACTCTTGATCTCAGGGCTGTGAGTTCGAGCCCATGTTGGGTGTAGAGATTACTTAAAAATAAAACCTTAAAAAAAAAAGTCCATCTCCATTGAATCATTATGGGTGCGTTCCTCCAAAATCATTCTAATCAGCACCGAACAAGACTACACACAACGATGGTTGTATCTCACAAACACAACGTTGGGAGAGAGAGAAAAAAGCAAGTTGTGTAAGAATACAGGCAGTAGGCCACCATTTTATTGGATAGTTTTGAAATTTGCCAAACCAATTCTGTGTATGTGTATATAGGTACATATTGTTTAGAGATGAATGTGTATGTAGGGAANTTAGGAGAGAAGGAAAGGATTCTTTTCTTGAGTAATGGGTGTGTTGGCGATCATTATATTACTCTTTATGTTTCCTTGACTTGCTGAAATAGATCATCATCAGCTAATTGTAAAAAGAGAGGTTTTCCTAAAATACATCTCTTGGTCTCTAGGGCAGCTTCCCTTCCCCCACCTTTGTCTGAACGTGAAAACTCCCAGGTACTTGCGAAGCATTCCCTCAGCAGAGGAATCTCTGGACAAACAATGCCTTGCTAGATGAGCCACTTCAGTGCTGTGCGTGAGCCAGAGGGTGGCTTATCTGGTTTTTTTCTGGTTTCATATTTGTAGATTCTCTATATATCCCTAAGTATTGTCTCACACATTTCATCCTGAAAATAACTCAAGAGAGTGAGTGTGGATTTTATTATTCCTCAGTTGACAGATGATGAAAAAATCAAGTGAGCTCACATTTTTGGAGCACTGTGCCATGTGCCATCTGCAGAGAGAAGTGCTTTCCACATGGTTTCTCCTGTAGCCATCACAGTGACCCCATTTGACAGATGAAGAAACTGAGGTATAAAGCTGTTCAAGGAACTGCTCACATCCAGTGAGTGGAGAGTCGGACGTCCCGACCAGATCTGTATGAAGGTCAAGACTTTGCTTTGATGACTATGCTTTGTTGTCTTCAAGCAAAAGTGTGGTTCCATAACTTGTCTAAGACTGATTGGGTTTGGGCTTGACATACTCTCTCTCAGTCAAAGGGTGACAGCCACACTGTTCTTTTTTGTTTTAGCCCTCTGTAGAAGACAGGCATCTTGACTGCAAGTAACACAAATTGATGCTGGCTCATTGAAGCAGACAACTTAGTGGGAAAATATCAAGGGGACCAAGGAGTAGAGAGGAAGCTTGGAAGAAATAGAAGCAGGCAGAAGGACTTTCTGGACGGCTGGGCAGCAAAGCCACAGCCCTGTCCAGACCAGGAAGAGGGAAGGGTTAGTCTCTTCTGTGTTGGGAGACAGTCATCCTGAATATTTTTCCCATCAAGCCTATCAAATGGAAGAGAACAGCTTCCCACCCTCCCTCGTCCCTCCCCTCCGCACCCGAATCAGGATGTTCTCAGGAAGGGGGAAATGGATGCTGGGGATACAGTCCGTGTGGCAGACAGGAAGTTCATATCCCTAAGCAGGCAGTCACATTAAACAAGGAAAGAAAGAAAGAAATACATCTTTGCTGCCTGGCATCCCCCAATGGATAATTAAAATGATGCCACTGCTGTTTTTACTACATTCAAAAGTGTTTTAATTTGTATTTAGCCAGAGGCTTTCTGGCAACAAGAACATTTTTACAAATTTAACAAATAATTATAAATAAATAAAGTCTCCACTTGTGCTATTTGGAGGAACGTTTCCTTCAGGTAACGCATTTATAAATCCACCTGTTTGACAATATGGAGCTAAAATAACAGTAGCGCTTGAACTGGTTGCGTAAGTGACAGTTGAAATGGTATATTTGTCAGCATAGAAATGGAAAACAGGATCATGCAGGGAGGTATCTTGTCCCAAAGGCACCATGGACTCTAAATGCTAAATTACAGTAGACCTAGAATATAACCTTGCATAATTCTTGAATAAAGAGTATAAGGAACAGAAAATCCAAGGTAGCAGGAATTCAGATTAAAGAAAGCCCACACAATTTATAGTTAAGGTGACCTCAAGACTCCTGACAGGGCCCCTAGGTACTCCCCCAAATGTATTTGACAGTTACTGCTGTTCATCAGTAACACTGCATATAATAATGAACACGAGAAAGAGCATTTAAGCAGGAGTTGCTATGTGGTTATGTGCTCACGGTCCCTCTTGGGGCCTCACATCTCGGGTCAGTATGGGCTGATGCCAGTCATGGCTGAGTTTCTAATCTTCAGTTCGTGGATGATTTCAAATGGAGCTAAGGTGGTACCAGATTTCCTTCTTGAGTCTAAAAGCTGACCTTATTTTTGAAACCAGAGCCAGCTAAGATATTTCCGTGACAGGATATTACTGGGTTGAAAAACTCATTGGACACCATCCAGCTTGTTCATGTTAAGACGAGACACATACGGACTTTGCATGTGAACACATCCTACTTTTCTCCTATTCCAAATGACCAAGGCCCTAGGTGGACAAACTGAGGTTCCATATGGCCTCAGGAGGAAACAGTGTTTTAGTAAGGAATATGTGAAAAGAAAAAAGGACCCACTTTCTAGATTTTTCCAGGAACTCTTAAGAAATGATATCATCTTATTCTTAAAAAGTTTGGGGGGAGAGCAGAGGAAGGGAGAACCTTGTGAAATACTGCCAAAATTATAAGAACCCCATTTCTTTAGGGTAGGCAAGGGCTCAGTACCTACCTCCATCTATCTGAAGGACAGGCGATTATTCCGACTAGGACAGCCCATTGCCTGGTGTAGATAAGGGTTTGGTTCTTGTCTATGTAACAGAGTCATTGAAGAAATATGAGCAAATCATATTTTCCGTGCAATAATAGATTTTATTCTCACGGAGTCTTATTGTAAATTAAATACTTCTTTTGGAACTTCACCCCTTTTATTGAAGAAAAGGCAGCATAACATGAAGGTGAAGAATGGGGATGCTAGAGCCAGTCACTTGGGTTAGAATCTCAACTCTGCAGGTCCCTAGCTGAGCAAGTGTGTTTGGTTTCCCAGGTGTTCAGTGGGAAATCTGAGAGAGGAGTAAGTCTGCAGAGCACAGCGTAATAAGCATTCACCGGATGTCAACGACTTCTGCTGTTAACCACATCAAGTTTGCTAAAAGCTATCTTGGCTTTAGAGGAAGTGTGTTGCAGGCTTCTTGTGTTGTCTTCCCAGAAGTACTCATCTGACTGATTCATTCTCTTTATTACTCGCCTCTCTTTCATTCAACAGTTACCGTGTACCTGCCATTTGTCAGACATACGTAGCTGGTTTTAACAAAAGGAAAAGATAATAGTTTTCTGCTCTCAAGTAACTCTCAGTCTAATGGCGGAGAACCAATGCATCTATGATTGTGATTCATATTTGCAGTTCTTCTACCCTCTCTCTGTTTACTGGTAAAATTTCCCCAGCATGCCATTTATTCCAGAATCTTCGGACAGTTGTCTAGTGCCTTCAGTTGGCCATTGAGGAGCCGTGGTGCACTATTTGCTCGCGGTCCCTCTTTAGAACACCGATGCCTTCTATGGTCTCTTCATAGACCCTCCCGATCTTGACCATTGTACTGGGTTTTCATCTTTCCAGGGAAGCTGGAATAGTTCCAGACCACTGAGATGGCCCTTAATCATAAACCACTGGATATCTTCAAAATAAGTCGGGTGCTCAGCCAAGAAAATACTTAAGCCATTTTGGGGTCACTTTTTTTTTTTTTTTTTTTTTTTACTAATTCCAATGAGAAATGAAGGATCCCACAAGGGGTAGGAAGTACCACCAGAGAATTCTCTTTTGTGATTTGCCTTCCCTGCCACTAGGTGTCACTGTTCTACATAAATAAAATGGAACCAAATTGGCCTTGGCACTGAAGTTTGGCCTTTGGTTAAGAGGATCTGGCAGGTTTAGGTACCTTCTCATTTTGAAGTTGTCAGGTAACCATCACTGCCACTAAAGAGTGGCTGCAATACAGGAACCAAGAAGCACAAAAAGCCTTTGAAATTCAAGTATCTGACACGTGTAACTCCAATACGTTGTATATATCCTCTTTGGTATTGATTCTTTTAAAACAGATCTTTAAAGATTAACTTCTTGGAACAAAGATAATGTATCTGTGGAATGTATTATTTATGTATCTGGGAAGAAATATCTGGTTGCATCAAGACATCATATGGAAAACAAAGGACATTTCACAAAGGAAGACCATTTGCCCTTCTGCAAGTGACCTTCTTCTCTTTGATAGACAAAGGGTACCATAAACATACTCAGAGATAACATATGGCATTACACAGTTGATCCTTTCCTCATTTTTAAAAGAATTCTTCCAGAATTTTCTGTGGTTAGGACAGTTAGTGGTTTCTCAGCAGTTATGAACGGTTATCAGCAAAATAAAAACACCCCCCACCCCCATTACACAAATGCACAGAATTACTATTGAATCAATGATCTCTGACACAGAGGAGACCTGTCCTAGAGTTATTTGCATGCTTTTTTTTTTCTTTTTGACATGAGAGTATTGTGTTATGTTCTAGTGTTTAATAAAATACAAGGACTCTTCAGCAACTGCAGAGGTCAATGAACTATCATTCTTCCCTTTTGTCTGTGACAAGTTGGCAGACTGAGGTTCTAGGATGTCAATCACAGGAGGCCCCAGACAGGATTTTCTGCCCTTGTCATGTCCCTGTTGGAAGAACGTCTAATTTTATTGGTACAGTAATGATCGTGAAAGTCAGGCGGTGCTTTGAGCTTTATGTGGCATTGGGCTTATGGACTCAATTTTAAGGCAGGTTCAGTTCTTGGAGGACAAAGGCAAATGCTTTTGGTTAAAAGGTGAAAAGTAGAGTAGACAGAGAAGAAGCCAAATCTGGAATATTTTCATCATGAAATATTTGTCTTATGAGACGTGAGTGAAGTCCAGAGTGTTATGGTGGTTGAGTTGTACCACCTGTGGTCTGTTGGTCACCGGAAACCAGATGTTCTTTTTGGTTGAGCTCTTCTTACAATAACATGAAGTATCTTGATAACCTGCAAATCTCTCTCATCCTGATAACTCACTGGAGCCTAACAGTGCGGTAAAGACAGGTTCAGGAACAGTTCCTATCCAGAATTCCTTAAATCCCTCCTTTCACATCAATGTCCTAAAAAATTCTCCTGGGAAGCCCTGGGTTGCAAATAGTGGGCAGAGAGCTTTGGTTACAGTAGTAGAAATTTGGGATTGGTTTAGGATTCCCTTGAGCCGTCTTGAGAAACAACCTTTTATAGTCCAGAAGCTTCCCCATGTGGTATGGATCTGGGAAGTCAGCAGAACTTGACCATTCCACTAGAGCGTGTTTTGATAGGTAATATGAAGTAACTGTCTTATTTTATGTTATTCTCAATCTCAGATACATCGTTGGTCATCAGGCAATTTCTAGTGCCTAGGCAGTGCCTCCATGTAAATAGTTCTTAGATGGTCTCCCATTATAATTATAAGGATAATGGGATGTCGGCTTCCTAGAATAGAAAAGTGATTTTTTTCCATAAAGGGCATTTTTAAATGGGTCATTAACTCATTTTATGAGTACCTTAATGCTCTGAGCACTGTGAGGAAATAATGTATCAACCTACTGGGGCCTAAATTGATTCAGAAAAGAATTTCATCACCATGGAATATCCTCTTATAAGATATTACACATCCTAACCACTTGGATCAAATAAACAATGAAGAGTTTTTATTGTTGCAGGCAGCCAGGTAAATACTACACATGGGTAAACCTGTGATACCAAACCCCGTCCGTAGGCCGTTTGTGGTTAAACAGGCTTTTTGTCTAAGAAAGAAGAGGGTCATCGTTGGCCAAATGAAATCCAGTGTTTAATTCTTCTGGTATTTATTCCTTCACATTTCATTCCAAACCAAGGTCAATCCTGTGTAGCCTCTTGTGTCACTAGATTAAACCTTCCCAGCAGTGGGTGTAAATAGCCTTCTTGTCTGTGAGTTTCCAGAAAAGGTGGTGTAATGCAAATCAAGACCTTCAGCAGTGGGAGGGACACGGAGTATTCATTCAATATGTTTCTCCCATTCTTGTATTCAAAGTAGAGTCTTAAACCCAGAGCTGTAATGAAGAGGGTAGGATTATCCATAGATAAGAGTTCTGAACACATTCTGATAGAGGCTTATAATCAGTACAAATTGTAACGGCCGTAGAAGGAGTTGTTCTGCAGATGGCTTTATTCTTGAGTACCCAGGACCATCTGGCACCTTGGGGCTGAGCCCAGCCCCACCACTACAAGGAACCATATTTTCGATGTGTTGGCACAAACACGGAAGTCAATGGCTCCTTGACATTTTGGACTTCTCATCATATGGCAGGTCCTGCTGCAGAGCGTGCCCTTTTCCAGTGGGCAGGGAAGTGGCTCAGGCGAGGTTGCTTTTTATTGAAGAAAAGGTCACCTCAAGGAGTCTTGAGGCTTTGGCTTAAGTCTGAGGATTACATATGGCACCATGAGCCACTTCTTTTGGGTTAAGCGAAATACTTGCACTATTGATGTAGAAAGCGAACAATTTCACGCGAAAAGATCTGAGTTTATGTTAAAATAAATTTAAATAATTGATATGCTGAATCAGTGTGGGCTTTTTCCTATCTGCTTTTAAAACACTTCATACAGACTTTGATTATTGTATATATCACGCTGTACTATGGTTTTTCTCTTTCCTCTCTCCCTACGTGGGCTGTGATGTTTTTGAAGGCAGGAACTGTGTCTTTTTTCATCTTTTTATTCCTGGAATCCAGGACCTGGATGGGCACATTTTAGATACCCAGTAAGTTCATTGAATTAGCCCTGAAAACTTTGTGCTTGTGCCTTGTTCATTCCATTATTAGGAAGTCATTGAAATGTGGTTCTACCACCAGAATCCTAGAAATCAGGATCTGGAGGAATCGAGAACTATTTTGAACTCAAGGGGTTAAGGTCCTTTTATAGGTGCCTGATGATGCAGGTGCTCTGTCAGGATTTTCTGAGAGAATAAGTCATTTTGTGAATGTGCTGGCCCCATTGTTAACTAGCGCTGTGATCTTAAGTTATTTTGACTCTCAAAAGCCTTAGTTTCTTCATCTCTAAAATGGGATTCATAGGATCTATCTCTGAGGTTAGGGAAGTTTGTGAAATTAATCATATAAACAGATGCACAAGATGAGCAATAAAGGGACATTCAGTAGGTTAAGTGTCTGCCTTTGGCTCAGGTCATGATCCCAGAGTCCCAGGATGAAACCCTGCGTTGGGCTCTCTGCTCAGTGGGGAGCCTGCTTCTCCCTCTGCCCCCTCCCCCCAGCTTGTGCTCGCTCGCTGTCTCTCTTTCTCAAATAAATAAATAAAATCTTAAAAAAAAAAAAAGAGATGAGCAGTACATACAAGCAATTTACCAAGTCCTGACAAAAACAATGGATGCCTCCCCGTGCCTCCACGGCATACCTTCCATCCATTCTTCCTGTAGGACCATTGTCTTCTTGGGGAATGAATGATTGCCCTGGTTAATTGTTGTTACATATGAACTACCTTACAATTAAAGTGGATGCAAACAATTTGTAACTGTTTGTCACAGTCTTGTGGATTCATTTGGCTTAGCTGGGTGGTTGTCCTTCGTGTCTGTAACGCAGTTCTGGTACATTAGTGGCTTCTGAAAACTTACCTGGTGTCTCTCTGCTGGCTCTGATGCTGGTGGTCATCTGGGAGCTCTTCAGGGAAGCTCCAACCAGGACCTCTCCATGTATGTTGGGATGTCCATGGTGGTCTCAAGGAATTTGCCTGGTGCAAGGCAGTGAAGTTCCAAGAGGGAGCAATTCTAAGAGTTAGCATTCCAAAGACCCAGTGGAAGCTACAAGGCTTCTTGTGTCCTAGCCTTAGTTAGACCCGAGTCATTTCCATCGTATTCCATTGGTCAGAAGTAAATCCTAGGGCCAGTCCAGGTTTGAGAGCCGGGGGCTGTATTAGGGCTTGAGTACTGGGAGGCATGGTTCACTGGGAAAAGGAGAGGTGGAAGGCTGTCTTCAGAAATGAGCTACCAAAGTGAACTCCACTTCTCTGGCAGAGTCTGGAAATAAACATGGTGGGGGCTCTGTCTAATGATTATCTACATTTAACAACCATAATCAACTTCAGTCTTTCAGTCATGACCATCAATGAGTCTTGTTACATACGTGGCGGCAGCCTGTGGCTTCGCATACGGTGATGATCACATCTGTGATTATCATGCGAGTCTTGGACTGCATTATCCTTTGAAGGATCAGCGTTGCTTGATGCACGGTGAACCACTTTGACACCCCTTGAGCCTCATTCCAGTGGGTTTTGAATGGCTTCCCTCAAGTTGGTCCAGCCTCCTGAAGTTTGTATCCTCGCTTCTGAAAACAGTATTTTGTTCCAGTGTAAGTTTTACGTTGGTTTTCTTGAGATCGTCTGCGGATGGGTTAAGTAATATTTCCCAACCTCTGAACAGACCTCCTCCCCACCCTGGTCCGTTGTCAGGCTTCTGATCTGTATCCATTTTTAACAACGTGATGTCCATTCTCCAGGACTGTTTTCTGTCGTCTTGTTGCTTATCCAGTAAAGTTGGGATCATTCAGTCATTCAACTAGACATTCGGGTTTATTCATTCAGAAGTTGTCTACTCAGTGCCAGTGTGCCCGAAATTTTATTTTATTTTAAAACAATGTATCTTGGGCATTCTTTTATACAAGTACATAGAATTGCTGTCATTCTTTTAATTGCTGCCTGAGATGACTCATCTCGCTACTCCTTTAGGGATGCTCAGGGATATTCCCACTTTGTGATACTACAAACACTCCAGTAGTGATCCTCCTTAAACATGTATCTTTGGTCACACACACTTTTTTTTTTTTTTTTATAAGATAGAGTCTAAGAAGTGGAAATGTGGGGTCCAAGGGAAAGCTCATTAAAAATTTTGATTAACTGATACTGAAACATTGACTTTGAAAAATGGCTGTGCCAAGGAATAGCATCTGACAAGGAGGGAGATTCCTGACGCTTTGGCAACAATGAAGATTGTATCCCTCATTTCTTAATTTTTGTCAGTCCGAAAGCTGAAAAATGCCATCTCACCGTTTAATGTGCCTTTCTGATAAAGTTTATTCTTGAAAGTTTAATGCATATTTGTTTATTTCTCCTTTCCTTGAAATTACCCGTTCTGACCTCTGCCTGTTTCTCTGTTGGGTTGTTTGTCTTAATCTCAGTGAATCCTTTCGTGCTTCTTTTATATTATTGGTAGTTTTTGGAAGTGTCCTCTGCAAGAACAGGGAACCGGGCTAACAATGACTTTAACAAATAAGGGTTTATTTTTCTTACACAACGAGAAACTTAGAGATATGAGGTGGCCAGCATTGGGTCTGTGGCTCAGTTTTGGCAGCACTGGGGTCTCCATAAAGTGATTTGGCCTTTCCCTATTGATCACAAAATAGTAGAGCTGTTGGCATCTGTCCTTTTTATCAGAAAGCTACAGCTTGCCCAGAGTTCGCAAGGAAGTTTATAATGTCTGGAATGGAGACAGGAGAAGGCAAAAGAAATTGATAAGGAGTTTTGGGTTAAGTAACTGGTGTTGTGGTATTACACTTTGCATTACTTGCTGATTATGTTGTATCTTTTCCCGTTTGTCACAGTATCTTCAGTTTATAGCATCTTTCAGCTCACAGAAATTTATATATATATATTTTTAAAGATTTTATTTATTTATCCGACAGAGATAGAGACAGCCAGCGAGAGAGGGAACACAAGCAAGGGGAGTGGGAGAGGAAGAAGCAGGCTCATAGAGGAGGAGCCTGATGTGGGGCTCGATCCCATAACGCCGGGATCACGCCCTGAGCCGAAGGCAGACGCTTAACCGCTGTGCCACCCAGGCGCCCCAGAAATTTATATTTTAAGGCAGTAAATGCTATTATTTCATTTGTTTATGATTTTAGTTTTTATTTTTCCCGTTATGAAATTTTTTCCCATTTTCTAATGTATTTATAGTTTTGATTTCTATTTTTTAAGAAAATCAATTTGAAATTTATTTTATTTATTGTCTAATATGGGAAAATACTCTATTTCTCCACCTACTCCTGCAAAAGGGATAGTTGTGTTTTATTTTGTTTTTTAAACAGGTAGAAAGTTTATTTTTCTTATGAAAAATAAGTTCTAGGTTATAGTTAGAGGCTTTCTTCCCAAGTTTATTGACATATAATTGACAAAAATTGTATATATTCAAGGTGTATAAGTTGATGTTTTGATGTATGTGTACATTGTGAAGTAATTGCCACAAACTAATTGCCATATACATCACCTTACAACGTCAGTTATTACATGTGTGTGTAGTGAGAACTCTTAAGATCTACCCTCTTAGTAAATTCAAAGTATAGGGGGTGCCTGGGTGGTTTAGTCAGTTGGGTGTCAAGACTCTTGATTTAGGCTGGGCTATGATGTTGGGAGTTGTGGGATAGAGCCTTGCATTGGGCTCCTCACTGGGCATGGAGCCTGCTTAAGATTTTCTCTCTCCCTCTGCCCTTCTCCTCCCCTGCTCTCCTGCATGCACGATCTCTCTCTCAAAAGAAACACACACACACACACACACACACACACACACACACTTCCAAGTGTACAATACAGTATTGTTAACTACAATCATATTGCTATATATTAGATCTTCCAAATTTATTCATCTTGCGTGATTGAAACTTTATACCCCTTGACTAACATCTCCCCATTTCCTTCTCCCACGGTCCATATAAGTGAGATCATATGGTAATTTAGCTTTCCGGGTCTGGTTTATTTCTGTTAGCATAATGTCTTCTGGGTTCATCCTTGTTGTTGCAAAGAGCAGGATTTCAGTTTTTAAAAACTGAATAATATATGTACATATATGTATGATACATAATGTTACTATAATAATAATATTTATAATATATAACATCTACATAATACCACACTCACTTTACCCATCATCCTTCAATGGGTAAATCCTTCAACTACTTTCATATCTTGGCTACTGGGAATGCAATGGATGTGGGAGGGCAGATATCTCTTGAAGACACTCTTTTCTTTTTCTTTGGGATACATACACAGAAGTGCGGTTGCTGGATTCTATGGTAATTCCATTTTTAAATTTCTCGAGGAACCTCCATACTGTTTTCCATAATGGCTGTGCCAATTTATAATCTCACCAACAGTATACAAGAGTTCTCTTCTCCGCACATTCTCACCAGACTTGTTATCTTTTGTCTTTTTGGTGATAGCCATCCTAGGAGGTGGGAGGTGCTATCTCATTGTGGTTTGGTTTGCATTTCACTGATGATGAGGAATACCAAGCATATATGCATATGTTGACCATTCGTTTGCAAAAATGTCTATTCAGGTTCTTTGCCCATTTTTTAAAAAAAATTGGGTTATTAGGTGTTTATTTTCTGTTGAGTTGTATGAGTTCCTTATGTATTTTGGATACTAACACTTTTTCAGATACATGGTTTACAGATATTTTCTGTCTTTCCATAGGCTGTCTTTTCATCTGTTGTCATCTGATGATTGTTTTCTTTCCTGTGCAGTTTAGTTAGGGTTACTCTCATCTGTCTGTTTTTGCTTCTGTTGCCTGTGTTTTTGGTGTCACGTTCAAGAAATCACTGTCTAGATCAATGTCACGACGGTTGTTCTCATCGTTCCTTTTAGTAGTTTTGCGGTTTCAAGTCTTACCTCTAAGCCTTTAATTCATTTTGAGTTGATCTTTGTATATGGTGTGAGGTAAGCATCCAGTTTCATTCTTCTGCATATCGATATCCAGTTTTCTCAGCACCATTTATTGAAGATACTATCCTTTCCCCACTGTGTGTTCTTGGCATCCTTGTCCAAGATCAGTGGGCAGTGGATTTAGCTCTGGGTTCTCGATTCTGTTCTCATTGGTCTGTGTGTCTGTTTTTATGCCAGTACTACACAATTTTGATTATTGTAGCTTTCTAATATATATTGAAATAAAGAAATGTGATATCTCCAGTTTTGTTTTTCTTGCTCAAGTTTGCTTTGGCTACTTGGGGTTGTTGTAGTTCCATATGAATGATTACATCGAATCTGTAGATCACTTGGGGTGGTATGGACATTTTTAACAATATTAAGTATTCCAGGGCATGAACACCAGGCATCTTTTCACTTATCTGTGTCTTTAATTTCCTCTATCAGTGTTTGTTTTGTTGCTACTGTGAATAGTTTTTTTTTTTTTTTACTTTCATTTATTGCTTTATAACATATTTTCCCCCTAGGTTTATTGAGGTGTAATTGGCATATAACATTTTATACATTAAAGGTATACAATGTGATGATTTGACACGTGTATATATTGCATTACCAAAATAAGGTTAGTTAAAACATCCTTCACCTCACATAATTAAAGTTTATTGCTGTTATGGAGAGATACTGTCTTAGCAGCCTCCAAGTATACAATACAGTAATGGTCACCATGCTATACTTTAGATCCCCAGACTTATTCCTCTTATGACTGGAAGATTGGACTCTTGAGCAAACATCTCATTTTCCCCACTCCCCAACCCCTGGTAACCACCAATCTATTCTCTGTATGAACTCGGCTTTTTTATTTGCAATATAGCTTGAAATCAGGAAGTGTGATGACTCCAGCTTTGTTGCTTCTCAAGATTGCTTTGGCCGATATTCTGGGTCTTTTGTGGTTCCATATGAACTTTAGTTTTTTGGTTTTTTTTTTTATTTCTGTGAAAAATGCCATTGGAATTTTTATAAGAAATACATTGGATCTGTAGTGGATTTGGGTAGTATAGGCATTTTAACAATATTAAATCTTCACTTCACGAACTTCGGATATCTTTCCATTATTTGTGTGTCTTCAGTTTCTTTCATCAATATCTTGTGGTTCTCAGTGTATATATAGGTCTTTCATTTTCTTGGTTAAATTTGTTCCTAAGTGTTTTACTGTTTTTGATGGGATTTTAAATGGGATTGTTTTCTTTATTTTTTTTCCAGAGAGTTCCCTATTAGTGTATAGAAATGCAACTGAATTTTGTAAGTTGATTTTGAATCCCGCAACTTTACTGAACTCATTTATTAGTGCTAACAGGCTTTTGATGGAGTTGCTAAGGATTTTCTATATATAAGATTGTACCACCTGCAAGCAGAGAAAACTTTACTTCTTCCTTTCCAATTTGGATGCCTTTTGTTTGTTTTTATTCTATAATTGCTCTGGCTAGGACTTCCAGTACTGTGTTGAATAGGAGTGGTGAGAGTGGACACCTTTTGTCTCGTTCCTGAGCTTAGAGGGAAAGCTCTCAAGCTTTCATCATTTACTGTGATGTTAGCTGTGGGCTTGTCATATATGGCTGTCTTCTGTTGAGTATGTTCCTTCTTTTGTCAAATGCTTTTTATGCATCTACTGAGATGATCATATAATTTTTATCTTTCATTTTTTTAACTTGATGTCTCACATTTTTTTTATTTGTATAGGTTGAACCAGCCTTGCATCTGAGGATAAATCCCACTTGATCATGGTGTGTGGTCCTTTTAACACACTGTTGAATTTGTTTTGCTGGTATTTTGTTGAGAATTTTTTGTCTGTTTTTGTCTGTTTTTCAGGGATATTGGACTTTTAGTTTTCTTTTTTTGTTGTGTCTTTGAGTTTGGCAATTTTTGTTCTACATTGTTGTGTCTGCTGTTGAAACCGTCTATTGCATTTTTTTTTTAATTTAAAAAAATTTATTTACCTATTTGTGAGAGAGAATGAGCAAGAGAGAGAGAGAAAGCATGAGCAATGGGAGAGGAAGAAGGAGAAGCAGACTCTCCACTGAACAGGGAGCCCAATGTGGGGCTCAATCTCAGGACCCTGGGATCATGACCTGAGCTGAAGGCAGACGCTTAACTGACTGAGTCACTCTGGTGCCCCCAAACTGTCCATTGCATTTTTAAAAAAATATTTTATTTATTTATTTGAAAGAGAGAGAGAGTGAGCACGAGCAGGGGGCGGGGCAGAGGGAGAGGGAGAAGCAGACACTCCGCTGAGCAGGGAGCCCAATACGGGGCTCAATCCCAAGACCCCAGGACCACCACCTGAGCTGTAGGCAGATGCTTAACCAACTGAGCCACCCAGGTGCCCCTGTCTCTTGCATTTCTTATTTAAATTTATTGTATTCAGCTCCAAATTGATTCCTTTTGTGATTTGTCTTTTTGTTGAATGTCTCACATTGTTTTCCTGATTTCATTGAGTAGTCTGCGTTCTCTTGTAGCTTGCTCAACATCTTTAAACAATTACTGTGAATTCCTTATCATATTAGGCAGTTCATAGATCTCCATTTCTTTCAGGTCAGTTACTGGAAATTTATTGTGTTCTTCGGGTCGTATCATGTTCCTTGATTTTTCATGTACCTTCTGGCCTTGCCTTGTGGCCTGTGAATTTGAAAGAGGAGATGAGGAGTCACTTCTTATAGACTGGAACAGACTGACTTCCTAGGGGAAATATCTTCATGTGCAGCTGGGTGCATGAGTATTGACTGGGTGGGATGTGTGGTGGTGCAGGTTTTGGTGGCACAGATCTATCTCGGGTGTGCAGCGGCAGCTGTGGCTCTGCCTGCAGGAGTGGGGGCAGCGGTTCGGAATCCAGGCAGCTCCATTAGTTGGGGTCAGCGCTGGTGTTGGCCAAGACTGCAGGGGTCCTTAGCCGTAAAGGCTGCAGGTGTCTGCAGTGGTGGGGAGGGCTGCTGAAATTCTCTGTGGCGATGACTGCTGGAGCCTTCAGGCTCTCCTTTCCCCCCATGGGGGATCGTTGGTGCTCTTGGGATCCCTCTTGGCCCTGAGCTGTGCTCTCCTCGGGATGAGGTGATGCAAACACAATGTTTTCTACACTTGTCTGTGCAGCCGTCCTTGGGTTTGGTGCTCCACTGGGTTGCTGCAGTTTCTTCATTGTACCCCAGAACTCTCTCAGAG
The DNA here is from genome assembly GCF_017311325.1 of Ursus maritimus. NCBI lineage: Eukaryota > Metazoa > Chordata > Mammalia > Carnivora > Ursidae > Ursus > Ursus maritimus. The sequence continues at coordinate 19,563,034 of NW_024424452.1, read as the reverse complement.
CTACTTTTGTGAATGTGTAGTTGTGAAATCTTTGTTGTTGTTGGGGGACCTCCTAGTCCACCATCTTGCTGATGTCACTCTCTGAGCAGTGAGTTTTCTCAGTATTACAGTCAAAGTTTTCAACTGTTTCAGTATTGTCGGTTCTGTTCCATTTATTGACCTCTCTACAAGAACCATGTTCTTTTAATTACTATAGCTTCTCATATATGTTAATGCTAATATCCAGGGTCACAGAATACCTTTGCCTGTTCCTTCTTGCTCCTAACTCCAGGTGTTTTGGTCAGATTCTCTCATGTTCGCTTCTCCAGATAAATTTTACGGTTTATTAAGTTTCATGTGAACATCACATTGTAATTAGTCATGGGATTACACTGAAATGATAGATTAACCAATAAGATAACTAAAATAAAAGAAATAAAATGAAAAATTAGTACTTAACCTTTTAAGTACTTTTTAAATGAACTTCGGTAAAGTTGTAATTTTCCTTACATCTTGTGTATTTTTTGTTATGCTTATAATCAGGTATTTCAAACTAACTGGTATTGTTATAATGAAGATTTTTTTCCCATTGTAAATTCTTATTGGCATCGAGGAGAGCTATTGATTTTTGTTTGCAATTGGCCCCCTTCATAACATTCTTATTAATTTTAAAAGTTAAGTTGATTTCAGCAGAGTTTTTTGTTGTTTTTAGGTCAGGAATTAAAACATATGCATGTAAGGCTCCTGGGTGGCTCAGTCAGTTAAGCATCTGTCTTTGGCTCAGGTCATGATCCCAGGGTCCTGGGGTCCAGCCGCACATTGGACTCCCTGCTCAGCAGGGAATCTGTTTCTCCCTCTTCCTCTGCTCATTGTGTCTCTCTCTCACTCACTCTTTCTCTCAAAGAAATAAATAAAATCTTTTTAGAAAAATAAAACATACACATTTAATGGGGTATGTGGGTGGCTCAGTCAGTTAAGCATCTGACTCTTGGTTTCTGCTCCGATTGTGATCTCATGGGTTGTAAGATTGAGCCCCATGTTTGTGGGGTCCAAACTCAGTGGGGAACCTATTTGAAAGTTCTCTGGGCTGCCTACCCCCCTCAAATAAATAAATCAATATTAAAAAAATATACAAGTAATGATGAATTTGTGGTTTTCTTGATCATTTCAATCCTCCTCAGTTTTTTTGTTCTTTTTGACTCCATGTAGCGTCTTACAGTATCCCGAACACTTTGAATAATAACAATGATAGTAAACTTTTTAAATTTAATTCTTTATTTTAATTGGAATGCCTATAAACATTTCACTCCAAAGTGTGATATTGATAATAGATTTCTTCTAGATACTTATCAGATAAAATCAAATCTCTTTCTAGCTTGTTATGGATTTTTCTTGGGAATTTAGGTATATATTTATTAAAATTATTAATGTGTATTGAGATGGTCAGGCAGGGTTTCTCCTTTATTTCAGGAAAGTGGCTAATTTCAAGAAATCCTTCTGATGAATCATCATGGCATTCCTGAGAAAAATCTACTTGGTCCTGTTATTTTATTGGCATAGACACTGTTAGATTAAGGTCATTGTTTGTGTTGTAATTTTTGGCATTCATATTTGTGCATTAAATTAGTTTGTTCTCTTGAGGGTCTTTGTTTCTGTTGAAATACAGTCTGGCTTTTGCATCACTTTTATGTTTGTCTTTGAGAATGAATTGGAAAGTTTTCCGTCATTTCCAATGTTCTAAAGCAGTCACAAGAAAGTATAGGCTATTTGTTGTAAGAATGTTGGTTGAACTCACCCATAAAATATATCTGGGTTTGCAGACTGGGGAGGGTGTGATACTTTGCTAACTTTTTGAAAAAAATTTCCCTTTGCTTTTTAAAAATCCTTTTGAGTTAAAAATCCTTAATAATAGCCTGTTTAATCTAGGTTTTCAGATTTATTGATACAAATTTATATATAGTATAAAGTGCCCCTTCATTTGTGGTTATACACTCTTTATCATTCTTCAAATGGTTATTTGTGCTCTGTTCCTTCATCAGTCTTGCTGGAAGTTTGTTTATTTTATCGCTCTTTTTACGGAGCTAGCTTTTGGTTTTATTGCTGCAGTCTCATATTTTTCTTTTGTTTTCTATTTCATTTATTCCTGCTTTTATCTTTATTCATTCCTTCTTTTTATTTTTTTCAGATTTTTCTTCTTCTTCTTTTTTTTTTTTTTTTTTTTTTTTATGGTTGCTTCGGTGCTTCTTTTCCAGCTTTCTGAGCTGAATGGTTAGCTTATTTATTCTCAGTCTTCCTTGTTTTGTAATGCAAACATTCAAACTTATAAATTTTCTTCAGGAGACCGCTACTATGTTCCATAATTTAGATATGTAGCGTTCTAGTTCATTTCTAAACAGGCCATAATTTCAGCTTTGAGTTCCTATTTAACGCGTGTTACTTAGAAAACAGTTTTAAATCTAAAGATGGTTAGTTCTGTGATGTTGTTACTTACTCTTGCTTTTTAACCACATATTTGTTAATAATTTCTGAATTTTCCACATTAATTCCTCTGTGCACCTTTTAGAATTCTGGCTTTTTTTGCACTCGAGATTTTTTAAAATAGCCTGTTAAACACATTGATATTTTTGGTGAAGTGATTTTTAAAGGATGCATGTCCTCTGGGTACACAATTTACATATATGCGCAGACCTGAGAAAGTATGTACAGAGAAGCATATAGGAGAACATATTCCTGTTCGCTCAGATAGGTTAATTGTGATCATGGAAATTCCTTGTACATTTTTCTTTTGATCTGTCAATATCTGAGCAGGAAACGCATTACTGTCCCCTTGGAATTCTGAATGATTTTGGTATATTTATTTTGAAGTTCTGATGTTTGGTGCATAACATTTTGTGACTTTTATGGTTTCTTAATTGATCATCTTTTATTAATAATATATTCTTCTCTGTCCCTTATGCTGTCTGTCACCTTTAATTCTGTTTTTCTTCCCTGACATTTTAATTACTAATTCCATTTTCTTTTTGTTCCACAGTTGACTGACATTTTGCCTCTTTATCTTATTTTTAATCTTTCTGAGTTACTTTGTTCCAGGAGTATGTCTTGTACTGAACATATAAATAATTTTGTTTAAAACTGTTATTTGTGGCTCCAGAAATTTGAAACATCTAGGGCGCCTGAGTGGCTCAGTTGGTTAAGTGACTGCCTTCGGCTGAGGTCATGATCCTAGAGTCCTGGGATCGAGTCCCCCACTGGGCTCCCTGCTCAGCAGGGAGTCTGCTTCTCCCTCTGACCCTCCCCCCCCATGCTCTCTCTCTCTCATTCTCTCTCTCAAATAAATAAATAAAATCTTAAAAAAAAAAAAAACCCACATCTTGACTGCCTTGACAATTTCTACTCAGCCTTTGAGATGAAGTTCAAATACTACCTCTCGTATGAAACCTTTCCAGAAGGTTCTTACCTGAAAATTAGTGGATTTCTCATCTTTTTTTTTTTTTGAATATTTTTATGTATTTATTTGAGAGAGAGAGATAGAGCACAGGAGCAGGGAGGAGAGAGAGAAGCAGATTCCCCGCTGAGCAGGGAGCCTGATGTAGAACTCGATCCCAGGACCCTGAGATCATGACCTGAGCCGAAGGCAGATGCTTAGCTGACTGAGCCACCCAGACTCTCCTCTCATCTCTTTTTATAAGTTACTTTATTACATTTAAATTCTAGCTCTTAGCACATTGTATTTTAAGTATCTACTCAACTAACTTTCTCCAGGATTCATGAAAAAGAAAACAAAATTTATATTTCTTTGCTTCTTTAATCTTCCTGCTCCCAACATCCCCTTCCCTGCAAACAATTACAATGCTATTCTTGGTTCTGCACCTCCCTGCAGAGACCATGGGGTCTCCTGTGTATCCAGAGGTTATGCTGCTGCATGCAGAAGGATTTCAAAGTGCAGAAGGAGAACAGTGTTTCGTACAGAGGCACAGAGACAGGAAAACACTGGCCCTGTTTGAGATTTTGCTAGAAGTTCATGGTGGCTGGAAACAATTTTGCATGAGGGAGGGAGCAGGAAGTGTTGGTAGATGAGGATGAAAAAGAAATAGGTATTTTCATGTGGAAACATTCTTTTCCTGCAAAAGGAGACACTGTATCTATCGTTCCCACATAAAGTCTTTGGTACTCAGAGTGGAACTTTGACTTAATAATTTTCCATCTCACTCCTAGAGTTGAACAGCTGGCAATCCTTGGCCTCCTGAAGAGTGGAGCTTAACTTGGAGAAATCACTCAAGGAAAACTTGGCCGAGGGAACTAAGATCTGGCCAAGAATTGCAACACTCATAAATAATGCAGCACAGTCCCATTTTTCTGTCCCCCCTTCCCTGACTTGATTCTCCTGGGGGTTTATATTATGGGCTTATTTTTCATACAGATGCCTGGCAGGTTGGGCACCATGCCCAGTTTGTTTTATTGTGTGTTTATTATTTGCTCACTGTCCCTGACTCCACAGAGGAGGGCAGGTTGCAAATGGCTGTCATACTCAGTTTCGCCATTGTTTCTACTCCTATGAGCATTCATGCTTATGTGGTATTACAGAGAGGGTTGTTTGAGTCAAGAGCCCTCCTGCCCCTGAATTGCCCTCTGTGTCGTGTTCCCTCCTGCCATCATGTGACCTTCTGTTTCTTCCAGAATAACTCTCCTCACTGTTCTCTTTTGTGTTTGCTCTTGAGGCTTACCCGTGCCCCTGACACAAATTCCAGCGTCCAGAGGTCGTGGAAACACAGGTTCCTCTGAAAGAAGCTATAGGGGCATAGCCAGTGGGACTTGGACAGACAATCTCTATTGTTTCAACAGAGAGGCATGAGGTCAAGTGGGAGAACTGAGAGGTGGACAAGCAGATCGGGAATGGGCGTGTTTGAAACACACTAAACCTAGTGAACAATCAAGAATTTATCACATTGACACTTTTTGCAAAAGGTACCATTCAGTTTGATTTTGATAGTGACATGATCTCTTAATGAGAGATACCTATCAACACTTTAGGAAAGTTGCTGATGGGTCTGGCCATGATATATAACAATGGCGGATAGTCAGGGACCATGTGCTACCTGTCCTGGCCTATTCATTTTATGTGCTCACTCATTAATCGTCAGTGAAAATAGTTCCGGGTGGGTTCTATATTATCTGACTTCATAGAAGAGGCAGTTGAAGTTTAGGGAATCTAAGGGGCTCTTCCAGAGTCAGGTGAGTAGATAGTAGGGCTGGAATTTGAATCAATGTGCCTAAGTTAGATGCCTCCAAATGAGAAAAGCAGCAAGGCCTCTCCTGACAAATAGACTCCTACTTTCCCTTTGCTTTGCTTGCTTCTCTTTGGATCTTCTTTGTCCATTTCTTTTCTGCATCCTTTTCTTCTGAGAGTCCTTAAGTACTCCTAACTCTGGCCCTCTCTATTCTATCAACTCTCTCTGATGTACCTCTCTGCTCACCTCTCTCCCCATGTTGACTGTCTCATACTGATGCCCACAGCCTAGACCTTCCCCCTCACCATGGTGCCCCGTGTCTGCTGGGCATCGTTTTTGGATGATCCACAAAGCATCAGGTCAACATCTTGTAGCTATCTTAGTGAATGAAGTCTTTTAGTTGGAAACTTGAAATTCATGCTAGATGTCCCTGATCCCTTAACACCTCATGTATACACGCACATCACCAAGGACAGCCAGTTCAGTCCCTCCCTGATATCCACCATACCTCCTTCCAATCCATTTCCACAGCACAGCCTGAATGAGTTTCATTTTTAAAACAAGTAGAGCCGATGTTGTCACATCTTATGTAGAGCCCTTAAGTGGTCTCATCTCTGTTACTTTCAAGAGAATATCAACGATTTTCATAGGACATATATTAATTTGTTGAGCATTGATTCACTCTCTGAAGTTGTAATATATTATTACCCCATTATAACAATGAGGAAATGAAGACACGGAGAGGTTCAATTATTTTCCCAGAGTCATAGAGATAGGAAGTGATGGAGCAGAGACTGAAATTCAGGCAGTGTGAGTCCAGATGCTGATCTTAGCCATTAGGCTTTGCCGCCAGTCGCCTTCCCATGGCAACCCCACATGATCCTACTTGAAATATTCAGACTTCCTTCATTTTTCTTGGTCAAGGTGGCTGGTAGATAGGATCGTGGAGAGAGGGGATAAGGGATAGAACCCTCAGCCAGCCACCCCATAATGGAGCAAGAAATAAACTCCAGCTTTTTAAGGTGTGTGTTATTATTATTACTGCCAAGCTAATATATTTTTGTATTGTTGGGGATCTATAAATTTTGGTCAATGATGGACTAAAATTATAAAGATTCCACAGTGTGAGAAACAACAGTGGGCCTACATACCGTCCATAAAGGTTATATATTGCTTTGGACAGAAATCTCTACACAGGGGCCCTGGTTAGGGCAGTCGGTTAGGCATCTGCCTTTGGCTCCCTGCTCACTGGGGAGCCTGCTTCTCGCTCTCCCTCTGCAGCTCCCCCTGCTTGTGCTCTCGCTCTCTCTCTGTCAAATAAATAAATAACTAACTAAATAAATAAGAAGGCTCTACACCTCATCAGGAACTGAACCAAGAAGAAATACACAATACCTGTTATGTGCTAGATATTCTGCAATGCAAGGAGCAGGACACCATGGCAGTACCAAAGACAATAATTCTGATAGGAATGGAAGGTTCAGACTATTACATATTTGTCTATAGCCACCGATTCCTCTCTGAGCTGTATTAATTGCATCCGAATAGCTTAGTTTCATTATCTCCCTCCCCCTTTCAGAAAAGAAATTGTATGGCTCTGTAGGATTGACTCTACAGTCATCAGTTTCTGAGGTGTATGATGAGTAAACAATATTGCATTACAGTTCTCAATAGAGGAGAAACCACCAAATCAAGGGCTATACATGTGAAGCTGGGAATATGTCAGAATCATTTAATTTTGCTTAGGACTGATTTTATGAGGCAGAAACAACACAGGATCTGATTTTAGTAAATATTTGGATGGCCCTCGAAGCATCAGCCTCTTGCTCTTTGAGTACAGTCTGAAGATCCAAAAACACTTAGTTTGCAGCCTCTTTTAATTTTATTTCTTAAATGACCATACAGTAACAATCACTTTTTAAAAAGAAGTGTACATTTCTATGAATTTTCACATGTGAAGATTCATGCGACCACTGCCACAATCAGGACTCAGAAGAGTTCTCCTACCCCCCAAAACTCCGTGCCTCTTTATAGTCCCACCCTGTGCCCCACTCCTACCTCTTGTCAACTACTGATCTGTTCTCCATCATGTAGTTCAGGCTTTTTGAAACTGTTCTATAAATGGAATAATATTATAGGTAACCTTTTGAGACTTGTTTCTTTCAATCAGCATAATGTCTTTGAGACGCATCCAAGTCTGTGTTTTGATAGTTCCCTCTTTTTACTGTTGAGTTACAGGTTGAATTCCCCCCCCCACCCCAAATACTTGTTGAAGTCTTAACCCCCAGTACCTCCGAATGTGACCTTATTTAGAAACAAGATCATTGCAGATATAATAAGTTAACATGAAGTCATGGTAGAGTAGGGTAAGTCCTTAATCCCACGTGACTGGTATCCTTCTAAGAAGAGTAGAGGTGGGGCATCTGGGTGGTGCAGTTGGTTAAGGATCTGACTTTTGGTTTTGGCTCAGATTGTGATCTCAGGCTCTTGAGATCGAGCCCCTAGTTGGCTCCATGCTCAGTGCTACTCTTCCTCTTTTTTTTTTTTTTTAAAGATTCATTTATTTATGTATTTAAGAGAAAGAGAGTGTGAGTGAGCATGAGGGGGAGGGACAGAGGGGGAGAGGGAGAAACAGGCTCCCTGCTGGAGCCCGATGTGGGGCTCGATCCCAGGACCCTGGGATCATGACCTGAGCCGAAGGCAAATGCTTAACCAACTGAGGCACCCAGGCACCCCTATATTTTTTCTTTTCTGAATTTCCTGTGTCTATTTGCCCCCATTTAAAAAATAGAGGTAGGATTATTTCTTTCAAGAATCTTTTGTAGCAATTCTTGAAATACTCTGGATTTCAATCCTATTTCTATTATATAGGATGCAAATAATATCTAATGGAGTGTTACTTGTCTTAACCCTGTAACTTTCTTTATAGAGTCTTTTGTCAAACAGATGTTTTCAGTTAATCACGAGGTCAAGTCAATCAGTGTTTCCTTTCATTGATTCTTTCTTCTGTTTGTTTCTTAATATTTTATCCCCATTCCAAGATCATAAAAGTATTATCCTATATTGTCCTTTAATCTAATTTTAATGTCCAGGTCCTTAATTCATCTGCAGTTTAATTTTGTGTGTGCAATGTGAAGGATGACCATCATTTAAATTTTCCAAATGTATATAGTCAGTTATGCCAACTCCAGCTTTCACATTGGTTCTACCACCCACCTTCATGGTGTACAAACTTTCGTTCAAGTCATGATTCTATTTCTGGACTCTATTCTGTCTTGCTAATCTACTTATCTGTTCTTACAACCACAACACACCTGTTAAATTACTTTAGCTTCCTAATTGTTTATTTTTTTAGCTTCCTAATTTTTTTTTTTGATAGCAGAGCATGTGTTGCTCATAATTTTTTTTACACAATTTTTATGATTTTAATCTTTTATGATTTTAATTTTTTTACAGAATTTTTATATTTTCTTTAGGGGTGCCTGGGTGGCTTAGTAGGTTAGGCTGCTGCCTTCAGCTCAGGTCATGATCCCAGGGTGCTGGGATCGAGCCCCGTGTCAGGCTCCCTGCTCAGTGGGGAGTCTGCTTCTCCCTTTCCCTCTGTCCTTCCTCCTGCTTATGCTCTCTCTCTCTCACTCTCTTTCAAGTAAATAAGTAAAATCTTTAAAAATTCATTTTCTTAAAGATGGTTTGTCAATTTTGATAAAAATATTGCTGAGAATTTAATTGATAGAGCACTGAATTTGTCGGGGACATTTTAAATATTTGCCTTATTGAGTTATTCAGATCTTTCAGATTCTTCCATAAATTTTAAGATACTTCCAAATATTTATACAATTTTCTCTTTATTTGTCTTGCCTATTTTTTTCTTGTGTATCCCATTTGTTTGAAGAGGATATATCTTCTCATTAATCCTTTTGATTTGCTGTTCTTTACGTGCAGCCCAGGAAACAACTTTTGTGTATTTATAAAGTATCTGGCCACCTAACTGGATTTTACTTTTAGAATAATTTGTCAGTTGATTTTCTCAGTTTTTCCAGGTGGCAGTCATATCTTCCACTAATAATGACTTTTCTTTTCTTTTCTCCTCCTTTACATGCCTTATTGCATTTTTTCAAACTCTAAAATAATGTTATATGATATCAGGAATTTTGTCTTTTCCTGACTTCGCTGAAAATATTTTTTATGTTGGCATTTATTTTAGATTTTTTGTAGATATACTTTCTTTAGTTGGAAAGTAGTTTTCATTGAAAAAGAGCAGAGATGGGCACCTGGGTGGCTCAGTTGGTTGAGCGTCTGACTCTTGGTTTCAGCTCAGGTCAAAGTCTCAGTGTTGTGGAATTAAGCCCGGCATCGGGCTCCAAGCTCAGCACAGAGTCTGGTTGGGATTGATTTTCTCTCTCCCTCTCCTTCTCTCCTCCCCATCCCTCCCTGACTGGCACATGTGGTCTCTCTGTCAAATAAATAAATAAAATAAGAGAGGAAAAGTATGAAATGTTTTTCTGGTGTCTATTTGAATGATCACACAAACGTGTTCTTAATCTGTGATGTAGTGAATTCCCAGAATTCTTTGCCCTTTAACATGCCCTGTAATTTTTTGTTGAAAGTTGGACGTGATGTATTGGGTTATAGAAACTGAGATAAATAGACCTTCAGTGTGAAATTTTATGTTAACATGGCTGTGGGCTCGGCAGCGTTTAATGTTTGCTGTAGCTGTAGTTACCAGGGACTTCAAGTTCCTGGAGCGATGGAATGCCCTTCCCCCAGGTGGGATAAAGCAACCAAGGTTTCATCCTTTGGAGAGTGGTCCTTTGTCATGGAGAAGACTCTGGGCTGTTCTACAATGGCTACCATTCTTCTCCCCCTCCCCACCGCCCCCAAAAGCCACAAGCTGATCTTCTTTTGCTCTTCAGTGTAAAAGCCTGATGGGGTTCCTGGAGGTAAAACCCAGGAAAGTGTGAGGTGGGGCCCCTATGGTATAATAAAACATAAACATTTGCTCTTTTGTTCCCAGTTCTTGACACATAGCTCCTAAAATCCTTGGAATTTACTATCTTTTGTATGCTAATGAGATGACTCCTGACTGCAGGCCAGAAGGTAGCTTCAGGATGGGGACTGGTCACAGAAGGACAAAGTCCTGATTAGAGGGTTGGATCTACCCTCACACCCCAATCTCAGGGGAGAGATGGGGGGGGGGCTGGAGATTGAGTTCAGTTACCAGTGGCCAATTACGCCTATGTAATGAAGCCTCCACAAACACCCTTAACTAAAAACTCTCTTCAGAGCATCTCACTGATTGACTGAGAGGGCGTCAGGCCCAGAGAGGTCCTGGAAACTCTGCACTGCCCTCCACCCTCACTTCTTGCCCTGTGCCTTTCTTTCATCTGGCTATTCCTGAGTTATATTGTTTATAATAAACTGGTTCATGTAAATAAAGTATTTTCCAAGTTCAGTGGGTTGAATCTAAAGAGGTAGTCAGGGGAACCCCCAGATTTGTAGTTGGCTGGGCAAAAGTAGCCCAGGCTCCCCATTTGTGGCCATTATTTGAAGTGGGACAGTTATGTTGGACTAAGCCCCTTAACCTATGGGGTCTGCACTAACTCTGGGTAGTGTCAGAATTGAATTGAATCATTGGACACCCAGTTGGTGTAGAGAATCAGGGACACCCTAAGGCTGGGGTCCCCAGGAGTTTCTCAATCCCACACAAGTCCACACCTGGCCTCCAGCAACCTGTCAAAATGACCATTTAGGTGTCCCCACGTCTGTAGCTCTAGGTAAGTAGATCTTGACTGTAACTCTGTGTATTCACCTGTTTCTCCAGATTACAAAGTGGAGGTTTGCCCTCCAGTTCTTTCATGGATCCAAGAAAAGTCACTGATTTTCCATCTGTTCAACTGATTCTTGTTGGAACGATGGAAGTAACGACTTCCAGTCTCTTTCTATGCTGGAACCCAAACCTGTAGTGTCTTCACATTGTGCGACCCCTACTTGGTCAGGATGTATTACTCTTTTGTACACTCTGGATAGGATTGACTTAGAGTCTGCTTCTATGTCTGCTAGTGGGACTGAGCTCTAGTTTTCCATCAGCATGTGGCTTGTGTTTGTACAGCGTTGTCTTCGGGATTCACAGAACTAGCTGAGCAACTTTAGTTTTGGGGCTTTTATTGTATCTTAAAGGTTTGGCAGAAGTCTATGCAAAAAGCAAAGGCGGATGTCTTTCTTCTATTTATGTTTTTCTTTTTTTACTTTCACTTCTGGTTCTCATGAATGTACACAAAACACACAAACACACATGCATATTCAAACAGATACATATATAATTATACATAAAAGGAGTTATAGCATGAAAACATTTTGTCACAGAATTCTTAATTTACATGAAATCTTTTGTTTCTCCTGTTTTGCTAAACAACTTCTTTTTTTTAACCGTCCCTCCACTTTCCTTCCCAACTCCTTTCCCCGACACTCACTCTATAACCAGTGCTTATGTAGCTTGCTGCAGCCTTTTCTATGCGAATAACATTATACAAATGCATGTGCGGGTGCGCACACATACACACACACACACACACACACAGGGAATTATTTTGATTATTCTGCAAAAATTGGAAAACCTATCTATGTGCTTCTCTGCTTCTTGCCTTTTTCACTGTCAATACATTGTGCACATTGCTCCAGATCAGCTGATAAAAATCTAGCTTTTTTTTTTTTTTATGACCACATAATTTTCCACGGTAGAGTATTCACTTTGTTCCCTGCTTTTTTGCTTCTACAAATGATTCTGCATTAACAACCCTCACACATTTCGTAGGTACTGGTGCTTTCATTTCTATTTGATAGACTCCCAGGAGTGGGATTTCTGAGTTGAAAGGTATGGGTGTTTTTAATTTTAATAGCTCTTTCCAAATTGCTTTTGCTGGTACCTCGTTTTGAGTCATTTTTTGACAGCGTTTCCAATTTCTTCAATGGTTATTGGTCTACTCAAGTTTTCTACCTCTTCTTGAGTCAATTCCAGTAAATTATATTTTCCGATGAAGTCATTCATTTTGCATGGGTTTTTAAGATTGGCGGTATAAATTTTACATACTGCTCGCCTATAATGTTAGAAGTTCTTCCTTGAACGTTGTGTGTGTGTCTTTTCTCTTTCTGACTAGCTGTTCTCCCTGTAACTCTGGAGGATTTTAACTTGAGAGTAGCCCAGGGGCTTGCAGTGTTCTGTATTTGTTTATTTTCGATTTGAATGTGTCCGCTACTCTTGACTCTGCCGCCATAGGTTCCCACAACACGGGGGTCGCTCCCGACATTTTCCTCCCATACATCTGCCACACTTTCTTGGCTTTTCAAACTTATTCTTTAAAAAATGCATTTTGGGGGCACCTGGGTGGCTTAGTTAAGCAACTGACTCTTGATTTCAGCTCAGGTCATGATCTCAGGGTCCTGGGATCAAGCCCTGCGTCAAGCTCCATGCTCATCGGGGGGTCTGCTGGAGGATTTTCTCTCTCCTTCTGCCCCTGCTCCTCTGCCCCTCAAGTAAATAAATAAATCTTAAAAAAAATTAAAAATGGGTTTTTTTGGGGGGTCATTTCTTGGAATTTCAGAGGGAAAAAGCGGATACTTGTTCTATAATCACATATTAATCTGGTGTTCTCTGTGTATTTCTAAAGGACCAGCAGTTTTAACAGAAGTAGGTTTGACAAGACAGGATGTACGGATACAAAATAATTCTTGGCTAATCTCTAAAGAAGATTGTGGCAAACAAAAAATAAGCCAGGCCTAGTCTATGAAGCTGTTTTTACATGTGTTCTCTCACTTAATCTTCACAGCTGTATGGTAAGGTAACTGTATACTCATGTCCATTTTATAGTTGAGAAAACCAAGACACAGAGAGGTGGTGAATGCACCTACTAAGTGCGGGGTCTGGTCTCACAATCAGTTTTTCCAGTGCGCCCTCCCTAGGGCTGTGCTTTAAACAACTAAGTGGTTTTATTTCTCTGATAACATTTCATCAACCTGCAAAATAAGACTGAAGTCACGGTTGCTATTGTGAGTTTCTGCCCTCATGGCTGCTCAATTTCTCCATCCTTAGGTGCCATTCCTGTTTCACCTCATTAACGTAACCCCTCGGCTGCCCTCCTCTCAGGAAATTCCAAGGACTTTAGGAGCTCTGTGCTAGAAATGGGAATAAAACCAAATACATTTCTTACAATGAATCACAACATCAGAAGCTGTCATCCAGGTGTTATCCAGGGTCCCATCAAGAGTCACCTCCTTAGAAAAAAAAGCTGTTCCTGTCACCCAGGAATTTCCCAGGGATTTAGGAGCTCAGTGTCGGGAACTGGGGGTCAAAGTCCAAAATAGTAGAATGAAAGATGCCCTTACTTCCTTTATCACTTAGGAAATTACAAACATTTTAGGAGCTCTCGCCAAGAGCCAAGGATGAGGAACAAAATCTATATTTCTTATTATATCACAATAACTATGAATGTTCTTGTACCTGCATTTGGTGCGTGTGCTCATGAGTTTCTCTCATATTTTGGTGCGCGTGTGCATGAATTTCTCCAGAAAGAGAAATGCTGGATTATTGGGTATATGTATCTTCATCTTCAGTGAATCATGCCAAACTGCTTGACAAAGTGGTTCTCCCGATTTTCACCCCCGCCCTCAGTGTATGGCAGCTACTGCTGTTGCCTAATATTGCTTATTTTTGATATTGTTCGAATTGTTCATCTTTGCCAAAGATGTGTCGTGGTAGCTTGTGGTGGTTTTGATTTGCATTTCTCTGATTCTAATGAAATTGGGCACCCTTTCTCCTCTCCCTCTCTATTTTATTTATTTTTTTGGCTATTTGGGTTCCTTGTTTTGTGTTGTATGATCTAGCATTTTACTCATTTAAAAAAATCATGTAGTCCATTCTCTTATTGATGTGTTTATCCTGGGTGTGAATTCTTTGTTAGTTTTATGTGTTTGAAGTATATTTTCCACTGTGTGGCTTGACATTTCTCTCTCTTAATGATGTTTTATGATGAATAGAACTTCTTAAGTTTAATGGAATTAAATTTATTATTCTTTACTTTTATGAGTCTAGCATCTTGGGTCTTATTTAAAATTTCTCTCTCTACTACAATGACGTCGTGGTATTCTCCTATATGATACTCTAAAGTCTTTTTTTTTTTTTTTGATACTCTCTAAGTCTTATAGTTTTGACCAATTGTATTTGAAAAAAACCCCAAAAAATCTCAATCTTGTTTTTAAAAGATTAAGTCATCCATTGGAATTAAACATCGTTTTGATTTTATAGAAAGGTGTTATGTAGTGTATTTTTCTGGAAAAATATATTTAATTTGGATGATTAGTGGTTTAAAAATCTCTTTCCC
>NW_024424452.1:19524604-19548444 GCF_017311325.1 Ursus maritimus | reverse complement strand
GCCTAGGAGGCTCAGTGGGTTAAGCATCTGTCTTGGGCTCAGGTCATGACCTCAGGGTCCTGGGATCAAGCCCCACATCAAGCTCCCTACTCAGTGAGGAGCCTGCTTCTCCCTCTCGCTCTGCTCCTCCCCAGCTCATGCTCACTCGCTCTCTCTCTCTCTCAAAGAAATAAATAAAATCTTTTTAAAAAATCAAAAAAAAAATCTCTTTCCTTAAAAGTTACCTGGACGTGGAAGCTTTGTGTGTAAAAATTTCCTGTAGACCTACCTCATTTTACCCAACGTGTCCACTGTTTGGATCAACATAGTAGTCTGCTGAGGCTTCCATAACAAAATACCACAGACCGAATGGCTTAAACAATAGAAATGTCTTTTCTCGCAGTTCCGGAGCCAAAAGCCCCAGACCAAGATGTCAGCAGGGTTGTTTTTATTGAGGACCCCTCCCTTGGCTTGCCGACGGCCGCCTTCTTGCTGCCTCCTCACTTGGTTGTTCTTCTGGGCATGATGCCCGTGGTGTCTCTCTGAGTGTTCTCATCTCTTCTTATGAAGCCACCAGTCAGATTGGATTCGGGCCCATGATGATGGCCTCGGTTCAGTTTAATCATCTCCTTAAAGGCGCTGTCTCCAAATTCAGTCACATTCTGAGGAATTGGGGTTAGAGCTTCAACATACGAAGTTCAGGGAGGGGGAGGACATAATTCATCCTGTAACAGTGGTGAATGACCACATACTTCATATGTATCATCTATGACAGACATGTGCACTTTATTCTTCTAAGTCATTCACGGACCTACAGAGTTGACTGGTGCTGAGGGGGCTTATGTTTTTGTTTGTTTGTTTATTTTTAACAGTTTATTGATTTATTTGAGAGAGTGAGAGCACGAGGAGGGGGAGGGCAAGAGGGAGAGGGAGAAGCAGACTCCTTGCTAAGCGCGGAGCCCAGTGAGGGTGGGACTTGATCCCAGGACCCTGAGATCACCACCTAAGCTGAAGTCAGACGCTTCATCGACTGAGCCACCCGGGCGCCCTGAGACGGCTTATTCTTACACAGTCAAGGTGGCATTTCCTGCTGGGGAGGCAGTTGGGTTCCTTCCCCCACGTCCTGGCATCTTGTGGAGGAATCTGAGTGGTCAGATTCCATTGGCTTCTGGGAACCTCCTCCTCATTCTTTGTGCGTCTTTAAGGAACCCCAGTCTCCAAGAAGCCTCCCCCATCCAATCCCAGTCACACAGGATGTAATAGAGTTAAAACAAACTTGAGAATAAATCCATCCTTTCCACTCAGCGGAAAGAAGACCTGTCAAACCATAAACGTTCTGTCCGCCCTGGGTTCTGGGGCTCAGCTTACAGAACAGTGGCGCGTTTAGGATGTTCCTTAAAGGCTTAAGGGGGATTCACAGAGGAGGATGGTGGGAGAGGGGTTGGGGAAGGAGGGTAATGGGGAAGTTAAGAACCCGGTGGAGAGGAGCAGCAAATGGCTGGCGTTTTTCCTGTGCTGTTGATTGGCCAGTGCTGGGAAGGCAGAAATTAGGACAACCCCTAGCTTTGAAACTCCCCGAGAGGAGAATCCGCTGTCCCTATAGAGCTCCCTGCGTGGTTTTAGGATCCTGTGTTAGTAAGACTGACTTCCTTTAATCTAGCCAGACATTCTGCTACAGCGTAATCCCCCGGTTTGAGGTTTGCATAATGTCTGTCTTCACCTTCAGTGTAAACACACACACACACACACACACACACACACACACACACACAATTGCTCAATGCACACAGAGCTACTAAGGCATTTTCTGTGGGGGTTTTAATCCGACAGACTCAGCCAGTATCTTCTTATTCAGTAGCCCCAAGGGCTGGCATAATAGGTGCTCAATAAATGCAGGTGGGTGATTTACAGTCAAGATCAGGAATTACTAAATCAGTGGGATCCCGATTAAGAACAAGGGAAGTGCAGTGGGGGAGCTGAGTTAATCCGCCCTCACCTGCATCCAGGTGAGTTGCTGGAGCTCAAGGAGCCTGACCCATCACAGGAACTTAATCAATTTACCCAGCTATAAAATACACACACAGACAGATAGATAAATAGATAATAGAGATGGGTGGGTAGGTAGGTAAACTGTGTCAGGGAGTTTGGAGATGTCGGTATGTATGTGCCTCCTTCAGAGTGTTCTTTTGAAATCAGAAAATAAGGCCGTGGGGATCCTGGGGGCAGCATCTCTCAGATACACGCGTGTGACGACGTCAGAATCTTTACCTGCCTCCTCCTCGCCTTGTTACTCCTGCTCCTTCTACCTCTGCCTGCCTCTCACCTGAGCGAAGATGCCTGCTGTCAAGATGGAAAACACCAGGCTCCAACCACTTTCCTTGGAATCCTGCAAAGGGAATGGAACAGACTTAGAACTTTGGCGGCTGCTGTGACTTCTATGCCAAAAAGCTGATTTTTCCCCCCAAATTGAAGATTCATTGTAAGCTACTAAATCCGGATGGAACAGCAGGCAGCACAACCTGCTTTTCTGTTCTTCTCCTTCCCCCTTCCCTCCGTAGGAGTCCGCGGCCCCGACAGCAGATGTCTCTTGTATCAGCCTGCCACAGACGCCCAGGAACACCTTGACACAGAGCAACAGCCTGCTAGATTTCAGGGTCGTCCTTAAAGAAAAAGAAGTGCATCCACTGCTTAAGTGGGAGAAGAAAATATTTCATAAACAGAGACCATTTGGTGAGCCCTCACTTTGAAAGGTTCAAAATTCAAACAAACAGAAGAAAAATCGAGCATTTAATGCGGTGGCCAAACTCCTTGTGAGTAATTGCCTTGAGGAACGAGTGTGGGGATTAACTATCAACTTTAAAACCTGGTTTGAAACGGAAGGAAGCAGAGATTGCCCTTGGGAACCTTGGCCATGGCCTGCCCCCGCCATGGTCCTTGCAGGGATGCTGTGGGGGGAGGGGGGCTGGTTAATAAACCGGGCCTCTGTCTGTAAGAGAAAAGCAGATGCAAAAAATTTGTGTGTAGGCAGGTTCACCCGTAGGATGATGCCCCTTGAGTTTCTTTGTCCGTGTCACAGCCTCCAAGAATCTCTGTGGCATAAAGTGTTTGTGTATCTTCATGTGCACATGTGTGTGTGCACCTGCTTCTGTGTGTATTTCCCTGCTCCACCCTACCTTTGGAATTCTGACATTGCTCACTCTGATTTAATGTAAGAATAACAGCAGTAATGACCGAAGGTTCTTGGCGTACCAGAAAGGAGCGAAAGGAAAGCTGGCCTCATACGCAGGAGGGGCTCGCATCATCCGCGTCACAGCCCGAGGGACCAGGCTGGTGATTTGCTCCCTGTGGAGAAACTGCAGGTGTGAGTGTACAGATTCCCCTGGAGCAGGAGAAAGTCTGGACGGTGCAGTGATAGCTGGCTCTTAGCAGAAGTGCAGAAGGGCAGGCTGGGGCGCCCCTCAACCCCCTGCAGTGTGGGCACCATCGCAGTGGCCTCAGGGATCTGGGGACCTGCGAGAGGTGTGGAAGGTGGATGCCTCCCTCTCATCGTGGGTTCAGTGCTGGTTTTGCCACTTGTAAACTTCGGGGCTCTGGGCAAGTTACTTGACCTCTTTCGGGCTTTGTTTCTCAGATGCAAACTAGGTGAATTTGAAGTGAACATTTCAGAATTACAGGGAGGTCCCCATAGTTCGGTGGCTTTTGGCAGTGAAGCTGCGGAGCCTTGGGTGCACAGCTCAGGTCCTCGGAGCCGATCCTCTTCAACAGCACAGCCGGCAGCACGGTGAACATTTACTGGGTCGTTACCAGTCTGAGTTCAGCGTCAACCGATGTGATTCTTCCAGAAATTCCCATCAGTAGGTGGGGGTTCTTAAGACCTTCCACGTGGGGAAACTGAGTCATCAAAGTAGTTGTCTCTAGGAGTCACACTAGCATTTATTAAATCCCAGACTCTGTGCTAGGCCCTTCACATAAGGTTATCTTAGTTCTTAGAACACCTTTGCGGTCATCTTCATATAAATATACTGTTATCTTAACTGTAGAGGTAAAGAAAAGAAAGCTCAGAGAGGTTCATTCACTTGGCCGAGACTGCACAGGACCAGGATTCAGATCTCTGTCTTAGGCTAAAGCTTCAGGCCTTCCTGGAGCATTCATCTCCATCTTTGGGGATATTAGCGGGTAGAAGTCGCAGGCCATCCAATCTTCCATTGTCCCGCTCAGGTCAGGGTCTGAAAGGGTCAATTAATGAAATGAGAGCAGGATGTTCTCTGGGTAAATCTGTGGATTCAGTCTCCATGGACGGCTGTCAATTTGCTTCTCCCTGCTGAGCCTTATGGCATTTCTGGTACCTGGTCAGCCCCTTCTCATCCCTGCTTCTCTCCTCACCTCTTCTCATTCTTCCATGCATCCCTCCATCGCCCCACGCATCCCCCACCATCCCTCCATCCCTCCCTTTCCTCTCTCACCTCACCTCTCCCTCTTCCATCCCTCCATCCCTCTGTTCATCCCTTCCTTCTTCCCTTCCCCCTCTCCCGTGCCAGTTACCATACTCCAGGTGCCGTGGATGCCAACAGCAAGCAAAAATTACCCACAGTCATGGAACCTACATTGTACTGGGGAGAGATAACATAAGTCAAACATAAAACCATGTTACGTGGTGATGAGTGTTAGGAAACCAAAACCAAAATAGTGAAAGGGGTGCGGTGGGGAAGTTTGGAATTTTAGGGAGAGTATCCCGCAAGGGCCTTGGTAAGAAGGTGGCATTCTGCTAAAATTGGGGAGTGAAATCAAATGGTTATCATCAGGAAGAGCTTTACAGAGGGCAGCAGCAAGTGGGGAAACCCGGAGGTAGGAGCACCAGAGCAAAAAAAGAGGCCAATGTCGATCTAGCAGAACGAGCCAGTTGGCAGGTCAGGTAGGGGCATTTTGTGGCCTTGCTAGGACTTTTGGTCTGAGTTAGGAGGGAATCTGTTAGAGGACATTGAGCAGAGGTGCTCCATCATCTGAGTTATCTTTAATGGGATCGCTGCGTTTTAATGGTGTAGACCAAGGAGGGGCTCGTGCAGAGATGGGGAGATCAGCTAGCATACTACTGCAATAGTACAAGCAAGAAAGGACAGTGTCCAGGACGAAGGTGCTGGATGTGGGGCATGTGGTCAGGTTCTGGCTGTATTTTAAGGTAGAGGCGACAGGACATGGGGTGGGAGAGACAGCTGCTGCCTCTTCCTATTTCACTCTTTCCTGGTCTGTAGAGAAAGGAGGCAGGTCTTCTAGGTCTTAAAGACTGGCCATTTGGGGGATATTGCCTGTGGTAGCAGTAAGCAGAGGAAACGCGAAGAATGCAGGTAGGACACAGTGTCAAAGAGTGTGCTAGTGTGGGTCCTCCAAAGAGCAGAAGCCGATGCCAATGCAGGATGAGAGACACACAAGAGGTTTTGGGGAGAATGTGAAGGACAAGTGGGAGCGAGGTGGGAATGGCAGGGAGGGAGTTCAGATTGCAATGCAGGTCTGACGCTTGCAAGGGAAGAAGCAAAGGAGGACTCTTGGGTAGAAGTTGCAGACACAATTCTAAAAGGTGTCTGGCCAGGCTAGTGGAGAGTCCTCACGCCAGAGCTACCCATCAATGATGCCCCCTGCGGCAGGGCACTTGAGAGGTGTATTTTCTTGGCTTCCTCAGAGAGGGTGCCCAGATCTAAATGGGGGAAGGCAAAAAAGTCAGAGCCTCATAGAGTGAGAAGTAAGAGTGGGATCAGGAGCAAGGAAGGAGGATAGTACCATAAACTTCCATGGTGCTTACCATGGTGAACCAGGTATTTCTATGTGATAGGCTGTATCTCATTTAATGTTTACAGCCACCCTGTGAAGTAGCAACAGGTATGGATCCCAGGTTTAAATATGAAAACTGAAGCACAGAGAGATTCATTGACGCAAATAGTAAGTTTTGAATTTAGACTCAGATGATGAGACTCCAGAGTCTGTCCTTTTTTTTTTTTAAGAGAGAGAGAACTCACATGGGGATTGAGGAGGGGCAGAGGGAGAGAGAGAATCTCAGGCAGGCTCCATGCCCAGTGCCAAGCCCAACACGGGGCTCGATCCCACGACCCCGAGATTGTGACCTGAGCTGAAATCAAGAGTCGGACGCTTAACCAACTGAGCCACCCAGGCGCCCCCGGAGTCTGTCCTCTTAACCATGGTGTGAAGAGCTAAGACAGCTGTAGTTCCTCTGTACTGGGAACTGTCAGGCAGCCAGTGTGTGGATTTTTTGGCTAAAGGCCCAGGATCAGGCCAGATGATCGTCATAATGCCCCTTCTTGCTCCAAGCCCTCTTCCGGCTCAAAACCGAAACCCCATCCCAGCCCCTGATGGGATCACTTAGCCATGGAGGGACATGACCCCAGTCTATCTTCCCTTCCACCTTATTTGCAGAGCCTAACCCATATTGGTGCTTCATCAGTGTTTGTTCAATACATTATTCAATGATTCAAAAAGCGATAGGATAAACACATGCCTGCGAACTACCTCCCAGATTCCAGGGAGTGGTCAGCTCGTTTGCCCAGACCGATGAGAAGTGACTTTGCTGAAGTTCTGTCTCTGCCCCAAGGATGGGTGGACAGAAAGGAGGGGCCTCTCCGCATGAGATTGTTTGCATGGTCTGCTGGAGTGGGCCTGGTCCTCACGATTCCCTGTGTTTTGTGAGCTTTCAGAGCATAACACACCACCCCACACTTGGTGGTGGAAGTGGTAATCGTTTGATCCTTTCTCATGGTTCTGAGAAATGATCCTGTCCTGTCATGGCTGCCGGGATGGTTCTTCTGGTTGGGGGCCCACTCAGCTGGTGTCCGCACTCTGCCTCGAGCTCAGCAGAGGCAGCTGGTTCCGGGACGGTCCCTTTCACGTCTGACAGTTGGCTTTGTGTCAGCTGGGGCAGTCGGCGTGACTCAGCCATGTGGCTGTTATCATCTGGCAGGCTGAGTGAGCCTGGCAGTTCACGGAGCAGTGGGCCCAGCGTTCCCAAAGCTGCGTGAGGAAACTCCAGTGTACAGGTGCTTTTCAGCCTCTGACAGTGGTACATTTGTTAATGTCCCATTGACCAAGACAGTGGACAAGGCCAGATACAGAGTAGATGAGTTACATTTCATCTTAATGATAGGAGCTGCGGGGTCACGTTGTGAAGGGGTGCATCTATAAGGGGGACATTTGTGACTATCATAATATACCATACCTGATCCTCTGGGTCCAGGCCATCCAAAGAGTCCTTTTTGCTGGTGTCACCTCCTGCAGCTGGACCCTGTTTTCCATCTTTCTCATGTTATTCCAGTTGAAGTTCTGGGTTTGCCCCCAGATCTGCCCCTGATTCTCCTGTTCCAGTTTTTAATTTTGCGGACATTGGCTCAGTGTGGACTGGGTTTTGCCCTTGGACTTGGCTTTTGTGAAGTCCTGACTGTTCTTGTGTGGACCATTGTTTTGGTTTCCTTCCATCCATCTGTCCATTCATGCATACACACATGCGTGCATCATCCATCCATCCACCCATCCAACCACCCGTCCACCCGTCCATCCACCCATCCACCCATCCACCCATCCACCCATCTAACCACCCATCTACCCACCCACCCATCCATCCACCCATCCAACCACCCATCCCCCATCCAACCACCCATCCACCCATCCACCCATCCATCCACCCATCAGACCACCCATCCACCCATCCATCCATTTATCCATCCATCCATCCATCCATCCATCCATCCATCCATCCATCTACGCATCCATCCATCCACCCATCCATCTCTCCTCCTTATATTCATTTTTATGTCTATTTGGTGCCACTGATTTGTCTGTAAGCGTTGTGTGGGCATCTCTATAAGAACCGTGTTTAACAGGGAGACAGACCACTGCATACGGTGGTAGCCAACCCAAGTGAAGCAGTATGGGGACATCAAGGAGGAGAGGTTAATTCCCACCCCATCTAGCACCCCCTTAGCATCCCACCCTTCCTTAAGCCCTCATAAAACATGTTTGTTTTTCTTTCCATGCTTTCCAGCTAAACTAAAATTTCTTTGAACCCAAGGACCGTATTTGTCTAATTTAGTGTTGTACCCTTACCCTCAGCACAATGTCTGCATAAAGGACACATTTCATAAACAGTTTGTTGAACTGAATTGAACTGAAAGCTACAGAAAAGAGATGTTTGAACCAGGCTCCAAACAATAGCAAATAACATTTAATCCACAGCAACTGTGAGTAGCTGGGGTTATTCTCATTTTGTAAGTAAGGAAACAGGTCCAGGGGGGTTAAGTGAATTGCTCTAGATCACGCAGATGTTAAAGGGACGGAGCCAGGTTTCTGGTCGTAGAGCCTGCATGCATTCCACTGACAAATTACTGTCAAATACAGGAAGAAAAGCTGTGGAAGACAGATCCAGCCTCTTTTATTGATGACTCACTCGTGATATTCAGCAGATCCTTTCCACATTTCTGATTCCTACCTTGCTCTTCACCCACCCATCAATTCATCCACCCTTCTCTCCATCCATACGTCTGCCTCGTCATCCATCCAGCAAATGTTTCATGAACTTGATTCTTTTTATTCATAGCTGCATCCCCAGCACCTGGAAATGTACCTGGGATGGAGTTGATGCTAGAATGAATGTTCTGGGCAGTTGGAAGTCAAGATAGGCATACCAATAATTAGAACCCAGACTCTGGAGCCAATTTGCTGTGGGTTCAAGTGCTAGCTCCACCGGATGTCAGCTGAGTGACTTTGTGCAAGTTATCCAGCCTCTGCCTCAGCTGACTCGTCTGTACGTAGGGCTAATGATAGTAACTACCTCGAGATGATGAGGATCAGACACGCTGATACACACGCATGTGTCGCTCACTCGCACAATACCGCCTGACCCTTTGTAGACCCCTTGTTGAGTTACCGGTTTGTTATCATTAAATAAGTGGGATAATGTTGATCAAGTAAGACAGGGTCACTGCTGTCATGGACCCTGCTTTTTGGAGAATTAGATAACTATCAAGCAAATAACCAGAAAACAAAGGCAGGGCCAGATAAGCTAACTCTTCTGTAACTTCACTTTTGTTTAAAATTGTTCGCTTGTTCTTGCCATGGCTTTTTGGATACCTGGGGGTCTGGAAGCCTTGCTACCCTTTTACTTGGCCGCATTAGATGAGGGAGGGGGCACTGCCTCCTCTGTGTGGCATTGGTCATGGCCCGTTGATGAAACCGCCAAGCGGTCTCTTGGCGCCCAGATGCCCAGTGCAGCCTGCGCGTCCACACTGACTCAGCAGACCTCATCTGCCTCCCAGGCACAGTCAGCTTCACCTGCGTGCCCCCTGTGGCCTGGGCAGAATGCACTGCTGGCAATCCCTGGGCCACTCACCCTTGTTCGTCACAGCCACTAAGACCAGGCTGAAGCGTGGGAACAGCGTGCCCATGAAATGCAACTGTGGGCTTCAGCTCTGTTTCCCACTCTTACAAATGCTCTGGAGCCTAGGTGTGGAAGTTGCTGGCATCTTTAAATATGACTGAATTGCAAGTATCTGAGGCTAGGGAGACTTGGCCATGTGGGTGTAGCTCACGCCACCTGTGAGGGTTATTGCCAAAGAGTGTGATCAGCACGCCCAGGGAGCCCGGGCTCCAGGAGTCAGGGTAGTAATTTTTACCCCTGACTCCCAGCTTCCCTGCAGATTGATGGATACAGATAAAATGCCCAACAGCAGGCACATTAGGACCTAAGGCAGTAATTCAGGCAAGGCTGCTGCTCTTGGACTAATGTTCCCTTTCTCTTGCAAGGATTTCTGGAACACAGCTCAGAAAGCCAAAGAATTTCAGAATTGGAAGGGATATAAAAACGCCATGATGAAACCCAAACCCAGCTTGATCTAAGGTCCCTTCCAATGAGACCTCTGCCATCTCTTCCCTCACTTGCCAGCAACCCTAAATTCCAACCATTTCTAGAAAACACCCAGCTCTTTTTGCCTTTCTGACTTCTGACATGCAGTTGTTGCCTCCTGGACTGCTGTTTCCATCCAGAGCCATTTAGCTGGAGGTGCCAGGAAATCCACTGGATTTCACACTGGATCCAGCAAAATCAAATATATCTATTGACACCCATGACAAAGAGTCCGTGGGTCGGTCTGGCTTCAGGTACGGTTTGATTGAGGGCATAAAGAATGCTAACAGGACCCAGCGTTTGGCCATGCTCCTTGTGAGTGGCTCCATTCCCGGGAGCTGCTGTTTTTCTTGGCAGCTTCAGGATTCTCCCCTTAGAGTTGCAAGATGGTTCCAGCAGCTGCAAGCTTCACATCCTTCTAGCACCAAATGTGGTGGAATCGGTACTTTCCTGCACCCCCAGCCAGTGTCCCCTTGTCTCTCATTGGCTTTGTTTAGACAAAGCTGTGGGATGTTCTGACTGGCCTAAAACCCTACTCAATCAGCAGTGTTGAAAATAGAGAAGAAGTTTCCCAGAGGAGAGTTCTGTGTTTTTAGGAGGAGGAGG
The DNA here is from genome assembly GCF_017311325.1 of Ursus maritimus. Classification (NCBI taxonomy): domain Eukaryota; kingdom Metazoa; phylum Chordata; class Mammalia; order Carnivora; family Ursidae; genus Ursus; species Ursus maritimus. The sequence goes on along the minus strand of NW_024424452.1, from coordinate 19,537,961 downwards.
AAGGATGGAACCTGGGCTGGGGACAAAGTATTTGTGATTGGAGAACTCCGCTCATTATTGATACTTGAGTTATTTTTCCCTGTCTTCTCTTCAGGCTGACTTCATTACCTTAGCTTTGATGCTTCCATAGCATGTGAGAGTAAATTTTGTTTTTAATCGTATTTTGGTGGACCTTTGCACATCTGCCTCCCCAGTTAGGTTTTGAGACACCCCACCCCCCACAAGGGAGCTCACATTGGAGTAGCCCCACTATACGATTTCCTGCTGGGTATCCAGTCGGGATTAGTAAAGGTTTATTGAATGCAAGGGTGATATCCTAGATCAACCCTTAATTTGATTGCTGGAATCCTCACCATGAAACTCTAAAACCCCGCCTGAGCATTCCTGGGGTCGCACCATGCCCTAGCCAGATGCTACCATGCCTCGCCCTATTCAGTGATTGCCCTCGGTTGAATGGTGTCCCCCCTTCAAATTCACGTCCAAATCCACATCCATGCAGAACAGGTGAATGACACCTTATTTGGAAATGGGGTCTTTGCAGATGTCACAAGTTCAGTTGGGGTCTTCCAGGATTAGGGTGGGCCATAATTCAGTGACTGGTGTCCTTAGAAGAAGAGATGCAGAGACACAGAAGAGATGCTCCCAGGGGAGGGAGGCCATGTGCAGACAGGGGCAGAAGCTGGAATCACGCAGCTGTCCGGCAAGGAACCCCAGCATGGCCAGCCACCGCCAGAAACCGGGAAACAGCAAGGAAGCGCTCTTCCCTGGAGCCTTCAGAGGGAGCACATCCCTGCTTTCACCTTTCTAGCAGTCAGAGCCAGAGAGAATACATTTCTGTTGTTTTCAACCACCTTATGGGGGGTACTTTGTTAGGGTAGCTCCCGAAATCGAGGACTGTGGCGCTTCTTACTCTAGGGACCTGTTCCTCGCACCACTCTGCAGTTGGTCCTGGTTCGGTAACTCATTTCTCCAGCACATGCAGATTAACCGTTTACTCTGTGCCAGGCACTGGAGAGGAGATGGGGACCCAGGCATCCCATCCCTTTGCCATATTCTCTGGCAGGTCCCCACTGGGGGATGGCTTCACTGGGGGATGGCTCCAGAACATGCTGAATCTGGAGCCAGACAGACCTCAACTCCTGTCCTTGATCCACCACTCACCAGGTACGTGACCTTGGGCAGAGTGCCCTTTGACCTCTGTCAGTCTCCGTTCCCCCTGGGGAATGTGGAGTTGGGATGGGGGCTGACTGAGGTGTTGCGTGCAAAGTGTTCAGCCCGTTGGCAGGCCCAGATCTGGCTGCTGGTTTTATGGCTTTCTTAAGAATTTGGAAAGAGTAGCCCTGTAGCACCACCCCCCCACCGGTCTTTTTTTTTTTTTTCATCATGTTAATTCGACCACAACCAGTGTGTTTGGAAGTCTCTGTCCCCTCTCTGATTGCATGCAATTTCTCTGATTTATTCAGTGATGCTCACGAGTGCTAATATCTATCAGAACTACACCCAGACCTCTAACAGAAACATCACCTCCCTTGACCAAAAAGCTCTACTTCAAGTAATGCAACCAGAAACGATCTGACTGGCTTTGTGAGCCACGTGCTGCCGTAGACCAGTATTGAGCTTGTAGGTAATGAAAACTGGCCAGGTGCATTCACACCTGCTTCCCCATTAAGGGCTTGTCCAGATGGTTGCTGGGCCCCGAGGGCAGGACCTCGTGTTTATCTCTGTTACATTTCATGTTGTGTGATTCAGCCTTCCATACCAGCTGGTGAAGGTCTTCTGGGATCCTCATTCCATTATGTACCATATTGCCTACAAGATAAAGTCCCAACTTTGTAGCACACACAGATTTCGATAAGGCTTTATTCGAGCCCTCGATAAAAATATTGAATATTGGGCCAAAGGCTGAGCTGGCCCTCCCCTCTGGCTGTCATGATGAAGACCCTCTTCTGGCCGTATCTTTGGGCCTCGTGGGCTGGCTCCAGAAAGGGCTGCCAGGATCCTCTGTCCTGTCTGCTTCGGGGAGAAACAGCTCCCAGTGCTTCTCTGTTCCAGCTTTTTCTTGCTCTCAGAAAAGCCCTGGGCCACTGCAGGTGGATATGCGGTGCCACTCTCTCCAGTGGCTAAGCCGAATTCCGTGGGGTTAACTCTAGACATGACTGCATTTATCAGACCTTCAGGGGTCCCTTTAATTCTGGAGGATTCCGAACCTTCTTACAGGTTTAACTGGTGTGCCTTCGGATGAGCGGTGAACTCCCAGTTTAGGAGGCCACTGAACAATACTATTCATAACCATAACTGCTTGCTGTTATCAGGCACTTAGAGTTTTGGGGGGCAGGCATAATGCCCTGGCTCCCTTGATCCTTCCCACAAACTTTTGGGGTGGACAGTGTCTAATAAGTCCAGGGAACTAATTAAATAACGGGTAATACAATTAGTCAAACCCAGGCCCGACTTCCCTGAGACCCCAAGCTACCCCAGGCCCCTCTCTCTTCTATATATCACTCAGTAGGGTGTTTACGTGATTAATCCATTAACAAAATGAATTTGCATAATGGCTAATTCCTTCCTGAGACTCTCAGATCCCCTCCGTGTCTGCTAGGCTTCCCCACAGCCTAGCACAGTATCTGGCACGTGGCTAATATGTAAAAAATCTTTGTTGAAGGAACGAACAGTTCCATGCGAATGTGCTTGAAACCACTTCTATAGAGTATAAGGTGAGCTCGATGGATGGTGTTTATATGGTGACGTGCGACCGTCTCAGCGCAGCGGGTCTGAGTCCCAAATGGGAGTAAATACTCTCCTCCCAGAGCACGGAGAATTAATTAAGGTTTGTGACACCCTTTAAAATTCCTTACAATATATAGCTGCTTTCATCTGGCCAAGTGCAAGGCGGCATTATGGGGCCATTACTGGGCCTGATGCAAATGGGCATTTGTCAACCTCCTCCCCGTCCGCAGTGTGTTAGACCCGTGCATCTCCCAGTAATTGCTAAATAACTCACAGAACACTTGGGTTGCTAAATTAATAGATGAAATAATAGAATGGAAATAGGAACAGGCATGTGGGATGAATAGAGACATCCCAACAAGGAGGTTTGCCCTGCTCATATGTCTTTTAAATAAAAAGTATGCCTCCAGTTAGGATTGCGAGAATAGATTTTTATAGACTTTGGGACAGTTCAGTGGGTTTGTAGGAGGATGTGGTGGCTGTATTTGATGGGTGGTCTCCTCTAATTCTGCCTGAAGTCCTATGGGTAGAGGGAAGCGAGTCTTCTCAGGCCGTGATTTAACTATAGATGGCTCACCCGTCAGGGAGGAAAGTGAGAAGAACCAGCTGGCGTTTTGAGCAAGAGCAAAACAGTGAACGGTTAGTGGCTTTCCTACAGTGATGCAAATACAAACAGGAAATTTAGAGGAGCTGGTCTAGAGGAATCCATAAGCAGGAACGGTTGAAGCCAGGATACAAGGGCGAGGACCCCGCTCATCCCAGGAAAGCCCCTTATAGATGAATGTGTCTAACACATTCCACTTGGGGACCAAGACATTCAGCTTCGTTGTGGGTGTTTTCACATCCTTTTGTCTGTCAGTGCAAATTGAAATACACTTTGAAGAAAGGAACACAACAAAAACTTGACTCTTTAGAGTTTTGAAGTGAAAAATTTTATTATTATTTTTTAAAGATTTTTGTTTATTTATTTGAGACAGAGAGTGCGTGCAAGTGGGGAGGAGGTTCAGAGGGAGAGGGAGAAGCAGACTCCCCACTGAGCAGGGAGCCTGATGCGGGGCTCAATCCCAGGACCCTGAGATCATGACCTGAGCCGAAGGCAGATGCTTAACTGACTGAGTCACCCGGGCGCCCCTGAAGTGAAAAATTTTTAAAAAGGAAAAATGAACAGAGAAATCCCCAAGGATGTAGAACACTCCTAAAAATACTCCTGAGATGTACTTGAGATTTGTTCGGTGTGTATTAGATAAAATTCAGATTAGATTGTCATTAGACAAATTATTTTTAATTCTTAGGTGTCAGAGACTGGCAATAAAGAACACCTGGATAAATGGATAGACACTCAAAAGGAAGTTGAATTTTGAGGGGTGAGATGGGTCCAGGTGACATGGTGATTTGGGAGAAATACATGGGGAGGGGCTTCTTGGGGTCTGTGATCGGGGTGGGTTTTTTCCCAGAAGGACTTCATATGGTAATGGCAGCTTTGTTGGGAGATGTCCCTGGTCTCTCATCCGGTGGGTGGCCACCTGGCTTCCTAGCTGATCATCCGAGGTTGATGAGGGGCTGGCCAGAGTACAAGGACATGAAGCAGAGAGTGCTGATTCTCGGGGGCTGGGGGTGGGTATGTGCAGCAGAGAAGTCAAGGGCACTTGGGGTGAGACCGGTGGGAGTTTCAATCAAAGCTTTGTCTCTTCTCATTCGTGAGATTTTGGATAAAGATCTCCTTTCTCTTGCCTGGTTTTCTCAGCTGCTAAACGGGGTTAAAATATCAGGTACTGAAGATTTTTTTTTAATGAAAATATTTGATTCTATGTGTTAAAAATTCATCTTAGTACCTGGAACACTGTCAGTGATCAATAAATGATAATGATGATTGCTATTATAATCGACATGATTAAAATGGCAATTTAATCACAATAGGAATTACAACGACAAAACAGCAGTAGGCTCTGAGCCCCATGGAGGACTTGGGGTGAGACCCAATGAAAGGCTGGAGCCCTTTCAGATGGTGTCCGGCTGGTACTGGAAGCAAACCTGTGGCTCCTCCAGTGTCCAGGATTAGATTTTGAACAACTCCTTAATATTATCTTTGGGAGTCGCTATTATCATTTATCATAACGCATAGCAAAGACTCTAACCTTGCTCAAGATACCTGGTCTTTGTCCTGTGCTACTGGCAGGCGACCCAATGTTGTGCCTGATAGGAGTGTCTTTGCTTGGGACTCCGGGTCACACTGGCTGGTGTGACTTACAGTGGGGGATGGCTCCACGTTGCGGTGAGGGTGGGCCAGGCCAGGAAGATCAACGGTGAGATTTGGGGTGGGGACTTTGGGTCATGCCCAGAAGGGTGAAGACTGGAGAAGGGGGTTAGCCACGTGAGCAGTCAATCATGCCTGCACAATAGAGCGCCAATGAAAGCTCTGACCTCGAGGCTCAGGGAGCAGCCTTGGTTGGCAGTACTCCATAGGCCCTGTTGCATGTGAATGCAAGGGAAGGAAGGTGTCCTTCCTCCATGGAGAGAGGACAGTGGAAGCTCTCCCTTTGCTCCTCTTCCTGGCCTCTGCCCTGTGTCTCTCGTCCTTTGGCTGATCTTAGCCCATAGCCTTTTCCTGTAACTACAAGCACCACAACTTGCAGTGACTTAGTTTTTTAGTGAGTTATCAAACCTTGGGGTGTTTTTGGGAAACCACCCCCCAAACTTGCACTTGGTGTCAGCAGTGAGGGCAGCCCCAGGGACTGAGCCTTCTTACTTCACTGTTGGACATTGAGCCCTCACACTCAGGAAACTTAAATTCTCCCATAATCCCACCATTCAGATAGAGAGTCATTGTTTTATTTTGATGAACCTTTTTATAGATATGAATATTGTCACACCTCTCCTGTGCTGGCAGGTATTGAGTATTTAAGTTATTCGCACTGTTCATTATTATAATTAATTGTGAGATGAACATCCCTGTAGTCAAACCTCCACATGTCTACAGGCATGATCATTTCCTTGGGATACATTCCTAGTGTTGTGGAAAAATAAGAATCAGAGACCAGCGAGAGACCAAATGACACTTGGAGAAGTAGAAGAACTCGGATTTATTTTATGCCGGTGGACCCAGATGAGCTCCTGCTCCAAATTCTGGGCCCCGGTAACAGGGTTACAGGGCTTTTATAGGGGACTGTAGGCAGTCAGGCTCCAAGGGCTATGAACTGGGGGAGTGGGGGCTGCGTTAGGCGGGAACAGTAGTGCAGGGAGCCTATGGCAGGAAGCCTGTTTACAGAAGCAGAAACAGCTGGTTATCTCTAGCTTATTGTTAGTAACTTTCCATCTTCTGGGTTCTCCTGGCCTGGGCCTGCTCTGGGCAGTTTCCCCCTTCACTAGAACTCTGATTGTTGAGGTTCATGTCCTCTGCCAAGCTTTCCCAGGCTGGGTGATGCTGGCCCAAAGGGTGGGACTTTAGTGCCTGCATTTGGGCCGGAATAACACAGACTCCCTGTAACAGTAGAATCTTGGAGGGGAAACTAAGAGCTCAGATCTGAGCGAAGTCAGTGCCCCACAGGCTTGCTTACATCAACTACAAGTCACACCGACTGTCATACTTCATTTTAGTAAGGGCAAACGAGGCCTTCAGATTCCTAGGCCAGGCTCTAGCTGTTACCTGTCGGAGCAGCCTTGATGGAAAGTTCTTCTTTCTGAGCAGTTAGCCAGCCAACATTTTGCTTCGAACATTTTGCTCTTGGTATCTTCAGATGGTTTTGCTTTTGGAAATGCGACTGGGCCCCCTTGGGGGAACTGAGGCAGTAGGTTTCTGTCCCTCTCTCGCGCTGATCTAAATGTATAAACTGTCACTATAGATTCAGTCCAGGGACTAGTGGCTTGTATCCACCTGCTGCAGAGCTCGGAGGGCAGCTCCAGGACTAACACATGGTCCCTGAACTGAGTACATCCCTGAGAGGTTTCCTCCCTAGCCCCCCTCCCTCTCATCAAGTTAGTTGTTAGCGCTCCTGTGAACTTCTAGAATGTGGGGTCTGGAAAATGAAAGGAAGGCGCTTGGGAGACGCAGGCACGTGCCCCTTGCCTGGCTCTACCCTGCAGGAGATTTCGTTCCCGAAATTTCATTTCAGTTCCAGGAGAGAGGAGTGGGGGGGGGGGGGGGGGGCGGAAGCAGAAGACTCTGCCAGCTTCCTGTCAAACAGTTTCTGGCCGCTTTCTCTCTAGACCATTAGTTTATTGATGGTGGGTTGTCTTTCCAGCAAATCTCGTTTGATTGCAAGTGTCTAATGAAGGCGTGTTTTAGTGTCCTTCTAGCTCCAGGGAGAACTCAAGCTGGTTTCTTCCATTCCCATGGAGGCAGCCATGCTGAGGCTGATTCATCTAGATTTTTAGAGCATCGTTCCATCTTGAGGGCTTATGACTACTCTGAGCCATCGTAAAGGGGATTTGTCCACGTGGGGTGATTCAGATGGTGCCGAGCTAAGTCTTGCAGGGGAGACAGGTTGCTCTTTGTCAAGCCATGTGCAGGAGACAGGTTGGCTGCTGTCTTGACCACATGCCCTGGAGAACAGCAATCCCATGGTGGGTATGCTGTGATCCCCTGAATGGTGGCTTCTGCCTCTGCCCACAAAGCATCTGTGGACTCAGGAACTCAAGGCACTTTCCCTCCTCAAGGACACTGCCCTGCTGGTCTGACCCCCAGGAGCATGCTGGAGAACTCTCAAATCCTGTTCAGTTTCCTGGTCCCTACTTGGGAGATGGGTTCCCCTATACCCTCGCATGTCTAATTTTATTCTTAACGCTTCCACTGGACTGGGCGTCACTGGGCCCCCTGACAAGACTCTAACCTTCATGTTCCTCTGCTCTTTCTTCCCAGCCTGTGGGAGTTTCTTTTCTTTTTCTTTCTTTCTTTCTTTCTTTCTTTCTTTCTTTCTTTCTTTCTTTCTTTCTTTCTTGACAGACCAGAAAACCTCATTCTCACAGATCAGTGAGCATATTCTTATCTTCCTATTGTTTAGCCTGGGATTTTGGTTTTTTGAAACTCAAAGGATACAGGCTCTTGCAACTCAAAAAGGCTTTTTTGCTCAAGATCTCGTTCTTGCCTTGAGTTTCAAAGGCCTGTTTTGGACCTCAAAGGCCAAGCAGTGACTCTTTCTGTCTTTGGATCCCTGCTAGAAAAAAGCCCTACAATGAAGACAGTGGGTGAAGAATACTTTAGTCATTGAAGGGAGGTAGCAGGAAATACCTGGAACCAAAAAAAAGAAAGAAAGCAAGAGAGAGAGAGAGTGAGAGAGAGAGAAGAAAGAAAGAAAGAAAGAAAGAAAGAAAAGAAAAGAAAAGAAAGGAAAAGAAAAGGAAAGAAAATAAAAGAAAGGGAGAAAGAGAAAAAAAGAAATTATATTATCTTCTGTTTTGAAATGATCAATCCCAAACTCATTCAAACAAGAAGGGACTCAGAATTCAAATTCAGGTCAGCCTTTCCATGGGACTAGGCATCCTTCAGCCTCTGTGAACTCAAGTGTCTCCTGGAGTGTGTCCAAGGAATGCAATAAAATCAGAATGATGAGTACCATTGTTGGGTGTTGAACTGGGAAGTCAGTTGAACATTTTAGACACACCATATTTACCCCCAGCAATCCTATCAAATGGTGGTTACCATTCTTGTTACCATTTTACAGGTGGGAAAACTGAGACTCAGAGGTTGGTTCCATGGTTAGCCATGGAACCAGCAATCACACCTACTCCAGAGCCATATCTCTAAGCCTTTTGAAAAGAACCAGAGGCAATGCAGAGAGGGTCAGTCCTTGAGGAAGGGAAATAAGGAATAGGTAAATTGAAGGCGTCCCATCACATGGCTTTTGTATGTGTGTCTCCCTTTACCAGAACACCCTTTACTCAGATTCAAGTTGCAGATCAAAATATTACAGAGATCATCACCAATCACCCCAGCTAACCCATCCACCACACACACACATGCCCCCTCAGATATGTTTTGATGAATCCTGTTTTTTTTTTAATGTTTATTTATCTAAGTAATCTCTACACCCAACGTGGGGCTCGAAAGACCCTGAGATCTGGAGTCGCATGTTCTTCTGACAGCCAGCCAGGTGCCCCTCTGTTCTATTTTTTAAATAGCCTCACCTCCTCTGGTATTACCTTTTCATTTGTTAATGTCCGTACTCTCTGTCTCCCCTTTCTAGAATCTCTGGAGCATAGGCTCCGGACATGAAGTACTTTGCCATTCTGGCTTCTTGTTTGTCCCTGCTGTTAAAACAGAGCCCAGCTCATAAAAGCTTGCTTGATAAATATATTTGAACGAATTTGGTTGAGTGGCAGCAAGCAATCAGAAAGGTGAGGAAGGGAACGGCCCCATCTTGCATATCTCGAAGCCGCATTTCAAAATAAAAACGACAAGCTTACCCCTTCATTGCTTTTCAGCCTTGATGTCAAAAGAGGCTTCGCAGGTCTGGCTGGTTTGCTTTGGGGCTGCCTCTTTAAGTGAGGATCAGAAAATGCCTTTAATCTTTAGCTTCATTTGTTTATCAAAGACAGGAGACCCTTTGCAAGATGGGGAATTCTGCAAGATGGGGCACTTCCTCCGCCTTGTACTTCAGAGGAGACAAATGGAGCTAAAACAATGGTTTTTCCATTCCGAAATAATCCAGGGATGTGAAAATTCAGTGGGACACCCCAGGAGGAGGGGAACAGGGCAAGTTCAAATGGATGCCTGGTTTCTGAAGCCCTTTGTGAGGCTGGGGGGACCTGCTTCAGCTAGTTTTCTCAGGGTTTGCTTCTTCCAAGCACTTGGGGAGCACACCTGCTTTGGACTCTGCCCACCAGACACTTGACGGGCACCCAGGAGAGCAGGCATCTCAGAGGTAGCTCCTCCAGCCTAGTCTCTTTTCTTCCTTACACTCAGCTCATTTGAGTATCACACAGATTTTTGTCATATACGAGCAGTGTCTGTGGTTAATACCTTTAATTATATATATACATATAATTGTAATATAATTATAATTACATCACCCATATATGTGTGTGTATGCATATAATTAATCCCTTTATTTAGATTTCCATGAAAACTCGACATCATGAATATCAATGGGAAAAAAAGGTATCACTGACCTTAAGTAGAAGGGAATTATAAATATAATACCATGAGAAAACAGTATTATTATTTCTACGCCTTTTTACAATGAGAGATTAGCGGGGGCTTCTGGGTGGCACCATCAGTTGGGCATCTGACTTGGTTTAGGCTCAGGTCCTGATCTTGGGGTCATGGGATTGAGCCCCCCCCCCCATCTCGCTCCGTGCTCCGTGGGGAGTTGGCTTGAGTTTCTCTCTCCCTCTCCCTCTGCCCCTCCTGCTCTTGCTCACACGCACTTGCAGTCTCTTAAATAAATAAATCTTCTTTAAAAATGAGAGATTAGCAGATGTTAGATGTTGAAAACCCGTGAGTAACAAAATTTAGACTTTTTTTTTTTTCTTTTTTGGTAATCAGAAAGGCTGAAGGGAAACTGAGAAAAAGTATCTCGCCTACTGTGTGTTTCCGTGTTGTCTCCTGCTGTTGTTAACACATCACCTAAAGACGTCTGGAAAAGCACCTGAGATGTTGCGTGGGCTTGTCGGGGACTCTGGGAACCACTTCATTATCCAGACTGGCAATCCCATCTGAGGTGTCTGGCCGGGTTATCATTAGGCTCATCTTGATCACCTGAGAACAAAGCTCAGTCTTTGAGGCCGTCCACTCCCAAACTCCCCCACGTTAGGGTGAGAAAGTCCTAGAACATGGGAGTTTGGATGGGGTGAGAAGAAGTCCTTAGGAACCCCTGAGAACACAAGATATTTCAGGCGGATGGAACTGCATTTAAAAAGGCAGAAGGAAAGAGACAGCAAGGCCTATTTTGGGAAAACAGCAAGTAGTTAATTCAGTGTTGTTGGATCCGCATAAAATGCCACGGGAAGGTAGGGAGAGGTGAGAGATGAGAGAGGTGGGGGCCAGACCCTGGAGAACAGCAGGGCATGCGCCTTTGGCTTCCCGCTTTCACACCAGCGGGGTGGCTCACTGCTGTCCTTTGCACTGGTATTTATAGGGACATCATATTTGGGTGGCAACAACATTCCCTTCTGGAAGAAATCTATTTTTGCTGCATGAATGTATTGATAAGTTTTAGGGGTGGGCGGCAGGGGTGTGAGAGCTTCTAGGATTTTGTTTTGCTTCTTGTGATCTGCAGGCTGAGGGGAGAGATAGATGCATTTCTAAGGATCAGGGAAGGGGATTTGTGAAAGGTTGGGCTGCCCTAAGGGAAGAAGGCTGTTGGGGGAGGAATTTTCATGAGGGAAGTAACAGAGGTCTTTTATGGGAAATTTGATGACACTTGCAATGACTGAATATGTGTAGTTTATTTAGAAGGTGCAGGGACAAACCATAAGAGACTCTTAGCTCCAGGAAAGAAACTGAGGATTGCTGGAGGCGAGGTGGGTGGGGAGATGGGGTAACTGGGTGACGGGCATTAAGGAGGGCACTTGATGGAATGAGCATTGGGTGTTATATGCAACTGATGAATCACTGAAATCTACCTCTGAAACTAATAATAACACTATATATTAGTTAATTGAATTTAAACAAAAAAAATTTTTTTAAAGATTTTATGTATTTATTTGACAGAGAGACAGCCAGCAAGAGAGGGAATACAAGCAGGGGGAGTGGGAGAGGAAGCAGAGCAGGGAGCCTGATGTGGGGCTCGATCCCAGGACTCTGGGATCACACCTAGAGCTGAAGGCAGACGCTTAACGACCGAACCACCCAGACGTCCCTAAATAAAACAAAAATTTAAAAAAGGAGAAGGTGCAGGGACACCACAAGGAGAGGGGAAGCAGCTGGGTAAGGGTGCATTCCTAAGCCATCTGTCAAGGTGACTGCCTAAGACTGAATCCTGGGTGGGTGGAACTCTGGGGTGTGGGATAAAGGAAATGCGTCTGAATCACCCTTGCCAACGTTGAAAGGACGTCCCCAGGGAGATACAACTTCCCAGGCACCCCTGGCATGTCGTGGGCACAGGCAAAGCAGGATTTTGAACCCTGGGGCAGCCTTCCCATGAAGATGGAGGCTGTGAGACCGTAAGTCAGAACCGAATGTCCAGAAGTGGAGAGGGGTCTGCGTGGGTATGTGGGCCGTCACCAGCCCCAGCTCGTTTGCTTTGGGATGCTGTATTTGCTTTCCTAGAACGCATGTGAAATCTTCAATAAAATGTCCATACAGGCATACCTTATTTTACCGCACTTTGCGTCTTTGCACTTCAGGTATTGTTGGGTTTTACAGTTTGAAGGTTTGTGGCAACAAGTCTGTGGGCGCCATTTTTCCAACAGTGTTGGTTCAGTGTGTGTCTCTGTGTCACATTTTCTTGCAATATTTCAGACTATTTCATTATTACATTTATTGTGGTGGTCTATGATCAGTGAATTGCTGAAAATTCAGATGATAGTTAGCACTTCTTAGCAATAAATTTTTTTTAACTTTTATTTATTTAAGTAATCTCTACACCCAGCATGGGGCTTGAACCTATGACCTGGAGATCAAGAGTCACATGTTCCACTGACTGAGTCAGCCATGCGCCACAGCAATAAAGTATTTTTTTTTTTTTTAATTTTGGGGCTTTTATCTTTTTTTTTTTTTTTAAAGATTTTATTTATTTATTCGACAGAGATAGAGATAGCCAGTGAGAGAGGGAACACAAGCAGGGGGAGTGGGAGAGGAAGAAGCAGGCTCCCAGCAGAGGAGCCTGATGTGGGGCTCGATCCCAGAATACCGGGATCATGCCCTGAGCCGAAGGCAGACACTTAACCGCTGTGCCACCCAGGCGCCCCTATCTTTTATCTTTTTAAAAGGATTTTAATGGATGCTGGGCAAACAAAAACGAGATATCCATTACAACCAAGAAAAGCCACCAAGACGCTCAGAGACCTGGAAGCTCAGGCCCATTTTAAGGACCTCCTGCAAAACCAGCATCTCGGGCTACCATGGCCCCCAGATACCCACTCTTGATAATCACCCCCCTTCCTGAGTCAGACCTCCGACTTCCTTTTAAAGCTGCTGACTCTGGCTGATGGATGAGGGTCTCAGGGTTTCCGAGGCACTGGATTTCTGTTGACTGCTATAACCTTGAGCTACAGGCTTTCTTGTCAGTATTTAACACAAATCTGTTTTCCATCCTTGTCAGATCCCACTTCAATATGCGCCACAGGAGGAGAAGTCGAATGCTAAATTGATTTCTTCAATGGGGAGTGCTCTGCAGCAGATAGCAACCCTTCTGGAGATGCATTAGTTGGATTACAATTGAATGTTTTCTCGCCCGCTTTCATGGACTCTCCTCTTTGCCAGAAGGATGGAACTCTGATACCATCATTTGCCTAACTTTTTTTTTTTCTTTTTTTTAAGATTGATGGCCAAGAAGATCAGGGCTTCCATCTCTAGCCTGTAGGTCAGAAGCTGGGTCTTTTAGTCACCAGACTTTCCTGAGAAGATTGAAATGTAGGAATTAGCATCTTGAGATTGCCAGGAAGAGGATTAGTGTCAAAATGCTTCTCAGCAACTTGGGTGCAGTAAGGGGCTGGCATCGTGCAAATGAAACACTTTCTCCAGGATCTGCGA
>NW_024424452.1:19519039-19524595 GCF_017311325.1 Ursus maritimus | reverse complement strand
TTCCTGCCTCTTGGTGCAATATTAGGGATGGTTTGTACTGAAGTTTGAGATAATTTGGTGACTTTTCTAGAATATAGTGAGATTCTGCTTACTTCCATTTGACAAGGATTCATTCCATTTCTGTGCATGATAACAATAGCATCGGTCATTCTTTGGAGGGGCTTTTATTATGTTCTGGGCTCTGTGCAATATTTCACCTGGTCCTTACAACAACCCCATGAGAGGGGTCCTCTTATCACTGTGCTCACTAGGGCTTGGAGACTCATGAGCTTACACAGCTTTCCCCAGGTCACACAACTAATATTATAATACAGGTCTTTGACTCCAGAGGGTCTTCTTTTCGCCACCACTATATATTTTCATCCATGAGAAGGCATTGTATGTTCATCAAAGACAGATTTGGTACCATCTCCTTGGATAAGAACCCAGATTTATGGTATTACATTCTGGAATGTGGCACAACAACTAGAGGGATCTGGCCAACACTGATCTTGTTAGCCACACCCACTTGTTAGCCACACCCACTGTACCAACTCATGAGGAAGGACCATCTTTATTTCTTAGATGTGTTGTTGACAAGGAGGTGTGTTTTCAAGGTGGAGGAAATCTGGACCAGGGCTATTGTCTTATTGGGAATTCAGGTAGATTCTTTGCTCACAAAAAAGCCCAGTGGTTTTTCCATCTTGGAATACACCATCTATCTTGTCTTCAGCCTTTCAAAATTGGACCTTGCAGAGGACACCGGGCCAGTTTAATACAACTGTATGACCAAAAATGGCTTGCTCTCTTACTCTTTCTGTAAAATGGAGTTAGTAATATTATTAATATTACACAGGGTAACTTATGAGGGTTAGATCCAGTCATCTACATTAGGGATTCAAGAGATGTCAGTCACTATCATTTTGTTTTATTTTGCGGAGTGTCTCTTTTTCCGGCTGGCGAATGAGGCTGGATCAGCTCCACTTCTGGACCATGACTGAGTCACTGAATATGGATGGGGCTGGCTGGGAGAGGAATGAATCAGAAAACTGAGATCTATGGTCAAGCTCGAGGGGTCAGAAACAGCTTCAAGAAGTGAGTGTAAGTTCAGTCTAGCCAATCACATTTGGTGTCTTGAGGATTTGGCTACAGACAAGAAGTGGTAATTGAAGTTGGCTGTTGGCACTCAGGAAGTCCAACAAGGGATGATGAGGTGACACATCAGGGTAGCAGAGTATGTTGAACCTGTCATTGGGTATTAGGGACTGAACCAGATGCCATTCAGAGGCAGAGTTCTATATACAAGGTTGTAGACAGGGGTGATGTCCCATTACTATTGCTGTGTAATACACCACTACAAAACCTAGTGGTATACAGTGGCCATTTTATTAGGCTCATGCCTTCTGTGGGTTAGGAACTCGGAAGGACTTGTCTCTGCTCCCCAATGTCTAGGGCCTCATTTGGAAGGACTCAAAAGCTGGGGTGATTCAGTGACCTGAAGCAGGAAACATCTGGAAGCATCTCCACTCACAGTTCCGGTGGTGATGCTGACTATAGCTGGGATCTCAGACCTACGTGTGGCCTCTCCATGAGATCTCTCCACATGGGCTAGTTTGGGCATGGTGCTAGGTATGGAGACTGAGTGTGCCATCAGAGCAAGACACATAGCATCTTTTTTTTTTTTTAGAGCGAGAGAGAGCATGAGTGGGGGGAGAAGCAGAGGGAGAGAGAATCTGAAGCAGACTCCATGCTGAGCATGGAGCCCAGTGTGGGGCCTGATCCCATGACCCTGAGACTATGACCTGAGCCAAAATCAAGAGTCAGATGCCTAACTGACTGAGCCACCGAGGCGCCCCACAGCATCTTTATCATGGAGCCTTGGAGTTGCGTAGTATCACATGCTCTAGGTTCAAGAAGAGGGAGCATATGACCCACTGCTCAGTGAGATGAATGTCACAGTGACACTGTAAGAAAAGCATGTGGGTTGGGAGATACTGTTGCATCCATCTTTGGGAAATTGAGTCTACCATAGATGTTTATAGTCTTCACTAAACTGTTGTAGGGTGAGTGTTAATAGCACAAGCTCCAGAGCCAGGCTGCTTGGCTTCACATCCCGACTCCAGCATTTGCTAGCTGTGTGATTTGGGGCAAGTCATTTAAACTCTCCATGCCTCAGCTTCCCCATCTTTGAAATGGGACTACTAATGGTACTTATTTTATTAGATGGTTGTAAAGATTAAGTAAACCAAGAACATGAAAAGTGCTCAGAACAGAGCCTGGCATATGGTAAAATACCAACTAAAGGCAAGTGTTTACTCTTATTATCATCATCACTAAGAAGGTTTCCAAGTCAGAGACTCAGGCCTAGAGAACTGGCCAGGAACAATCCAGAGACTCAGCCCAAGCTATTGGTAAGTAGGGCCTGATGCTGACATAGAATATGAGCTTAGAACAGATCAGCTGCTTCTTTTTTGAGCCAGAACTGATCCCAGAAATGGGGCCTCTGTTTTAAGGGCAGGCAGGACATGGGTGCCAGTGGCTCCTTCAGGGGCGAGGTGGCCCAGGCACAGGAAGAATACAGGCCAGGTCAGTCACATTTACTAAACGCGGGACCCCACCTTTCTCAGTGCAAGCCCCTCTTGTCTCATTGTGTCTTATCTTGTCAGATAAGGGGCCTGGAACTGAGCCATGTTAATCAAAGAGTGCATGGCACCCAGGGAGGCCTATACCACTGGGACTATGGCTCGCCCCAGTCTGTTTGGGGGGATTGATGCATTGGAAGAGGAGAGCAATCACGTGGTTGGGCTTCACCACTGGCTGTATGAACCCCTTTGGTGTAAGTCAGAGTTCTTTGGTCACAGGTGACAGAAACCCAGTTTAAACCAGCTTAAGCTAAAAAGGGAATTTATTTGCTTGCTTAACTGAAAAGTCTAGGGGGAGACAGCCTCAGTTGGGTCCATATGCTCAAATGACGGTGTTAGGAATCCTGTCTCTCTTTCTCTTTTGGATCCTTTCCTTTTTATTTACTTTAAAAAATTAGGGCCCTATTTTCAGTTGATCATTGTGTTCATTCATTAATTCATCCATCACATCCATGTTAGGAACTTTTTATTACACCAGACATGTTGTAGGCACTGAGGATACAGCAGTGAGTAAGACAGTGAAGTCTTTGAGCTCATGGAATTTATTTCCAGAAGGGAAAGTAGAATAAATAAGCCAACAAATGAAAACGTATGTGTGGTTTCTGTTAATAGTGTAATGGAGGCAGTAAAGCTGGATATAGAGACATAGAGTGAGAGCAAAGAGAATGATTCCTGAAAATCTCTCTGAGCCTGACGTGTGGTGAGAAGGCACTTGTGTAGAGGGAGGAAGCCCACTGTGTGCCCGTGCGGGGAAGAGTACTCCCAGTGGAAGGAGCAGCACCTGCAAAGACTTCAAGGCAGGGATGATCTGGCCTTGTTGAATGACTAATGAAGGCTATTCTGGTTGGGGCTTAGTGACCAAAGAGGAGACTTCTGTGAGAACAAGAGAGAGAGGCAGATGGTACAGGGATTGCTGCCATGATAAGGAGTTTAGGTTTTTTTTTTTTTTTTTTTTTTTGAGGAACTTGATGTTGGTTTATTTTTTTTTTTATTTTTTTTTTTTAGCAGTCAAAAGTATTTTATTTTATCTAAATGCAGAGAAATTAATTATCTTGATTTGAACTATTTATTTATTTATTTTTTTTATTAATAATGATTTTTTATTATATTATGTTAGTCACCATACAGTACATCCCCGGTTTTCGATGTAAGGCTCGATGATTCATTAGTTGTGTATAACACCCAGTGCACCATGCAATATGTGCCCTCCTTACTACCCATCACCGGTCTATCCCATTCCCCCACCCCCCTCCCCTCTGTAGCCCTCAGTTTGTTTCTCATAGTCCATAGTCCCAGAGAGTAAGTTGTTAATTCAGAATCATTCGAGCTGGCTTCACGCAGAGTTCTTGTCTCCACCTCTGTGGAAACACATATTCCTACGTTTGAACAGTGGATTCAAAAGAACACGATAGAGCAGTGATCAGGATAAAGACGAACAGAACTCAAGTTACTTCAATTCTGTCATTCTACGTGACCATTTGGAGCTTTTATATGCGTTTAAAATTTAACACAGTGGAACAGTGGAAACCGTGAAATACAATTTTTTTGAAGGGTGAATTTTAGTTCATAAATGAAATGTTTCACTAGTTTTTAAGAGAGCTGAAATGTGTTCTTTTTAAATTCTTCATTGTTTTTGAACCTAAAGAACAAATCAAGAAAATAATTAGTTTTGCTACTTACTGCATTATTGTTGTTGAAAAGAATTTTGTCATATAAAGAAGACAAATGACATTCTTCAGGTGTTGTATGTCCATTAGGTAATCACTGCCAACACCACACCAAACGATGACGTGTTGGATACGGTCCTCCCTAGTTGGGCATCAAGTGCCTGTGTTTTAAGGATGCCCATAGAATCTTCAGATGTCCTCTTTTGTATCTGATTTTTTAATCTACTCAAAATTATGACTGAAATTCATCCATGTTGGTGGCTGTATCTGGAGTTCAATTTCTTCAATCTTCTCAATATGGTGTCATTTTCCACAATGTTGCTCATGTCAACCCTTTAAGGGAAGCGCTCTCAATCCCTTATGCAATTAGGTACTGCTCCTGTGCTCGCATCGCATCTCGTAGGTAGGCAAGTCAACGAAGAGCGCTTGCCACATTGACGTTAGTCTGTCATCTCTTTTAAGCTGGAGAGCTGGGGAGCTCAACTCCTAGCTCAGGGCCTGACAAGTAATAGAATTGTGTTCATTGTATTAGTCAGGAGATATAGATAGATGATAGATGATAGATAGATAGATAGATGATAGATAGATAGATAGCTGAAGACATAGAAAATCTGATAGTGTGGTTCCCGTCTGAATCGAGAAGCCTAGGAAGGACCAGGGTACCTAATGGTATAGTTCTCGTCCAAATGTCAGCAGGCTTAAAACCCAGGAAGAGCCAGTGCTTCAAATTAAGTCCAAAGGCAGGAAAAAAACTGATGTCTCAGCTTGAACGCAATCAGGCAAGAGGAGTTCTTACTCAGCCTTTTTGCTCCATTCGGGCCTTCAACTGATTGGAGGAGGTCCAACCACATTAGGGAAAGTAATCTGCTTTACTCAATCTACCAATTCAAATGTTAAACTCATTCAAAAACACCCTCCCAGAAACATCCAAAAGAATGTTTAACAGAATATCTGGGTACCCTGAGGCCCAGCCAAGTTGACACAGAGAGTTCACCATTACATTTATGAACGTTTCTCCCTCCGCGTTGCTCTTTACCATCAATAACCCAGGAGCAGAATAATCATGTGAAGATCCCACTTGTCCAGCAGAATGAAACAGAGCTCACGAGGGGTATGGAGGAGGCAAGTTTCACTTCATCTAAGACTTAACTTCATACTGGGGGAGCAAGGGTGAGTCAGATTCTGATGGGAGGAGACTTAGATCTTACAGACTGGAAGGCTTTTCTGCAGCGTGGATCCAGATGACATTTGTAAGGCAGCCTTTGGCT
>NW_024424452.1:19475985-19514899 GCF_017311325.1 Ursus maritimus | reverse complement strand
CTAGCGGGCCACCTGCGGGAAGCGGGTGGACTCGCGGTCGGCCCGCCAACCGCCAGCCGCCCTGCGCGCGCTCCAGAAGTTCCCGGTCTCAGTCTGGATCCCGTGAGCACACCGGGATTCCGGTGTTCCGGGAGATGCCTGGTGGCGCGCGCGTTCACGGCTCACCGGTCTCAGTCCGCTCTCTCGTGGGTGCCCTCTGTGTGTCCGCCCGCTCCCCCGTGCAGGTGGCTGCCGCTTCCCCGCGCCCAAACGCGGCGGGGCCCCCCCTCCGTGCACGGTTTACAGCTCCCCTCTTGGTACCTCAATACTCAGCGCTGGAGATGTTCATTTGTAGAGATCCAGATGCATCATCCTGCGTCTCAGGTTGATTCCGTGGTTATTTAGGCTGGTCTGGTACCTATCCAGCTCGACTCAGGGGACCGGCTGAAAAAGGGGTCCCCTACTCCTCCGCCATCTTAACTCCTCCCCAGGAGTTTAGGTTTTATTTTAAGTGTAATGAGAAGCCATTGGTGATTTTTAAATAGGGGGACAGTAGGGAGTTTAGGTTTTATTTTAAGTGTAATGAGAAGCCATTGGTGATTTTTAAATAGGGGGACAGTAGGATCTTCTTTGCCTATTTCAAACATCATTCTTTCAGGCTTCATGGGGCATATGGTGGCAGAGATGGACATTCTTGGATCAAGGCTGACATCCTTCCCAATTAGCAACCCCTCCAGACAAAGTCCCAGGGAGGGATCTCATTGGCCAGCCTTGAGTCACATGCTAATTCACAGATCAATCACAGTGGCCACGGCAATGAGGTATTTTGAATGACCCCACTGAGGTCACACACCCACTTCTAGAGCCTGGGAATGGGGTCAGCCCCATCCTAACCCACTGAAGATGAAAGAGTAAGTCCTTAAATGAAAATTGTGGGTACACTTAACAATGAGGGTGATGGGTAGTTGGACCGGGGAAAACGATAGAAGTCATGTAAACCTCTCAGCGGCATTCTTGAAGTGTGGGCACTCATCTCTGCTTGAGCACGTCCAGGGACAGCCAGGGGGTTCCTTCCTCCTCCTTGCCTTCTCTCCCTGCCCCTCTCTGGAGCAGTGCTAGGGAAGGGCTTCAGTGGCGAGGCACCTCTTCTGGGATTTAAGCCAGGGCAATTTCCATTCATGTGGTCCTTGTCCTGTCTTCTGAAGCCTGTCCTGTGAGCCCAAATACATTCCAGGTAGCCCTTCTGAAGAGAACAGCCACACCCCCCTCAAATATGTATTTTTCTAAGCTAAGTAAGTTCAGATCATTCCTTTTTGTACCCGTGTCACAGTTCCTTGGCCATTCTATTTGCTTTCCTTGGAGTCCTTGGGACTTCCATCAGAATTTCAAATGCTTTGTTGTTAAAGGGAGGGTTACTTCTAGTTTAACTGGAGTGATTTCTTATTTTAAGCCTGATTTCGGCTGAAATGAAACAATGTGGTACACAAATGAAGTTGTTCCCAGCTCTAGACAAAGAAGTCACTGGTCAATAAATCATCGATGCTGAAAGAGACATGGTAAATCAAAAGCAACTTGAAAAGCAGAACAGGAAGTTTCCAGAAGGGAAATATTCCAGGGGTTGTTTGCATTTTCTGTTAAGTTGTGATATTCTGTAGTTTGTAGGCATCCGTTTTATTTTACAGAAGGAAAGTTGGTAGGACTGCTCCTCCCACACCATCTGTTTTTAACTCCAGTATGGAATTTGTCGTGTTTCACAGTTATCATTTATTCAACGAGCGTCTATTGAGCACCTACTGCATACCAGGTACTGGAGAATAGGGATGTAGAAAGGAGCAAACGAATCTCCTGGACTCAATCTAGTATGGGAGGCAGAGAAGAGGTGAGGAAGTGGGATCAGGGTTGTGATAAGAGAGAATATGCTGGTGGGGATCCTTCTAGAAAGTGCCTGAGACCAAGGCTGAGGGAGAGGAAGACAGGTGAGCAGGACGCGTGAGTGTTCGGGCAGCGGGAACAGAGTATACAAAGGCAGGCACCAGGGCTTGAGAGAAGAGTGTGATGTGAGTGGAACTGTGGCTGGAAGGAAGGATAGATGGGATTGGGCCGGGTATTAAGCGTGGCCGGTAGACAAGGATCAGATGGTGCAGGTCTGGGAATGGCATGTGAGGGCAGCAGGGAATGATTGAGTTTCAGTCACGGGCAGTGACATGATTGGAGTTGATCTTTAGAAAGATCGCTGTAGAATTTCGTAGACAGTGGTCGGAGACTGGAATGGTCAAAGGACGAGAGACAGGGGGCAGGCCGTGGACCGGGGAAGAATGAATATCAGAGGGGAGACAGTGGCTGTCCGAGTCCGCTCAGGCTGTTACAGTAGGATAGCCACAGGCTTCACCCACAGACATTGATTTCTCAGTTTTGGAGGCAGGATAGTCCAAGGTCAGGGTGCTGGCAGATTTGGTGTCTGGTGAGAGTCCTCTCCAGCAGGGAGGCTCAACCCTCGTGAACTAATCACCTCCCAAAGATCCCACCCCCTAATGCCATCACATTGGGGATGGGGCTTCCAATGTATGAATCTGGGGGGACCAGGAATCCCGTCTGTAGCAGTGGCCAAGGGGACTGAGGGACCAGAGGGAAGGGAGGGGGTGGGAGTGACAGCCACTGCCCTGCTGAGTGATTTGTCTTAGGGACTATGAGGTGTTGGACTCGGCTGCGGACCCCACAGCCCTCGGCACCCCACTCCTGACTCCAGCCCATTTCAACTTCTAGTTAGAGATCCTCCTGGGATTGAAGCAAGTGTAATCAGCCTCCAGGGCCCCCTGCTTATCTAATTTACCACACACCCAACTAGGAAAATACTAAAGGTTGTTATGACCCTTGGAGAGAAATGAAGGGGGATGGGTTTTGGGTGAATCAACATGATCAAGTCAAAAGCAGTACTGTGGGGTTCGGTTTCACCTTCAAGACCTCCCTTTACCCAATCTTTAGTTTTCCGGAGTATGGGCTCAAAGGCACACTCTGGCCAGAACATGGGCTGGTCATACCCAGTTCAAATCCCAGAGTGACCCTTTGCTAGTGGGGTGACCACTGGCAAACTGCCTCATTCCTGTGGGCTCTGGCCTCTTTGCAGGACTGTGGCCAGGACTGAACCAGATGGGGAGTGGGTGAGGGGCACCCTCTGAATGAGGCTTCTTCCCTCATCCTTCCTTCTACCTGGATGACCTGCTGGAGTATATTCCTGGAAAGCCTGGCTCACTCAAGGGGCTCTGTGGCTGATAGGTTCTTCAAGGTTTGGGGTCTTCTTCTTCTTCTTCTTCTTTTTTTTTTAATTTATATTCAAGTTCCTTCCCTTTTTTTTTTAAATTTTTTTTATACCCTCTTTCTCATTTTAGAAGATGAGAACTCTTGCTCCGTGTGACAGTTGATATTCTGAAAATGACAAGGCACCTCATTTGGGACAGAATGTGCTTGGGGATTGTTATCTGTGCGTACACAGTGTTCATCTGAGTCAAGTCTGTGGAGGGAAGACCTGGCAGTGTGTCACAGTGAGCCTGGGACTAAGACAGCTTCAAACCGGAGCAGAGGGAAAGGGGGCACTCACCTGGGCCCCTGTGGCACGGGAACCTGCAGATCCTTCTTTCCAAATGTCCCCAGACATTTCTTGTCATCCCACCGCCCCTAGATTTCGCTGAGCATATATCAGACCAACAACTTCATGATCTATCTCCTGAATTCAGTCTCCCACCTTGAACTCACTCTGCCTCCAAGCTGATAATGATGTTAGTGGAACTAATAGCACTCCAATAGTTAATATTTATTTTATGCTCCAGACACGATTCTAAGCTCTTTGCGTGCATGAACTCACGTACTCTTCTCCATAAGTCTTGAAAACCAATCTGATCACTCCTCTCTGTGCAAGTATGAGCGGCCCCCTGTAGAATGGAATGAGATTTCCCAAACACTCCCTGCTTACATGCCACCCTCATGGTTTTACAACATAAGGATGTCCCTGTTGACGATCTTGGCCAGTTCTGTCGTGTGGTTCGCCACCTCTGCCATTCTGTACGCCAGTTTTTTCTGCAAATTAACTCACTTTTGGAAAAAATGTACATAGATCAAGATAAAAGGAATGCACAGTGCCGTCCAAACACCCGGGGTCCTTTGCCACCCCTAGAAGGGAACCGTAAGCACAAATATCACGCACACGAAACACAACAGCATTAGGAAGTCCTAACTGCGGACCATCGACTAGGCTGTCTGCCCGAGGCTTGCTTCCTTTGTGCAAACACATGAATAAGTTAGAGAGACGTTACAGATACACGACACCAAACCAGGACCTCCTGGATGCGGAAACAAGACGGAAAGGAGATTACAAGAACCTATCTGTCTCGTACAGTTCGATGTTCTTTAATGCTGTGTTGGTCTGTCTTCTAGAATCCTCCATTTTCACTGAAAGCAATCTCTTGTTTTCAAAAAGACTGTTCAGCAAGATGGAGTGGGGCCCCGACCCATTTGCTCCACTGCTCTCTCTGCCCGGGACAGTTTCTTCCTCCACCTTCTCCCATGTCGCTGTTCTGACTTCACATCTCCACTGTCCCACCTCCCTGTCTTTGCGTTTGCAGTTGTCAGAGCAGAAGGCTTTGTCCTTCTAACGCCAGGTGGCCCACTACCGTACCTTTCTTTCCCATGCTGCTCTGGTGTGATCTTTCTCAAGTCCCAAAGTGTAGAGTAGGTCATCCCTCCTCCATTCCCAATGTACGCGTGCCACCCCCCCATCTCAGTTGCTGCCATATGCTGGAAGTTTCTGAGGGAGACACTGTGGGTTGGCTCATCCAACACGCATCCATCACTTACCCTCCATAAGAGCTGAGAAGCTTGAGGTGGACTTTACCAGCCTCTTCTGGAACTATGGGGGGGAGGACCTGTGCCCCAGTTCTGTCCAGTGAGATGTATGTTGAAGGTCCCATGAGACATACATTGAAGGACAAGTATGTTGAATGACTTTTGGAGAGGTGCTTTGCTTCTTGGTGGTAAGGATAAGCATAGGAGAAGACCCCACTAGAACTGTCCCTTCCTCCTTTTCCTGGCTTCAAGGCACAATGGTCCCTTCCTCCTTTGGTGGCAGCCCTACTAGGGCCACAGAACAACATGCATAGAAATTACGTCCTATCGGGATGCCTGAGTGGCTCAGTTGGTTAAGTGGCTGCCTTTGGCTCAGGTCGTGATCCCAGGGTCCTGGGATCGAGTCCCATGTCGGTCTCCTTGCTCATCAGGGAGCCTGCTTCTCCCTCTGCGTGGTGCTTCCCGTTTGCGCTCTCTTTGTCTGACAAATAAATAAATAAAATCTCTAAAAAAAAAAAAAAAGAGAGAAAGAAAGTAATTACGTCCTATAGAAGGAGTCGACATACAAAAGAAAGGATTAAGGGCACCTGGGTGGCGCAGTCATTTAAGCATCTGACTCTTGGTTTTGGCTCAGGTCATGATCTCAGGTCATGAAATCGAGCCCCTTGTCGGGCTCTGTGCTCAGCGTGGAGTCTGCTTAAGACTCTCTCTCCCTCTGCCGCTCCCCACTTCTCTAAAGATAAGTAAATAAAGCTTAAAAAAAAAAAAGAATAGAGAGAGACAAATATCTTACCACAGAGATCACGGAGCTGCCAGACCAACCCCAGGACCACCTATTTTCAAGCTCCTTGTTAAATAAATTATAAACGTCTTCCTGGTCTCAGCCACTATTCATGAGAAATTCTGTTACATGCACTTGAAAGCATTCTTAACAGAGTTTCCATACCAGTCTCCATTCTTTCCTGGATTTTGAGTGGTTCTCAGGTGGGAGTGGAGTGTTTATCTTTATGATATCCTCACTCACATAGGGCTTGATGCATGGTAGTATTTATATTATTATCAACAAAAACAGCTGATATTTATTCAAACTCTGTGTCTGTCTGGCTCCAGAGCCTAGATCCTTCACCACTATGGTATAATTCTGGTCATTGATCAAAGTGGAATGAGTGAATAAATGAATAAATAACTTATCAGCGGGGGGATTTGCAGAAATTGGTTTCTATGCCAATTTTACTTCACCACTTTATTAGAATTTATATTAAGATTTAAAAAATGAGGCTCTGTCATTTGTTCTGTATTTTGTTTAAATTTTTTTTCTTTTTACTTTCCTTTATCCTAACCCATGAAAATTTGCATTCTGGAGCTTTCAGGGAGCATTGGAGGGAGACCATTAGGGTGGATTCAGATCCTCTTCTGTGTGTGTTTGGTACGTGGATTAATATAAACAACGCTGGGATGTGGCTGTTTCTGGGGAGTGACAGGCTCAGAGAGGTTGAATATTATAAAATAGCGCTGTGACAGTCTGGATTCCATGTTCTTTCTCCTCTGTCGCCTGAGCAACACCTGCTTGAGAATCACTAGGGAGCCCTGCCTTTGAAATTTGATTTGCTTTTTTTAGGAAAGCAGGACAGGCACCCGGTGGAGCCCATGTGGTGTGAAAGGGAGGATCCCTGGCTCTCTAGAGCTTATATGCATTGAATCCTCCATAGCTGGTGGTTCCTTGCCCTCCTCCTCCGCAGGTCCCTGGGGAAGAGAATTCACCCCTGGCCCTGAACACATTTCTTCATTTCTGCCCCAGGGAGATTCCCTTAGTAGCAGTGGCTCCCTGGGGTCTCAGGGCCTCATCAGCTCGTCTGAGGGCAGGTCTGTGGAACCTTAACCAACCCCATGGGGGCTGACAATACAACGTCCTACATCCGGGAATAGGGAATATTCTGTAGCCACCCTTAAACCACCTTTCCTTTTCCCCTCTCATTCTCTGTGCTCACACCCTAGAGCTGTTGCATACTTCTTGTCGTCCTAAACTGTATGGCAGTTTTTCAGCCCTTGCTTTCCTCATGCCTTGTTTTCGTCCTCTGTCGCTGCTTTTGCTTTTTTTCCCTTTCATTTTTATTTATTTATTTTTAAAATAATGTGGTTTCATTTATTTATTTTTAAAGCCCTCTCTACTCCCAATGTGGGGCTTGAACTCGAAGACCCATGAGAGTAAGAATCCCGTGCTCTTCCGACTGAGCCAGCCAGGGGCCTCGGGCTTTTTTTTCCATTTTGGAAACTCCAGAAAAGCCTATCTGGCAAGGTAGGGCCTTTGCTATGTTACAGTTTTGGGAAACAGGAAAAAAAATGAGTTCTCTCTGCAGGGGTTAGCGGAAGTTTGGAAACAAAAGTGTATTAACATTGTTTTATCTTATCTTATGCATATGTCTACTATCTCCTGGGTCTGTCATGGAGTCTCTATCAATATCTACCTCCACACCATGTTTCTATGGTTAGATGGATATCCATCTATGTTTGTTTTTTTCTGCATTTCCCGCTTTCCTTCTCCTCCCTCCTATTCCTGCCCAACCAAGGAAATCCTCTGCTCAGTACTCATTACTTCAGAGGAGGGATCTGGGGGGAGGAAAACTGATACTGCCTCCCCAATACTTTCTTCTGGCTTTTGTTCAAAAGCTGAAGCCCTCGGTGGGGCAGGGTTTTAGGAGTAGAGTACCATCATGGGGAGAATGTGGGTCCCCCCTCCCCACCCTCGAAGGAAAGTCATTCCCTTCAATACACCCCATTGGAGGATGAGTGAGGAGGGCTGAGGGAGAGGTCTCCGGTTGCAGAAGAGAGGTGATCCAGGCTATCCCCTGGACACACCCAAAGAAGGCCATCATACTCCACAGGAAAATGTCAATGCAGCACTGCTCAGCAGACGGGGTCCCAGGCAGCTTTAAAAACATTGCCAGGTGCTGAGCATGGTGCAGAAGCAGAAGAGAGCCTTTGAGGCAGCAGGGCAAGGCTAACACAGGCACACGAGCTATATAGATTCCTGAGTCATTAGCATCTTACTCAGGTTCCAAGCACCTTGGCATTGAACCTCCAGGTCAGGGAAGATCTCAGGAAGAGCTAGGAATTTATTTCCCCCATTACACTCTGCATAATAGAGACCTGGGGTCAGAACTCAAGTTTCTTTACAGAAAGATGAAGAAGATGATGATGATGATGATAGACAGACACACAGACATGGGTATAGATGTGTGGGTGTGTGTATGTATGTATTTGCACCCCCATATTCAAGTGCTGTAAATCCTACTTGATTCGTCATTTTATCATTGACCTGTAAAAATAAATGTATGGATATAAATATGAATATGGTTATATTAAGGCCCCTCGACTTGGCACGGTCCTTTCTCAGGGCATCCCTTGTGGGTCCACATAGCTACTGACGTCCTTCAATTATTAGAAGCCTAGAAGGACACCGAGCATTCTTGCCCACATGTTTACCTTATCTTTCTCCCTTATTCCTGTTGCTCTGTGCATTTCTGTTTAGCCGTCCCGAACTCCTTCAACACCTCAAGCATGCTAGGCTCTCTGTTTCTCATGCACAGATTGCACGCCCGTTACTTCCTTCTAGAACTGCCTCTTCCCATCTCCCATCCACTGGGTAACACACACTGATTCAACTTTTTGCCTGAATAATTTGTATATCTCCTTCAAGTAGCAGTCAAGAGGTAATCTTTTCTAAGAATATTCCTTTGACTACTTCCCTTCCAACTTGGTCATATTTCCAGCACTTCCTAGTTCCTAAAACATACTAAGGCTTGACAAATATTTGGTGGATGAGAGAATGAACACTGGGATGGATCAGTGAAGAGATAAATGAATAGATGGGTGAATCATGAGTGTAAGGATGGGTGGATGGATGAGTGAACGATGTCTGGGCTTCCTGGCCTCGCACACCCTGGTGATATCTGGAAGTAAAACATATTCACTGCTCCTCGATTTCCTGGCGTCCATCGTGCCAGTCAAGCTCATCTTCACGTCCTTCATCTCGATATCAAGGAGCTGAAATAACAGGTGGAGGCATTTGCTTTATAAAATCAAATCTTATTTTGAGCTGCCAGAGGTCAGAGCAGTAAACCAGAGGCATAAATCACCCCTTCCATTTCTATATATTAGTGCTTGGCCATCTAAATAGGGTACTTTCGTTGACATGTGGGGTGATGTCACCTGGATTCACGGATCCCCAAGGGCACCAGAAGTCATTCATTCTTTCATTCATTCCTGTCTTCATTCATTTCCCTCGTCAGCCTTTCAGCATGGCTTAACAATTAAGAGAAAATTCTAGAATTGTAATAAAATTGAGTTCTGATTCCATTATGCCACTTATTTACCTGGGCATCTTCAGTGCAGTTACATAGCTTTGCTGAGCCTCTGCTGGCTTGTGTATAAAGTGGGACTCACCATATTTAACTCTTAGGGATCTTCTGAGCATTCAGTGAGTTAGTAGAAAGCACATTGCACAATGTCTGGTACAGAGAGACAATGCTCGATAAATGTTAGCTTTTATTATAAACTCCTTAATTTATGAATCCCTCCTGCCATCAAACATGTATTGAACTCCTATTGACTAGCAGACCCTGAGCTGACTAAAATATGCCTCTTACTTTTTAAGAACTCACAGGCAGTTGAGGTTGACAGCTGCGTGGGTCAATAGTTAGAAACTCTTGACAGATTTCATGGTGGCATGGAGAGAGTGGCAAGACTGGGAAGGGAATGACTCATCCTCTCTGTGGAACAATGGGTAGCCTGGCTGGGGACAGCTAGAGAATTCTGACCTGATTGAAGGGGGAAGATAATGCTGGGTTATAAAATATTTTAAACTGGGAGGTGCTACGATTGGACCTTCCCCCTAAAACTGTCTTGGCAGCATAGTGAAGGATGGAGCAAAGGCAGATAGAATGGCAGGAGGGCAGATCGAGGGGCAGGTGTTAAACAGGGTGGGTGTGAAATGAGAAGGGTCTGCATTAAGGATGGGTGATGGGGGGGAGATGCAGAGATGGAGACATGAAGGGGTCTCTGTTATACCTTGGTTCTCAAAGAGTGGTCCTCCTGGTGGCAGCATCAGCCTCACCTGGGAGCTTGTTAGAAATGCAGGCTCTCAGGCTCTGGGCTTCCAGGATTTCCTTGTCATAAAAATCCTTGGGTGGGGCCACCTGGGTGGCTCAGTCGGTTGGGTGTCCCAACTCTTGATTTAGGTTCAGGTCATGATCTCAGGGTCCTGGGATTGAGCCCTGTGTTGGGCTCCCCACTCAGGGGGGTAGTCTGCTTGTCTCCCACTCCCTCTGTTCGCTCTCTCTTTCTCTCTCAAAATAAATAAATAAATAAATCTTTAAAATAAAACAAACAAAAATCCTTGGGTGATTTGTAGGTGCATTACGACCCACGAAGGACTTCAGGTAGACTCGGTCAGATTTGGTGGCCACCCAGATGTGGGGTGAGTGGGAGAAGAGCTAATCAGGAATCAGGGAGTCTACAAAATCAAGCACACCTACTGGGTTTTGCTCCTTGAGAAATATATGCCTCATTAATGGGATTTTTCTCCGTGATAATGACTTAGGATTGGAATTCTACAGGAAGCCCCATGGTTTCTCCTTGAGCCCATTGGCGTGACAGCTCCAGAGGGTTCGTTGGCTTCGACATCTTTGCGCATCGGGGCAGGTTTTGTTTCTTTATCAGCAAAGCCGAAGCTGAGTGTTTATAGCTGAGCTATAAATCCCCAGAACATGGATTTCCTACTGGAAGTGCTGACTCAACCTTAACTTTCGCGGTGCAAATGGTGCCACAGTAAAATGTATATATCAAAGTTGTGGTGACTATAAAGGTCTTTTAAAATCTAGTTGACATTGCAGTATGTTTCCTTGAGATAAGGTGAGGATTTACGTTCATAAATAGAATGGTGAAGCATAATTGCCAATTTGGGGTGTTGAGATTTGGGGATCTTTTGTCCTTGATCCTCACTGAAGACTTCCTCCCCGTTTTGGCGGGAGGCAGTCTCTCACTTTTTAGCTTTCAATCTGGCTTTGTACACAGAGATGAAGAAGTAATTCGGAGGACCCCCTCGATAGGTTCCCCCTGCAAAGTGCCTTCCAAGTCAGTTCAGTTCAACACAGCGTTTTGGTTTTGACTCCAACCCCATGCCAGGCACAGAATGTGAAACAAACGGAAGAGTCTGACTTCAGTGAACTCACAGGCGAGCCTGGGGAGTAGACTTTCAGCTCTTCATTCAGCAGATATATCTTGAGTGCTTGTGATGTGCCAGGTGCTACTTCTAGGTGCTGGGGTCAGGGCTGTAAACACAACAAAGTCACTGTTCTCAATGATTTCGGATTCCAGTGGGGGAAGACAGGCAGTCAACAGACAGATCTGAAATATACTATAATACTGTGGAATAAATATGGAGTATAAATAGAAGGATCCTGTGGGATTACAAAAAAGAAACCTTTCTACCTGCCTAAGAAAATCCAGAAACGAGGACAGAGAGAAAGCAGATCCGAATGTTGACAAGTCATTGCTTACTGTACAAGACCTGTTAAGCACCAAGTGTGACAGTTGTCTTGGAAGTGTGTCTGGGGATGGCTCCTGAGGAAGGTAGAATCAAGTAGATTCTTAATGAACTGCCCCATTTTTAGATTTCAAGCATTAGATAAACACAATACGATGCCGATCTTAATAAAGGAGGCACAAGCAGGTGCGTGGAAGCTGGCAGATGTGGGCATAATAGAGCGATTAGCCAAGGTTGGAGTGGAAGGTGGAGGGACCCTCCAGGGAAGCTTGGTGACTGGAAGGCAGTGGGGATGCAGGGAAACGGGGGAGATGAGCCCAAAGGTGTCTAGGTGTGGACATGTTACCTATTTCCCCAGATAGAGGCAACATTGATCTTGATATTCAGCCACTTCCTTTGGAGCTTATCGTTCGGTCTCTGGCCTATTTCTGAAAGATACCATCAAGCGCAGGGAGGAAGGAGAGCTGGAGATTCATCAATGGCCCAGAGTCTGAGCTGCCCACCACAGCTGGGTAGCCCACAGCACCCAGAGAGAAGTTGAAGGGGCGGCCAGAGAAGGACCTGGCCAACCCCTTATCCCAACAGTCAATATGTGCTTGATTAGGACGGCTCCATCGGCATGCCAGCCTCTTGAAGCGCAAGCACGGCGCACATGTTCTGCATTGCAAAGTGCGTATTTTTAATATTGATCTCTCAAAATCCAACAGGCCTCATTGATTTTCACAGGACCTGGAAGAAAGACGGTGATAAACCAAAGACGCTTACAGCTTCATCAGCTTGAAGGACATGACTTATTTTCCTCTTCCTTGAACTTTGCTTGGCTTCCTGAGAAGATAACTTATTTTTATTTCTTTCTTTATTTCTTTATTTTGTATCAGCCTGTATTAAAGCCCTATAAATAACCCTGGAGACGCACGAAACAGATTCATTTAATTTTCCTTTAGTTATCCTAAGTCGGAACAGATGTGTGTTTGTGATAGAAAAGAGGAGGGGGCGGGTGAATCATAGGTGTGGGAAGAGAGAGGAGAAGCCTGCTGGCATCTATGCGGGAAGATCTGGCTGATTTGGGGAGGTCGGCACACAGAGCAGCCTCAGCCTGGCTGGCTGTGCTGGGCCCTTGTGACATCTGCCACTGCAGAGTCCCTAGGAGCCCAAGATACCAAATAATGCGGCAGGGAGGAGGTCAGATGCATAGAAGGTGTTGTCTGGCATCACTTGGTTCTGGTGCTACCCCGTCGCTCAGGCCATTGGCTGACTCCCTTTCTTTCTTTCTTCTACGCTTGAGAGATAGAAAGGATGAAGGTAGGGGAGACCCGAGATCAGAAGTACAGTTTCTGGATTCATAAGGTGCCCAGATGAGTTGCTTGACCATCAAGCCATGATGGAGTGTCTTTCTCTGCTGAGCCTGGGGCCACGTGAGGCATATTCCAGACTCTCACGGACGAGGCATCTCACCTGAAGGGGAGGGCGAGCATCTTTTGTGTGGCTCAGAAGGGATTCCCGAGGGCCATATCTCAGGCAGGAGGCTGGCTGGGGCATCAGGACTATGAGCCAGGGTGAGGATAAACCCTCAAGGTCAAGCTTGGGAGAGCTGCAGTGGCTTATCTCCATGAATGTCCAGGGGGCATGTCTTGCCCTACCATGATACAATATGATATTCGGTGCCAACAGTGTATTGTCGGGGAAGCATTAGAAGTCACATTGAAGAAAGTGCAGAGGAGACAGGGGAAGGTATAAAGGGCACATCCTGAGGAGCAGAGGCCCCTAAGAACCAAGGAATGTGTCAGAGTCCAACCATAGAGCCTTGGGAGACAGAATGGGCGGGCTTTTTCGAAAGGATTAAAGAGAGTAAGCCAGGGGTGCCTGGGTGGTACAGTCGTTAAACATCTGCCTTCGGCTCAGGGTGTGATCCTGGTGTTCTGGTATCGAGCCCCACATCAGGCTCCTCCGCTAGGAGCCTGCTTCTTCCTCTCCCACTCCCCCTGCTTGTGTTCCCTCTCTCGCTGGCTCTGTCAAATAATTAAATAAAATCTTTAAAAAAATAAAAAAATAAAAAAAATAAATAAAGAGAGGAAACCAGCACAGAAATCCTCTTGGCCAGAAGGTGAGGATATGAAGATGTTGCATGGTGCTGGCAGAGGCCAATGGCATTGCCGCTAGGATACTTCAGAGTGGGGATTAGAGCAGAGCGTCCCAAACCCTGCTGTGCAGGAGTCACCTGGGCATACTGTTAGCATGCAGATCCCGTTCACTAGGTCGGGGGCAGGCCCGAGATTCTGCATTTCGAGCGATCTCCCAGGTGGCCCACGGGCCACACTTTGAGAAGCGAGGAAAGAGAGAAGCCCCAGCAGGGAGGCGTTAGGAGACATGGCCTGCCGTCCACAAGCAGGTGAATCTCAAGAGGCACACAGAGGCATCAATCAGACACAGCCGATGTGACATGGCTTGAACCCCAACTCTGGGATGCTGGGCCATCCTTTCTGAGACTTGAGAGTCCCACCTGTAAAATGGGTTCTCATCAGATTAGAGGACTCAAACCATGTAAAGGATTTTGTACAAGCTATAGAAACATCAGCTATTAGGCAGCGATTGGCAATCTTTTTCTGTAAAAGACCTGATAGGAAATACTTGGGGGCTTTGAGGGTTGCATTGTCTCCATTGGAACCATTCAGCTCTGCTGTTTTATCACGAAAGCAGCACAGACAATAAGTAAACAAATGGGTATGGTCATTTTCCAGTAAAATTCAATTTACAAATAAAGCAGGTGGCTGGCCAGAATTGCCCCCAGGCCTTAGTTTGCTGATCTCTGATAAAGATCATTATTATAATAATATTCTTAGTGAGAAGACATAGCAAGAAGACCAATGAGACAGCCCAGGGAGGACTGTAGATAACGCTCCATGCTCTGGTTGGAGCTTTGTTTAACTTACATACAAATAGCAGATGATGTGCAGGTCCTGCCCAGTCTGAATGGCTTGTCTCACCAAAATGGAGAGTAAAACAAAATAATCATAGGTAACTTAATGTCTGGTAATATCCGGCTCTCTGATAGTGGCGCTGTTAGGGCCAATGAATAGTGACATCACTGTAGTTTATTGTATTGAGAAATATGAAGACATTCCCTTGGAGGCCCCAGAAATTACAGAATGAATCTGAGACAGAGTGGACCAGATAAGCGTATCAGTCAGAGAAGTCTGCTCCATCCTGGATGATCTCCCTGCCCAGTAGCACCTTAAAAATCATGAATGCAGGGTGTCTGCCTTTGGCTCAGGTCATGATCCCGGGGTCCTGGGTTCGAGCCCCGCATTGGGCTCCCTGCTCAGTGGGGAGTCCCCTTCTCCCTCTCCCTCTGCCTGCCACTCCCCCTCCATGTGCTCTTTCTCTCTTGTTTTCTCTCTCACTCAGATAAATATTTTTAAAAAATCATGAATGCAGATGTCCTAGAGAATGCCTACCCACTTCCATTTATTTAGGGGTCATGCAGAAATGGGGGTCACCACAGTGGCCTGGAGGAGGTGGTGGGACGAGCTGAGTACCCTGGCTATGACTCTGTGGGCAGGGGGCACCTTGAGGTGGAATCAGGTGTAGAGGCCAAGCCCAGCCTGTGGGGCTACCCTGGGAGCTCTCCCCTCCCTCATCCCCACCTCCTGCTCCCCAGCCCCTGAAAGTCCAGACAGGGGCAGGTTTGGGTGTGGGTTTGTTATGTCTGTCTTATTCACCTCTGTGTCCCCAGGACTTGGCTTGTAGAAGGGCTCAATACGTACACAGAATGAGTAAGTGAGCCAGTGGGTGGGTGAATGAGTGAACAGTGTGAACCGCCTTAGCTAAATGCGGCAGGAAACAGGTAAAAGATGGCGATTCAGATAAGCAGTGTCCAGCCTTCCAGAGAGCCTAGAAAGGCTGTACTTGGCTTAAGAGGACTGTCCACTCAGGTCTCAAATCCAGCTAGGAAAGAAAGCGCTGGTCGAGCAAAGATCAGAAAAGTGTGGGTATAGAGGATCATAATTAGCAGATTATCTGTCCCCCAGTGGTATTTCTACTATAGAAAATACCGTGAATTTTGTGAACTCATCACGCTCTCTGTCCTTGGGTCTCCAACGGGTGGGTTTCCTTAACTGGGAAGACCTTTTTACCCCATTTCTCTTGCCCAATTCCTCTTTCCCCTTAGTCTCTAAGCTAAAACGTCACTCCAAGGAAGAAGACCATGTTAGCAGGTGCGCTGCCCACCCCCACACATCACATCTGCTCCCACAGCACCCCAGGCTTCCCCCCGGATGGGACCCAGCACCCGTTAATGACTTGCTCATTTCTGACTCCAGCCCCAGCAAAAGTAGGGCCCAGGGGTGTCTTTTCATTGTTGCACCCCCTTGCCAAGTACACGGCCACCTGGCACACTGTAAGCTTCACCAGGATTTTACTTGGGGATGGGGCTTGAGTCATCTTCATTCTAAGCACCAACCAGTGGGGTTGCTGAGATGTTATCGCGTCGCCGTGGCTGGCACTGGACCTATGCTGGCCTCAGCTGTCTGGAGAAGGAACCAACCTTTCTATCTGGCAGGGACCAGCGGGCGGGGGGTGTTGGTGGGGGGAGCGTGGATTGATAGACTGTTCGTTTGTTTAGCTGTAATATATTGGGTGTCTGCTATGCGTCTGGTCTATTTTGATGCCAGTGATACACACATAAATAAAATATCCTTCTGCAGATCAGGGTCACAAAGTGGAGAGAAAGACATACGCACAAACAGACAATTGCTGTACAGGAAATAATCGATGAGTCGGGGTCTCTTCCTGGGAGTGGAGAGGATGTGGTGGGCAGCTCCCCATGTTGACAAGCATTCTTTTGCACTTCCCTGGGCAGATGGAGCCCCTGGGATCTTGAAAGGCAGATTCTGATTCCCTAAGTCGGTGACGAGGGCCAGATATTCTGCTTTTCTAATAAACTCCCAGGTGATGTTGTTGCTGCACGAACCCTACCCTGAACAGGAACGGTTTCCAGAAAGGTAAAGAAGGTGATGGACAGATACTTGGGGGCTGCAGAGAGTTTTGCAAGGTCGTGAAGGGAGGAAAGGCTTCCCAGGCTGAGCGAGGAGGCTGTGCAGCTTCAAGGCTGGTTTGGGTGAGGCAGGAAGTCCAGCATGATTGGGTCTGAGAGGGGACAGAGAGGACAAGGTGAAGGTTGCCAGTCCAGGGTCCTGGACATTCCTGTGTGCTGTGCTGAAGGCTTCAGACGGCTCTGAAAGGGACAGGGCACCACGGAGGCTCACTTAGGAAAGAATCTCAAGGAGTATGTTTTAGAAAGATCATTTCGCTGGCAAGCTGAGAGCCGTAATTTGCTTTTCCGAAGATGAAATTAGAAAAAAATTCGAAACCGGGGGTACTCCCTCAAAAGCAGGGTTTCTTAACCTTGGCACTATTGACATTGTTGCAAAAGAATTCTTTCGTGTGTGTGTGTGTGTGTGTGTGTGTGTGTGCGTGCACACACACGTGTGTTGGGGTGGGGGTGCGTCATTGGATAATGAGTCGCTTCTCCCCACCGGGTGCCGGGAGCCTCCCCAGCTGTGACAAGCAAGAATGAGTTGCAGATGTTGGCAGCTGTCTGCAGGGGTGCAAAATAGCCCACGGTGGAGAACCACCACTCGCAAGTATGAATCGCTTCGTTCTTTTTTTGTATTCTCTTCATGGAAGCCCAGACCCTTCAAATATTCAGTAGCCCCCAAGATGCCTGGAATAGGTTCTGTGGAAGAGCATCACCTCTGAGCCAGATCGATCTGGCCGCAGCTTCTCTGTAGCAGCAGCAAGGAGAGGAGCCTGGCCTAAGGTAAGAAACACAAACGCACCTGCTAAGAAATTCCTTTTTAAAAATAATAAAGCGGCCTGCCTCTTCCTCCCCTTCTCGGCCTCCCCCCTGTTCTTGAGGCACACACAAGGTAGTGTTGAGGAAAACACAGTCATGTCATGCAAATAACAACTCCTTAACATTTGTGGATGGGTGTGGAGTTCTAGGAATACATTTAAGGTAAAATAATACCCAAAGTAGACTCCCACAGGTGATATTGGACTTCGAGTAATTTCCTGTCTGTCATCATATCAGATCGGGCTGGCTGGTTTGTACATGACCTGAGTGAATGTCTCCCGACCTTTCTGCCTTTAAATTTTCCTGGTGATTATGCATAAACACACAACGCCAGGTTAGCGAGTGTTATTGCAAAAAGCAATGAGTGAACAGAAAAAGCTTATCCTTTTCTCAGTGTTTACTGTCTTGGCGTGTAGGGAGGGAAGGAGTGTCGCCCTCGTGGTTGGTGGCTTGAGCTTCAGCTTCAGATAGACCGGGTTCGAAGCAGAGTCCTGGCCCCATTACGAAGATGGGGGACGGGGGGAGCTCTGTATCCTCTCCAAGAGCCAGTGCCATGACCTGGGAGAAAAAAAGACTTTGTATTCAATGAAAACACGGCACGGGAAGGGCTGAGCTGGGTGTCTGGCACGTTAAAAAAAGAGAGAGCGAGAAAGTGATTGATGTTTGTTGTTGTTGTTGTTGTTGTTCTAGGATGAGCATCATAAATCGGATTTGGTTGAGACCGAGGGGTGTGGGGTAGGGAGGAAGGCAAAGCTGCTGTTCCTTATGTGTTGTCCATAGGCTGGATAGCACATGTTGGCCTGAGCAGAGGTCCAGAGAAGCTTTAGGAAGGAGCCCGGCATCACACAGCTCAACCGCAGCAGAGAAAGGATTCAAGTCCCCATCTGACTCTAAAGCTCTTGTTCCTGCAACGTTATTGTGCTGTGTGCTGAGATGTGGCCACGTTGGCGCAAGTAAAAAGCGATCGGGTATTTGCTGCTCTGTGCCACAGTATAGACTCACACTTATTAAGTGTCTGGTTTGTTACTTGCTTTGTTGGGCTGTGTTGTTCTTTGTGTTCCTTCTTAAACGCAGGTGGCCCTGCCTTCCACCCCTTGTCAATGTGATGAGCTTGCGAAGTAAATCCACTCGAGCCTCAGTTTCTACATTCCTGAAAAGGGCTCACAGTGCCTTCTGAGTGGGGGTTAGGTCCGTGGTGAGGATGCCTCAGTCCAGCACATAGTAGAGGCTCAATGCACATTCACTCTGTTCTCACTCTTCCCCAACACACCAGTGTGTAAATTGGATGGGGGAGCCACAGATAGGCCACGTACACCAAACTCATGTGGGTTACAATCCCACGTGTGTTGCAGAAGTGTGGAGATGATGTTCTGAGCCTTTCAGACAAATGAGAGTATCCTCACACTGGCCACACCCCCCCAGACCAGCTTTGGGCCTCCCCTCCTCACCATCATACAGCTTCACTTCAACCTTTGCTGTACGGATAAAGTAGATACTTGACTTCAGATGAAGGCAGACTTCCTGTCCTCTGCACCTGTTTTCTTGCTCACCAAACCTTCAAGCAGTGAACATCACCTTTATTGACAAACTACACACACCTTTCAAAAAATAAATAGGTATGAAACAGAAACTTGTTCAGGGCAAAACAAAACAAAACAAAACAAAAAAAACCAAACCAAAAAAAAAGAAAAACCCCAACAAAACAACACACAAAAAACTTGGCTCTAGGCTGTGAATTTATTGATTTAGCCCATAGATGCTTACTGTAAGATTTCCACACTTCATGATCAGGTCAGAGGATCTGTTTGAGACAGATGGGTAGGAGTATTAATTGTGGACTGGGGAACTGACATCAACTCTTGTTTTTACCTCTCTGCAGACATATAGTAATAGCAATTCAATCCAACACACATTTAGTGGACAGTAACTTTATACCGGGTGCTGATGATACAAATGTGCGTAGAATAGTCTTTCTCTCTTGGAGAATAAAAATGTAATAAAATGGTATGCTACTTCATGGTTTTATTTATCCTGTCAAGTCGTAGGTGCACAAAGAAGGGAAATTTTCATTGTCATCGTATTACAGATGAGGACACTGAACCTCAGCATATTATAAAGTAGACAGCATTCATTCCTTCAATCATGTAACCAATATTTGTTGGATATTGATTCTATGCCAGGCACTGGATATGGGGGGGTGGTGAACGCCATAGATAATGGACTTCTGGAGTTTATAGCCTGAGTGAGGACAGGTAGCACTAAACCAGTAAGAACACAAGTGAGCAGAATTGGAAATTGTACGGCGTGCTCGGAAGGAGCGTGTGACAGGAGAATTTCCATGGCGGCTGGGGATGAGGCCAACGGAAGTGATATTTGACTGAAATCTGTAAGATGTGTAGGGGCAGCTTGGTAGCAATGGGGGGCTGTCTTCCTGGCAGAGGGGAGGTGCTGAGGCAGAAAAGAGCCTGACTCATTTAAGGAATGAAATTCAGGCCAGTGTGGATGGCTCTGAGCAAGGTCCAAGGGGAGGCTGGTGTGGGGGCTCCATCCCAAAGGCCTACGGGAGTCATGTGGGTGATGTATTTGTGTGACATGAGCCATCCTGGGATTTGAAGACTGGCACCTGCATGGGCTTCCTAGAGCCAACCTTCACCCAGTGGGAATGGGGGCACCGTGTTAACAGATCTTTCCATTTTTTTTCCCAAGATCTTCTGTGATTGCTAAACATTGGAAACACATTTTAAAGTTATCATTACAGGAATGAACTAGAGAAGACGGGATATGTTTGGAGGTTGGGGAAGACCACGAGAATTCTGTTTGGTTGTGTGAGTTTGAGATGCCTGTTAGACACACAAGGAGAGTGGTTGAGAAAGCAGTTACAGGTATCAGTCTGAGGTCAGGGCATAGGTTGATTTGGGGAGTTGCTGTCCACAGCTGGTTTTGCAAGCACTTGGGCTCATGCCATCATATAGGTGGGTAATATGGAGTAAGAAGAGAAGAGGTCCAGGCCTGAGCCTAGGCAAATTCCAACATGGTAGGAACAAGTGGAGGACCCAGGTTAGGAAACTGAGAAAGAGCAGCTACGTGATTTGGGGTTTAGGAAGGCTGGTGCCACCAAAGCCAAGAGAAGATCGTGTTTAGAAAGATAGCATAGTCAGGGCGCCTGGGTGGCACAGCGGTTAAGCGTCTGCCTTCGGCTAAGGGCGTGATCCCAGTGTTATGGGATCGAGCCCCACATCAGGCACAAGCACGCAGAGTGGTAGGCCTTGGAAGAAGAAGACTTCCCACTGAGCAGGGAGGTCAGGCCTGAATGCTGCTGGAAGGTCTAGTAACATGGGACCTTAAAGGTGTCCACTGAGTTTGGCAATAATTTTAGAAGACTGATAGAGAAAGAGGAGGTTGAAGAATGAAAGGGAGGAGAGGAGTTAAATTCAGCACATAAATAAGTCTTCCAGAGAGCTTGCATATACAGTTGACCCTTGAACCAACACAGGTTTAAGCTGCGTGAGTCCACTTCTATGTGGATTTTTTCAGTAAGCACAGGACAGTAGTGTAAACGTTATTTTCCCTTCCCTATGATTTTCTTAGTAACATTTTTTTCTCTAGCTTACTTTATTGTAAGAATATATATAATAAATAAAATACATGTTCATCACTGTTTATGTGATCAGCAAGGCTTCTGGTCAACAGTAGGCTGTTAGTTAAATTGTGGGGAGTCAAAAGTTACATGCAGATGTTCAGCTGTGTGTGGGGAGAGGTCAGAGCCTCTGACCCCTGCTTTGTTCAGCTGTATAGGGGACCAGAGAAAAAGGCCCATTTCCTCCTCACTAAGGTATTAGGGAAGCCATGGGCTAAGCATCTATAAAGCAGAAGGTGTGGACCCGTCTTCAGCTTTGGGGATTCTTGGGGGCCTGTGCCTCTTGGCACGCCAGTGTCTTTGATTTCTGACACTAGCACCTGATTTCTGATGTCAGTGTTGATGATATGATTCTCCTCTCCACCACTACACCAGAGTCTAAGCCTCCGCCCTCCCTTGCCTGTGATTTAAATAAAGCAGCCAGGTGGGTCCCATGCAGACCATTCCATTGTGCCCATTTTTCTTCCACACTGAACACTGCCTTCCCATGTGGATCCGTGAGAGCCACGCACTTTATCAACACGACCTGTCGAGCCCCCCATGGTCAGCAGTCTCACTTTGAAGTCAAATCCTGTTTGGCTCCCATCACCTGCCATACTTGCTTTACTCATCTTTCTTCAGATACACTGGTCTCCTTGCTGTTCCCCAGACACTCCTGGCACTTTGACCCCAGGATCTTCTTTTATGCCCATGGTTCTCTGCCCTTGGAGGGTTTGTCCTTCAGATGTCTCATCACGTTTGTTCCTCCACCTTCTTCAGGTCTTCACTGAGGCCATCATGCCTTTGTGAGCTGCCAGATCTAAAATTGTACCCCCCCATCCCTCTTGACACTCTATCCAGGGCATGTAACACTACCCGACGGTACCATCGTATCCAGTGCTTCCCCCCACTTTCATGTAATATTCCTCCATGAGGGTAGCAGTCTCTCTCTCTTGTTTGCTGCCACATCCTTAGCCCCAGAGCAGTGCCTGGTGCCTAGTAGGTGCTCAGATAATAGCAGAATGCATGCATGCATGAATGAATGAATGAATTCATCCCAATACATTCTCACATTCTCAGAGTGGCCCAAAGTTGAAGAGAGAGAGATGCACAATTCGCAGGCACTTACTCTGTTCTTACTATGTCATTACAACTTATAATTTTGTGTCCATTATCCTCGTGAAGGGGGCGATCCTGTCTCTCTTTCAACTGAGATTTGGAGAATTGAAATGATTTTTCCTTGCTGGCCAAGACCAAAGTCTCGAAATCAGGTTTTGTGTCCAGGTGTCCTGGCCTACGTTGGGTTGATATTAGGCCTTTTCTGGCTGTGGGGAGCCATTCTGTCATTCCCAGAGGGGGAGGAAGGTGAGGACACGTGGACAAAGAAGGCAAGCCGGCAGTGGTGTTACATTCCCCATGGAGATTGAAGTGTTTTCCAGAAACCAGAACTTCATGTAGTCTGGTGTTCTTGTCACCTCCCCAGCAGGAGAGACTTTGGGTGCCTCTTCCAGCTCTCTGGAAATGCAGAAACTCAGTGGCTCTCAGCCTTTGCTACCCCACTGCCCAAGGATATGATCGAGTCATTTGCCTCTTCTCTTTTAGTTTTGACAACACCCGTGGCTACTGCAGGCTCATGCTTTTGGATGCCTCGTGGCTTCTTCCCATGGCCCTTTCTCTTTGCGTCTCTGGGCTTTCTCTTATCTGCTCACTGGCTGTCTCTAAGTATTGAAACTCCTCGAGACGGCGGTTTATTCAACCCATAGTTATTGAGCCATTGCAATGGCCTGGCACTGGTCTGGGCATATCCCTGCCCCCCCACCCTTGTAGAGCTAATAGCTGTTAAGCAAGATGCTTGCACCCGTCCCGGGCATCAGCAACATTAACATCCCCACATGGGATGGGCTACAGACAAGCCTACTGAATTCCAACCTCTGAGCACGGGTCCCAGAAAACTGCAATGTCTCATCCTGGTCCACTCAGCGAGCGTGGAAGCCAGGGCACAGGTCAGTTTTTCTCTGAAGGAGGCCCTGTTGGAGTGGCAGCATCTGGAACATCTTACAGCCTTTCCCCGATAAAAACCCAGTTGCTTGATGACCAGAGGAGGCATCCCTTGAGAATGAGGCTTTCAGATTCTGCTACATCAAATTCACCAGCCTTGTTTTGATTGTCTTGCTTCTTTTCGGTGTTCACCCTCTTTGTGCACAAATCCAGACACAGAAAGAATTGCAAATGAGGCTTTCTA
Source organism: Ursus maritimus (assembly GCF_017311325.1). Taxonomy (NCBI): domain Eukaryota; kingdom Metazoa; phylum Chordata; class Mammalia; order Carnivora; family Ursidae; genus Ursus; species Ursus maritimus. Next base: position 19,491,828 of record NW_024424452.1, on the reverse strand, counting down.
GAAAGACTCTTTAGATTCCAGTTTTCTCTTTTCTGGAACTTATTCCAATGAGGTGGCAGGGTTCCTTGAGAGCTTTTAGACGGGGGAGGAGATCCCAAGTTGGAAGTTGCTCACAGTACGCAAGGCTGTATCCTGCCTTCCTAGCAAACAAAGATACCAAATGTCTGCTATCAGCCAGGCTTGCCCAATTCTTTTCTGTTCTTCTGCGTCCCTGCTGGAAAGCTCAGGGCATGGCTCTGCTGGTCTTCCAGGGACTCTCCAAGGGAATTCTGTCGCCTGAACTCAAGGCTTCTATCAAAGAGGAAGATCTATTTGTAGCAGAGTCATGAGCAGATCTCTGTAACTAAATTAAGGGTTCTATTTATTTAGAAATGAGACTTTGGTGATGTTTTGTGGTTTCTTTGCTTTTTAACCTGCAGCCTCTGGCCTTATAAAGTGTATATGATCATCAAAGAAAGTCTAGAAATCAGGAAGAAAAGCTGGTTGGAGGCTCCCGTTCCCTCATTGCCTCTCCAGAAGGATATGATCTACAACTCTAGCTTTCAGTCCCGCTCATGAATTGATGGATTGATTGGTTTGTTCAATAAGTAAATAGTTATTGAGCTAGTGCTTGCGGCATTGGGACGGCACTCTAGGTGGGCAATCGCATCCATTATGTTTAAGTGGATCCCATTGGCTTTCTCCGGGAACGTGACCCTGAGCTGCCCTCCCGGAGCATCTCATGCATACCCATGGCTTCAACTTTGGAATGAGGATGACTGAAAATGTTTTCTTTTTAGGTTTCTCTTGCAAGCTTCAGACGTCAATATCAAAATGCTTTCTTGACATCTTCACTTGGATATCTCACATTCAGCTCACATTAAACACGCACAACTTAAGTTTTCTTCCGGTGTGCACTGTCTAGTTAAATGGCTCTTGACCAATCCATTCTGCACCCCCACATCCAGGGGACCTTTCAAAATTTAAAAGTGTCTTTGCACCCCTGCTAAAAATCCTTCTAGTGCTTTCCATTACCCTCAGGGTTATAATAATGATCATTGACTAATGGTAACTCGCATGTATGTTTTCCCAGGCATTGTTCTGTGCTGTATGTATTTCACCCCATTTCCTATGTCCCTGCATTTGAGCAAAAGCAAAATTATTGCAATGGCCATAAAGTCCTGTGAATATGACCCCCACCTGCTTCTCCTGATTTGTCTTTGTATTTGTGATTTCCAGGTACAGTCTTTCCGTCTTTTAGAAAATGCAGTCCCCCTTCTCAGGTTGGACTTGAAGTCAACCGGCTTCTGGAAACTATGGTGTGAATTCTACGTAAGTGCCCAGACTGATGAGCAACTCATCTCCGCCATCTTGGGTAATGAACACCAAAGTCCCTGGTTCGTCAGGAGAGAAGGGTTCTGGTGTCAATTTTGCATGATGATTTGGGGAAGACCCTCTCAGACTCTGTGAGGACACTGTGATTCCAAGGGAAAGGAATCCATTTTAACTTGTTTGAGCAAAATACAAGAATTTACTGGAAGCATACTGAACATCTGATAAATCCCAGGGGTATAATATGGTGAGCCCAGCCTCACAAGGAACCAGAGCCGGAAACCAGACAGTAATTAGGATGGAGTGGGGAGGGGGTGCTTGGGTGGCTCAGTCGTTTAATCATCTGACTTTGGCTCAGGTCATGATCTCCGGGTCGTGAGATCCAGCCCTACATCAGGCTCCCTGCTCATTGGGGAGTCAGCTTCTCCCTCTGCCCCCCACTCTGCTGGTGTACTCTCTCTCTCTCTGCTCTCTCTTTCAAATAAGTAAAATCTTAAAAGAAAAGAAAAGAAAAGTGATGGAATGGGGAGGTCTGTCCATCACTCTCTCTAGACCAGATGCCAATGCTTAAGAATGCACACTGCTCCCAGTTCTTCATGAATGCAGGTCCACTGACCAGCCCGGAATAATGAATATTCCTCAGCTCGATTCTGAACCTTTTGGAGAAATCATCTGAATGGCCCAGCTAGGACCAGGAATCTAACTGGAGGTCCGGACGGTGGGGTCAGGGAATATAGCCCTGTCTGCTAGGGTGGCAGGTGGGACAGCTGGAAGGGCAATCGTGGTCTGGCCAGAACCCCTCAAAGTTGCTTCTCCTGACCTTCGCTTTCTCATCTTTAGAAGCTTCTCGAGCATCTTGGTTTCTCCCGGCTTGCTCCCTGCGTGAGAGCTGAAGCTCACACTGTCATGGATGACACCGTGCCGCTCTTGAAATAGAAACGGAATGCAGCCCAAACTCTAAGGATCTGGGGATTAAGCACGGAAACCTCTTGTGCCATTTCCACAAAGAAGCTACAAATCCCCTAAGTACCCGTGAAGGGGAGGCTTCCACGGGGAAAACCTCAGAGAAATCAAACACTTTGCTCTGCTCTCATGTCCTGTGAGGGGATTTCTGTTTTCTAACCGTGAGCTTGGATTTATTTTGCAAAGCCAAAGCCCACTATTAGCATGGGAGATACAGTGCGTCACAGCAGGAGCCAGGGGGTAATACAACTGTGTCCCTGTCCTAGGGAAGCTTTGTGTCCTGGAGTCCATGAGTCCACAGGGGGTGTTACATCTCCCCCAACCTCTTAACCTATGTCTCCTTCCACCTGCCATGGAGCTGGTTCTTGATCATGTCTGCCCGCCCTGATTTTGCTCCTCTGTGGGTACCCTCCGTCTCCGGGGAAACAAGTCCTTCCTCCTTGTCTAGGGAATTCTGTCATCCAGAAGGCTTAGCTTAAATGACACCTCTTCTGTGACTACTTTCAAATTCTTGATACTTTATTGAGAGGTGATTGACAGTTTTTAAAATTCACTCGTTTTGAGTGTACAACTCAGTGGTTTTTAGCAAATTTGCCTAGTTGTGCAACCATCAACACAGTCCAATTTAGAACATTTCTTTCTCTCCAGAAAGATCTTTTATGCTCTTTGGCAATCAGATCCCCATTCCTACTCTCAGGCCAGGCAGCCACGAATCTGCTCTCCATCCTTATAGATTTGCCTTCTCTGTGAATTCTAGACTCCTCCTGGCAGACTCATTCTGTCCTCTAGGCTCCTAACATCCTTTGTATGTGCTTGCGGAATGATCTGGTAATTGTTGTTTATGTGTGTGTGTGTGTGTTTCTCCAACTAGAGTTTAAATACCAAGCCCGCTCTCTTACCCTGGGGGCTTATTAGCACAACCCCTGCAGATGGTAAGTAGGCTAGAATAGTCTATGACTATTAGTCATACTATCACTATTAGTCAATAGTATGACTGAGCGGCACGAATTCAGTCTGTTGCTCGACCTGGGGCAAACTTTCATACAGTTTCTCTTTTAGAATTAGCATAGCTTGCATTTCCTGAGCATTTACTACATGCCGGAGGCTTTGCCAAATGTTCCTGTTCATATTGAACCTCACGATCCTTACGTGAACTTCCCTTTGATTGAAGAAACATTTGCTATTGTTTTTTTCTAAAGATTTAATTTATTAATTTGAGAGAGAGAGAGAAAACGCATATGGGTTCAAATGAGTGGGGGGGAGGCAGAGAAGGAGGGAGAAGCAGACTCCCCTCTGAGCAGGGAGCCGGATGCGGGGCTCAGTCCCAGGACCCTGGGATCATGACCTGAGCCAAAGGCAGAAGCTTAACCGACTGAGCCACCCAGGCGCCCCAGGACAGTATTATTATTGGCATTTGCAGATAAAGTGACTGAGGCTAAGGGAGGCTAAGAACATTTAGAAAGTAAGTGACAGAGCCAGGCCTCAAACTTGGTTCTATTCAGTTGAGAAATCCATTCTTTAAACCGCAACACTGCCCTGCCTCCCAGCCGCGGACAGTGTGTCCGCAAGACCCTTGCCTCAGGAGTTTCCTGGGATCGTGATAGGTCTGTGCCTTTTAGGCTTTAACTTGTGATTTGGTCAGGGTGTGCCCCCCAGGGCATTCCCTTGGGGGCCCCCTCTGAAAGTGGTGGGACCATTTAGAGCTCTTTAAAGTCTTTGACTAATTTAGTGTGAAATCATTTGATTTTCCTGATCAGCTAAACCAACTGCAGGCTTTCCTTCCTCATTGATTCCTTGCAGGCAATGGCCCAGTGGAGTATGAGGTAATAATAACAAACTTAGCATTTGTAAAGCATTTTAAGGGAAAAAAAAAAAACCTGCTTGAGAGCTTACTAGAAAAACTGAACTGGATTCTTTTGGATTCATGTTCCGAGGTTTTGAAATGTTGGAAGCAAAGGAAGGGTGAAAGGCGGGATGGGTTTGTGACATCCTGACCTTCCGTGGCCCATAGACACTGGCAGAAGTGAGGCCCAGCTCACTCGGGAAGGATGCTTCTAGGCGTTAGTAAGTCAAATGATAACCCGGATTCTCTGGCCGCACCCTCTTCAGGGACTAGAGTAGACTTTACCTGGAAAAATCTCACAAGGGTTTAGGTCATGGTCAACAGACTTGTATACCTGCATGCTGGCAGGTGATGCATAGGAATGAAATGAGTCCATTGTGAGGCAATAAGGAATGGTGGGGATTGTGGTAACAAGGAGAAAACAGCTCCTGTTTTCAGGCAACAGCTGCTCCTCAGCTCCAGCTCCTTGTTTTCTGAATTCTTCTGAGTTTAAAAAAAAAAGCCAGAAATCTGGCTATTGATTGAAAATCATGTGATTCCCCTATCTAGTCATCCATCAGTTCAGTCTGTGTTTATTGGGTGCTTACTGTGTGCCAGGCCTGCTGGAGGGGCTGAGGATATAACTGAATAGAATAGACAAAGCCCTTGTCCTGCTTAGTTAGAAACATGTAGAACGAACAGATCACATTAGCTGGTCAGCTTTGGTCCACGGACCACCAGTTTGTGACCTCTGGCTTAGGCGCTCAAGCCTTTAACTTGCCTTTTCCCTGCCATGTTCCTGAGGGCCATGGATGCTTCTATTGCTCTTTCCTACTCTCTGGGGTGTGTGTGTGTGTGTGTGTGTGTGTGGAGGTGTCAGTGTTCAACCATAGCTTCCCCTGGACACTGAGGCGTCTGCTGCGTGTTTGGTACAACTGTGCCCTTTCCCAGGGGGGTGGTCTCTCTCCCCACCAGGATTCAGAGCTTAACCTACCTCCACAGCACCCTGTCTTTTGAAAAATTGTGGAACACCCCATTTCTCATCCTCTATTCTGTTGCCCACTGACCACCAATCACCAATAACATACGGGTTCACCTTGCAAAAACATGCCTTTTGGCAAACTTCAGCTTGCGCTGTGGAAAAATTTATCAGCTTAGTAAAGGAATCCCATTCCAAAGCTTGAGCAAGTCCACGGACACTTTATTTTGCCATTTTGGCAACAGGCATCAAAGGACCCAGTTTGCAGATGCAAGGGATCTGTCATACCAGGGCTGGCTCCAAACAAAAGCAAAAATTGCAAACAGAGTAACAATAAAAAGAGCCTCCATTATAATATGGATGCAGAATCCTAAATAGGAGATTTTCAAATATAACATCCACACCTCCAACCCATACACCATCCCCCAAAGGATTCACGGGCGTCCTTTCTTTGCCTCAAGATGGAGCCCTGTGACCTCAGTGAGCTGTGTTTTCCCTCAGGCTGACTCCTCTGGTCTCCCTAGACATCTCCTTAAGAACTTGGCTGCAGGAATTTCTCTTCCTTCTCCTTCTTGGGAGGTTTTTGGCCAAGTGTCCCAGGGCCCAGGTGATATTCCCCAAACTCTCTCCTGTAGTTTTCCCAGCCTGGGGCATGAGCGTTCCTGAGTTTCCAGACTCAGTCCAATCCAAGCCTCTTCTACCTGGAGTCACAAAGGCTGAAGACCTGAGAAGGTCAAGTGCAGAGGTAATGCTGTAGCGGAGGTGGGGATGGTGGGAGGTTTTGTGTTGTGTCAGAGCAAAGTAAAACTCAGGAGGAGTGAAAGGAGGACACAAGTGCGGTTGGACTAGAAGGAGGCCAGGCGGTGAAAGCAACCTTGTTTGGCAGGTGACATGTGAAGAAGTGGTCTCAGGAAGGTTAAAGGTCATTTTCAAGGGCACACAGAAGGAGCCAGGACTGTACTCCTGCCTTCTAATCTCAAACCGCAGCCCTCCATGGTGTTGGCCCTCCTGCCTGGACCCCTTGCCCACGTGAAGACCAAAGACAGGCAGGAGTGCCCTTGAACCCCCATGCCTCAGCTTTCTCTAAGGCCACGCATCCCAGGCAACTTGGGCTAATTCCAGGGAAGCACTGGGAAGATCTGTTTTTGCCCCTAAAATCTCAAAGGCTTGGCCATGGTGACTGCCTGGAAGGTTGGCACCAGGGAAGGAGGGAAAAGAAACAGCCTCAGACAGGAAGAAGCAAGAGTATGCCTCTCTTTGCCAACATTTGTGAAGCCAGGTGATAGAGGCCATACCTTAAGAGTGTCGGTGTTTCTGGATGGGGCCTTTGGGGGGCTCTTAGTCCCTACAGACCTTTCCAGGTCAACTCTGTCTAAACTTCAGCCACTGCCCTCCTGGTCCTTTTGCTCCAGCAAAGTGAAATTTGGTTCCCAAACCTGCTACAGGAGCGGGTGAGTTCTAGTCTGGGAAATGCTTTTCTCTCTTCACAGAACTTTACGTGTCCTCTTCCTGTGCCTTAGTGCATTAGTATTCTTTGGTTTGCAAGTGCCAGAAACCCATTCAGATTGGCTTAAGCAAAAAAGGACTAAATTTTAACTAAAATAGTTCAAGGTATGATGTCTTCGGGTACGGCTAGATCCAGTCTCATTCTGTGTGACTGTGGCTAAGATGTTAACGGGAATCTTTCTTTCTCCATCTCTTGTCTCTCTTTTCCTGTCTGCTGATTTCATCCTCAGCCTGGTCTTCCCTAAATATTGATAAAGATCCATTGGTTACTCCGGGTTTATATCTTACCATTACAGGAATCCCAGCAAAATGATATACCTCTTTTGCAATAGCTCCAGCAAACGTCTAGATAGCCAGTCTTCAATCTTCAACGGACAGCTTGGATCTTACAACCACTCCCAAATCAATGATGGGGACCAAACACCCACTGCTGAGCTTTGATTACCAGTCCATCCTCAGATTCAGAGAGTAGAGTCAGCCATCCCTAAGCCACATAGACTGGGCGTAAATAGGGGAGAATGGACGGATGCTGGTACAAATGTCAGACTCTCAGCTCCACATGAGGATGTATAGTGCCTGGCCTCTCTGCCACTGTATTTCCGGTGTTGAGCAAAACATCAGACGCAGAATACGTGCTTCATAAATGTTTCCTGAATAAAGCAATACACCCCACAACACCCTGTACCTCCTCTATCATAGATGCTGATCAGAGTGTTTCAGATTTGCTGTCCTGTGGGTCTTCCTCCATTTGTCACACTGTGTCTGAATCACCATTTCCATTCTGGCCGCCAAGCACAGGGCCTGGCAGTGGCAGATGCTCAGTAAATATGTAATGTAAATGGAGGAAAAAGGAAAGAAAGTTCTTTGAGAGGTGGAAGTGATGCTAACGGTTAAGACTGAGGACGATAGTCTGTGAGGGTGAATGAGCAACGGAGGATAAAGTCTGAAGTCATCTGCCCAGGCTACCCCCAGGGGCTTCTTGCAAGTGGAGTCTCCTGCCTGCTCTTGTTGAGGTTCAAAGCAGGCTCGCTGGCATCTCAGCGATGCAGGCGGGTGGACGCCGTGGGAGAAGGGAGCTAGCAGTCACGGCGTGTGAGGAAGGCTGCATGCCCTGGGGTACTGAGGCAGCGCTGGATGAAGGAGGGTCACGATGGTGAGCACGCACTGTGTACTTTGTGTGTACCATGAACTGTGTTGAGCACGTTTGCATGTGTCACCATCACCCTAAAAGCTAGGCACTGTTACTAGTGACATCCCCCGTTCCTGGTGAGGAACATTGTAAGACGTTCGTTCAAAGTCACCTTTGGACCCAGGCAGGCCGTCTTCACAGCTGGTACTACTCATCACTAGACCGTGTGATTTCCTGCAGGGCAAGGAACAGGAAGGGAGAGGAAAGGAAGCTCAGATGACCACTGACACTAAGGTAGACATCATGAGGCTACTTACTGGGGCTGTGCCTTCAGGCAAGTGACTCCTCCAAAATGTGATCTCCTGTTCTGCAAAATAGAGATAAAAAAAATCGGGGTGCTCTTAATGGAAGAAGGAGGGCCAGAACAAAACTGTGCGCTTGGATTTGGGAGACTTGAATTCATATTCTGGCTTCGCTCAGTGGAGTAAAAATCCTGGCATTGTGGCTGAGAGTCAGGATGGGCTAGGCTATGCCTCTGTAACAAATAGCACCTGGCTTCCAGAGGTAGCAGACAGCCAAGCACTATTTCTCATGTGTGCTCCGTGTCCATCATGGCTCAGCTGGAGCTCTGACTTCCTGTCTCCTCACTCCAGGACCGAGTCTCCTGAGACAGCCACCATCTGGGAACCTGGTTTTGTCATAGCTGAGAGAAAGTCATGAGTTGGACTCTGGCTCTCAGAGCTTCCAATGGAGGTGACACCCTTCCCTTTTGCTCACACTTCATGGTCCAAAATGAGTCACAGGTCACACCTCACTCCTATGGGGCAGAGGAGTGTGACTTATACATGCGTCTGTAAGGAGAGAGAACCAGAAACATGGTTCCCATCTAAGATCCAGAATCCATGTGGTCTCGAAATAGTCCCCTTCCACCACTGGTCTTCAGTCTCCCATTGTTATAAAATGAGGCCAATCAGTCAAAACTCTTGGAGGATTGAATGTGACCTGTGAAAATATGTGCTTTTTAAAACACAAAGTTGGTGCTAGAGCAAGTAACTTTTCCTTCTCTTGCTTGCCCCACACCCCATCCCTGCTGCATTTTTTTTCCCCCTACCAGCAGTGAAACCCTTGCCTTCTCTGCTCCCCCACCCCACAGAAAATAGTTCACAAATGTTCCTCCTCTCCCCCAGGCCCATGGCTTTTATACAGTCGGGTAATACATTTTTATTTCCTTGCAGGAACAAGGCCTAAAAATAGATAAAGCGCAGGGCACCAACGATAACCATTCGATGTATTGACCCAGTCACGAGTTTATCTTGGTGCAATTCAAATTCGCTCTTTATTCCCGAAAGCAAAAGCACCTTCGATGGGCAGTTACGGAGGCATTACCAGGGCCATTTGGCAATAAAATGTGACTGACTTCATTATGTAGTATGGAGACAAGGAGTAGCTGGTCTTCAATCACAGAGCGGCTGACCAGGATGCATTTGGCACAGACACATATGCAGATAGATTCTGTTTGGTGGCAAACAGCGTCGCAGAGAGGGAGGCTCTCTGAAGATGCAGAATTAGTCTGCGTTCTTTTGTTTAGCTCAGTGCCAAAAGGTAATTTATGTGCAATGTGTAGCAAGCCATATGGTTCTGTCTGGGGGCTGCCAGCACCCCCCGCTGCTATAACTTTGCCTTCAAGGCTTTCTAGCTCTTAGAGGTCTCATGGCAAGAGGGCTGCCTCGTCGCTTCCAAAGGGTAGGTTGTGGGGAAACAGCTCTGTTGGAAGGGTCCCCAAGGGCTGCGTTTTCCCTCAGTGGAGGGTTTTGAAAGGAAGGCAGCAGCAGCCCACTACAGGCATACACCTAGGAGATATCGCGGGTTCGGTTCCAGACTCCCACAATGGAGCGAATATGGCAATAAAGCGACTCAAACGATTTCTTTGGCTTCCCAGGGCACATAAAAATTATGTTTATGCTATACTGCAGCCTATTAAGTGTGCCATAGCATAATGTCTAAACAAAACAAAAAAAACCAAAACAATGGACATACCTTAATGAGAAAAAGATTTCATGCTAAAAAAATGGTAACCATCATTGGAGCTTTTGGTGACTTGTAATCACGGATCACAGATCATCCCAGTGAATAGAATCATGACTAAAAAGTTTGACGTGCTGGGAGAATTACAAAAATGTGACACAGAGACCTGAAGTGAGCAGGTGCTCTTGGAAAAATGGCACCGATGGACTTGGTAGATGCAGGGTGGCCACAGACCTTCACTCTGTAGAAATGTTAGTATCGAGCAAGCACGCTACAGTGCAGCACGGTATGGAAAACGTTGTATGCCTGGACTGAAAGTTCATTCCCCCAGTCTCTCCTCACCACTCCCATCCCCGCAAATGGCAATGAGTGTATGTACTCTGTCAAGAAGTTTGCCACCTGTGCATTCTTTGCTCATGTCCTATCTGCAGGGTTGGTTTTTGCCCAGAGAAAGAACAGGAGCTGCCATTTTTGTTCCTCCTTCCTGCTGGGCGTAGTAGTTCAGACCTCCATTCTCTACATGTCAGGTCAATCCAGTGACCTCCTCTTGTGAGATGTTCTTACTCCCTTACCTGGGTGAGGAGGCTGAGACTCTGAGGGACGATGGTAGCCAGTGACAGTACCTGCCACCTTGTGTGCCTGCCAGGAGCCAAGCACGTGCGTGACACTTTAAACTCACGATCACACTCACCCCTACAAAGTTCATAATGTTATTACCCCATTTTGCAGAAGAGGCCACGGATGTGTAAAAAGGGGAAGGGGCTTGTTCCACATAGAGCAGCTTCTAAGTGGCAGAGCTGGACCTAAAACTCTAGGCTCCTCCCAGTGTTCCATAGAGGGCGGTGAGATTCAGGAGATGGATTTTCTCCGAAGACAGGCACAGAGGGCAGATCGCAGACACCATGAATCTTTTCCCATCTCTCCTTCCCTCGCCTGTCAACCACAGTGGGCCATCACAGCCTTTCTGTGGATTCAGGTGTCTGTTTGCAGCATCCCCCATCCCACACTTTGCCAGAAAGGCTCAGGGTCATTTACACCCAGTGGCTTATTCTCACCACACGCTGCTGTCTACCTGTCCTGCACTCAGACACCCAGCTCTCGGGCAATCTCATTAAACCAGCTTTAATTACTTATGTGAAGGCGAAGGGAGACTTCTCCTGTGCCCCTCTGCCACAGCCATTATTGATTGGCTGCCGAGATGTTTCTGTTAGACAGCAGATTAGAAAAGGTTAGTTTCCCTAATTCTCCAGCACTCTTCCTGGCGATAATTGCTTCCCAGGTGAAACATCATCCCAAACAGAGGCGTCTTGCTTTGGTTTTTGCACCTTCACTTGCTTTTGAAGACAAGTTTAGCGCAGTTGGAAAATCCGTATGGCCACTGTTTCTCGGGGCAGAAAGCAAACCTGAGATGTCGTGGTGAAGGTTTGCCCTGTTTTATGAACTCTCTCGCAGTTGTCTCAAGGTCATTTGCTGTGGGAGTCTATCTGCTGTTTCTTCTGCCCGCCCTGAGGATGGTGAGTCAGACCTGGTTTTCCCAGTGCCTGGGATATATTTGCTTTTATCTTCAAAAGGACCAGGTGATTACTGAGGTCTTTCCAACCTTGAGATTCCTTGATACTTCTTGGCAGGAGGTCTTGCCTCCTGGATAGATCTCTTTTTGACTTATTTCTAAGTGTCTGTTCCTGTTGGCTCTTGATGCCTTTCCACCCTCTGAACACTGACAGACATTATTCATGCATTAAGGGGAGGTGACCAAGCTGATAGGTAGAGTCTAGAAACCATTATCCATTACAGTGATGGAAGGAACTGAAGTTATTTACATAGGATGACAAAGACCCACTCTCACCCTAGGGGAGACAGGAGGCAGAGCCTTCGAAACACACATGCAGCATGTGGAAGAAGGATCAATGAGTTCCAACATGGCCCCAGAGGACAGAATCCCATCAAATGGGAAAATAAGGGGGTTGAGGGGCCATTCATGTTCTCATGAGAAATAACATTAATGATTAGCTGTTAGAAAAGACAGAGCTGGCTCTTGGCCCTGTTGGCTCCTCCGTTCTGGGAATGTTTAGATGGAGGCTCTTAGCTTGTTTCCTGAGCCATGATTGAGGTATGTGCATGAGAATCTGGACATGTGGTCTTTCTTTTCTTTTCTTTCCTTTCCTTTTTCTTTTTTTTAAAATGTTTATTTATTTATTTTAGAGAGAGAAAGTACACATGTGCGTGCACAAATTGGGGGAGGGGTAGAGGGAGAGAATCTTCAAGCAAACTCCTTGCTGAGCATGGAGCCTTACATGGTGCTTGATCCCATGACCCTGAGATCATAACCAAGAGTTGGACCTTTAACTGACTGAGCCACCCAGGCGCCCCCATGGTGGTCTTTCTTGAAAAAATACCAAACAGCAGGGCTCGTGAATTCCTAGGGCTGATGTGGGCCAGGCATTGAAATGAAGAGACTGGATGTGGACTGTTGTCAACTAGAAGACATCTTCCCTCAATACTGGGCTTAAGCCGGTGGGTGCAATTTGGTAACATGGGCTCCATATTGCCAGATTTGGGGGATTTTTTAAAAGCCAGACATTTAGACCTTTATGTAAAATCTCCCACATTAAAAAATGTCAACTCAAGTTAAACCAAGGTCATTGGGACACCCAAACTCTTGACTTCTGAATAACCGATGGAGCGTCTCCATGATACCCCGTTGATAGGACAGTGATGTATTTACTTGACAAGCATACCATTATGTGGATTTCCAGTGGTAGAACCCTGGAATGTGATGGATCGTTCTTTTTGCACCAGGAGAGAGACTTCCACTCATGATCCATGATCCTCTGTGTTCAGTTCTGTCCTACCAGATATTTTCATCTTGGTCGGTGATTTGACAAGGATCAAGAAGGCTTACTAATGAGATCTGCAGATGATACAAAGCCGAGTATGACAGTTACGAAGAGGCACAATGAAATCAGGACTCAGAACTATCTGATCAAGTGGGAGAACTTGAGAGACTCCAGTAAGGAGGAATTCAGTAGAGGCTAAGGCAAAGTCTTATGTTCGGGTCGAACATGGGAATTGCATTTTCACCAAAGAAGAAGACAAACCGACCTGGAATGTGCATATGTGGGAATAAGATCTGGGAGGATTTGACCACAAAATGAATATAGTCAGCAGTTTGATAAAAATAATACAAAAGCTGAGGACCAAAATATATAATCATGCATTCATCACCTCTTACTAAGCATTTTCTCTGTGCCAGAAGACATGCTACGTGGAGGGAATAAAGAGGGAAATGAGGCTGGGGTCCTGGTCTTGAGGCTTTCCCAGCAACCAATTCAGATACTTGATAGTTCAGTGGAAGAGATTTCTAGAGTACTGCGGGAACCCAGAATATACAGTGCATGCTTTTCTAATATTACATAATCTCACATAGAAAGCAAAATGAGGTTTATTTATTTAATTTTTTCCAGCTTGCCTGAATATTTTATTTTATTTTTTTGTTTTTTAATTTAAATTCAATTAGCCAAGGTATAATATATCATTGTTTTTTGATATAATGTTCAATGATTCATCAGTCAAGGTATAATGGACATATATGTTAGTTTCAGGTGTACAACATGATTTGAAATTCGCACACGTTGCCAAATGTCTACTACAGTAAGTCTGGTTAATATTCATCCTGATACATAGTTATAAAACGTCTTGTTTCTCTTGTGATGAAGACTTTTTAAGAAAATGAGGTTTTGAAGGTAGAAGAGTTTTTCAAAATGTGAAAACTGGAGGGTATGATCACAGGGGTAGCAATAGTAAGTTTTTGTGCTTCTTGCCACCGGTATTTGGCAGTTGGCTTTATGAGGCCAGGGGCATCTCTCAGCCGTTGTGCTTTGCTTGACGTTAACTGTGCTCCTGGACCTCAGGGGAATGCATGACTGATGCAGACAGTCAGGGCATTCTGTCTTTTGGCCACCCAAGCTGGAACCGTTAGGGATAAGGAGATACCTTTCTGGAACTATCCTCCGGGTTGTTGGATCGTCGAACACCTGTCCAGCTGGTTGCCAACAGGAGAGAACGGAGATGTAGGAACTGTTGCAGTCTGGTCGCGGGTTTGGAGGAAGTAAGAATGGAATCAAAATCAAGGAAGCAAAGACAGGAACAAAGAAAGAAATTCTGCTCCACGCTATCGTTTGAACCCTAGACCAAATCGTGCTTGAGATATTGCCCACGGACTGCATGCTTACACACACCTGGCAACTTACTCTCATTTTTTTGGTCGCAGTTCGGGTTGAATTCTCTCTCCATTTCAAATAGTGGGAATCCTGTTGTGATTTTATCTACCCCAGTCATCATAGGAGAGAATAGACATTCCAGGCGGAGGAACAGCATGGGTGGAACACAGAGGCGCAAGGAAACTCCGTGTGCTCGTGAGATCCAACTGGTGTATGTCACTGTGTGCCCAGAGGATGCTGGTGGGAGATGCAGGTGGAGAGGGGGCTAGAGGCTAGATTATGATGAGCGTTCGGGAGCCCCTACCCTACACTGTCCCATGTCATCTGGTCATCACCAAAATGCTAATTACAGCTTTTACTGGCCCAGAGCCCTGATCTCTTGTGAGTGCAGCTTCTGCCGATACCATTCAGAATGTACACAATGCTTCTGCATTTGTTTCCTTGTTCTGTCCTCCCAGCGATGCAGGGAAGTTGGTGAGTGTGTCCATCTTGTGAAAACACAAGTCGGAACAGAGAGATGTAGCAGTTAGCTCAGGATTACCTGGCAAAGAAGCCCAGCCCCGCAGCGTCCAGAGGTCCACTGGTCACAAGGAGGCAGGAGGGAGAGAAGAGCTGGAAGCATCAGGCGTCGCAGCAGCATGGGCGTTCTGGGGCAGCCAGCGTTCAGGAGGGGCCCTGGCTACGTTTTCCAGCTTCAGGGATGCTTCCGAGTTCAAATTCCACTACCAAGTGTGGCCACTTACCAGGCCCGTCCCCCTGGACCCAAAGAATAGTACTCTGTTCCCACAGCCAAGGAGGCATTGACAGTAGTCACCAGCGCGGACAGCTGGGCCCAGCAAGACAAGAAGCTCAGAGCAAACAGAAACGAAAAGCCTAATTCTGGACACACAGGAGGCCCGGGGAAGCTCTCGGAAACAGCTGGGAGACAGTTGGAGGGCCTGGGGCCATAATAATTTGCGTATGAAAGAAGAGCATCCTCTCATTTTGTAGTCACAGGCTGATGAGGTTGGGGACTTATGATTTACATATATTTCATTGTCTTTTTAGGAAAAAAAAAAAAGGAAGCGTGCCTCTTCTGCCAGGGATTCGTGCATTTGTGCGTAAAAACAGGCAGGGGCGCCCACACCTATCTCTTGCTCAACAATACTGAGTATATTGGAAAGATCACTGCTGTGATAGGGAGCTGGTACCTGTTCTTAAGAAAGAAACAGTAATAAAATCCTCCCAAGGTTTTATCTCCAGTATTAAAAATGAAAAGAAAAAAAAAAGCCGTCCTTCACTTCCCGAGACATGCCAACCTCCTTCCTGCCTCAAGGCCTGTGCGCCTGGTACTAACTCACCCTAGAACACTCTTCTTGTTCCATTTTCCAGGCCTCCTGTCGGCCTCCCTTTGTCCTGGAGGTCCCCTCTTAAACGTCACCACATCAGAGGCGCCTGGATGCCTCAGTCATTTAAGCCTTGATTTGGGCTCAGGTCTTGATCTCAGAGTCATGAGATCGAGCCCTCACATTGGGGTCCGTGCTGGGCAGAGAGCCTGCTTAAGATTCTCTCTTTCCCTCTCTCTTTGCTCCCCCCACCCCCCTCTCTAAAAAAAATTAAAAAAAAAAAAATGTCCCCTCATCAGAGAAATCCTGATCTGGATAAGACAGATTTTTCTTCGATTCGTTTTAACAGCTCTTTCTGCTTTCTCTTAATCTTTGCGTGAGTAAGGAAGGCAGGTGTCGATTTGTTTATAGTCTTTCTTCCCTGATAAACTAGAAGTTCTCCGAGGGCAGCTTCCGTGTTGTCCTGCTCAGGACCACCTCCGTAGAGTCTGGTGTGGTATCATGCTGTGAGTGATCAATGATGGTTTTTTTTTTTTTTTTTTTTTTTTTTTTTTTTTTTTTTT
>NW_024424452.1:19269037-19475975 GCF_017311325.1 Ursus maritimus | reverse complement strand
GAACAGAGAGATGTAGCAGTTAGCTCAGGATTACCTGGCAAAGAAGCCCAGCCCCGCAGCGTCCAGAGGTCCACTGGTCACAAGGAGGCAGGAGGGAGAGAAGAGCTGGAAGCATCAGGCGTCGCAGCAGCATGGGCGTTCTGGGGCAGCCAGCGTTCAGGAGGGGCCCTGGCTACGTTTTCCAGCTTCAGGGATGCTTCCGAGTTCAAATTCCACTACCAAGTGTGGCCACTTACCAGGCCCGTCCCCCTGGACCCAAAGAATAGTACTCTGTTCCCACAGCCAAGGAGGCATTGACAGTAGTCACCAGCGCGGACAGCTGGGCCCAGCAAGACAAGAAGCTCAGAGCAAACAGAAACGAAAAGCCTAATTCTGGACACACAGGAGGCCCGGGGAAGCTCTCGGAAACAGCTGGGAGACAGTTGGAGGGCCTGGGGCCATAATAATTTGCGTATGAAAGAAGAGCATCCTCTCATTTTGTAGTCACAGGCTGATGAGGTTGGGGACTTATGATTTACATATATTTCATTGTCTTTTTAGGAAAAAAAAAAAAGGAAGCGTGCCTCTTCTGCCAGGGATTCGTGCATTTGTGCGTAAAAACAGGCAGGGGCGCCCACACCTATCTCTTGCTCAACAATACTGAGTATATTGGAAAGATCACTGCTGTGATAGGGAGCTGGTACCTGTTCTTAAGAAAGAAACAGTAATAAAATCCTCCCAAGGTTTTATCTCCAGTATTAAAAATGAAAAGAAAAAAAAAAGCCGTCCTTCACTTCCCGAGACATGCCAACCTCCTTCCTGCCTCAAGGCCTGTGCGCCTGGTACTAACTCACCCTAGAACACTCTTCTTGTTCCATTTTCCAGGCCTCCTGTCGGCCTCCCTTTGTCCTGGAGGTCCCCTCTTAAACGTCACCACATCAGAGGCGCCTGGATGCCTCAGTCATTTAAGCCTTGATTTGGGCTCAGGTCTTGATCTCAGAGTCATGAGATCGAGCCCTCACATTGGGGTCCGTGCTGGGCAGAGAGCCTGCTTAAGATTCTCTCTTTCCCTCTCTCTTTGCTCCCCCCACCCCCCTCTCTAAAAAAAATTAAAAAAAAAAAAATGTCCCCTCATCAGAGAAATCCTGATCTGGATAAGACAGATTTTTCTTCGATTCGTTTTAACAGCTCTTTCTGCTTTCTCTTAATCTTTGCGTGAGTAAGGAAGGCAGGTGTCGATTTGTTTATAGTCTTTCTTCCCTGATAAACTAGAAGTTCTCCGAGGGCAGCTTCCGTGTTGTCCTGCTCAGGACCACCTCCGTAGAGTCTGGTGTGGTATCATGCTGTGAGTGATCAATGATGGTTTTTTTTTTTTTTTTTTTTTTTTTTTTTTTTTTTTTGGCTCTGTGCATCAGGTTATTCCTTCCGACTCCAAATCGGATACGTTTGCCACTGTTAATTGCTTGATTTTGCCACACACAGAGATCAGAAACACGTACACTTAGTTGGGCCAGGTGGGGACAGTGGCCAATGGGAGTTCATACCTTGACCCAAAGGGAGCAGGTACCACAGTGCATCGGCTGTTTTGTTGCCTTCCAAGCAAAGTGGACCCCATGTGGGCAGGTCTTACAGTCTTGTTGGGAAAGTTTTGAAACCTCGATTTTATGGGTTTCCTCCCAATTCTTGAATGTTGACAACACTTTTTTTTTTTTTTTAATGACAACACTTTTTGAAAGTAGACACTTAGATTGATCAAGACACTCGTGTGGGAGCTGGAGCTGGCCTGGGTACCATGGTTGGTCTCCTCTGGAGAGAAGGTCAACCATGCATGCCTTGTTGGACTGCTCAGACTGCACGAAGAGGAGAGAGTACAATCCTCAGTACCATTTAAAGAACGCTCGTGGAGAACCAGGGGTGAAAATAGGGCAGCCAGAGTGATGAGGGGTCTGAAACTGTGCCATGCAAGGGGCTGTTGCCCAAAATGCAGATCAGTAATGTGGCTTTTCAGCTTTGCTGCCCTGGCTCTGCCAGTCTGGTGCCTGATTTATCAGCTAAGAATTTGGACCCCTAAGTGCTGCAGGAGTTCTGACCACAAACACATGGGTGGTGGGTATGGCAGAGGCTGGTTATTAACAAATACATTGGTGATTTTTGTGCTCACATGGATGCAGCCCTTCTTCCAAGTAGACCCCTGAGGAGGTCATAGCTGTATTCCAATTACATGACAGTGTCCCAGCTATTCTGGGAATTGCTCTTTGGAACTTGCCATCAGTGCCTGAACATAATTTTGAAATGTCCTCAATTGTGACAAATCTCTAGATTTGATTCTTTGAAACAGCCAAGAATTATTTGGAGCTAAGTCTGGTGTATTAGTCCAATGATTAAGCTTAACGCTACTGTTTGGGGCCACTGTGATGTGCAATCAAGCCTTAACGAGAACACGGCCAGGACAAAGAATGCAAGGATCAGACACAGGGCCAACAGGGAGGAGGGAGGACATGGGACCAAGTGGAACCCAATTTAGGGTAGGATGTGGGCTTAGGGTATCTTTACTTATCCAAAATGCCCAAGGTATTAAATCCAAAAGGCAAAGCAGAATTAGACATGGTTTAGAAGGCCTGGTATGAGAGGGATTTACAGAACAAACTAGAATATTGGAGTCAGGTTCCCCTGTTTCTTGGACTGAGAGACGGCTCCTTTTTTAGGCAAGTCCATAGGGTTTGCTCAGGGGCATGCAGAGCAGAGCCAAGGTCTGGTAAGAAGATTTGTAAAAGTGATACACAAATGGTATAAATAGGGGTTTAGGAGGAACTGCCAACAATGTGAGGACAATGGAGCATGAAGCAGGTTGACCAGATGGATGAACATGTGTATCATGGCAGAAGCTCAGCACTTCAGTGAGCTCCTTACTGAGTCCTTTTCTGCCCAAGTGGTCTTTATGCCTTTCTTTACATCATCTTCTTACCACTCTCCCCTTGCTCTCTGAGCTCCAGCCAGAAAAGCCAACCAGAGGCTTTCTTTCTGTTCTTTGAACACATCTACTTCATTTCTTCTCTGGCGCCTGTGCTCTTGCTGTCATTCTTCCTAGGATACATTTCCTTTCCGCTCTTTCCCATGTAGGTCTCAACCCAAATATTAACATCGCCTTGACCATTCAGACCAAAGTAGGTTCCCTCCCTCCCGGAGTTACTTTTAACCCACTACCCTGTTTTGTCCTTTGTAGCGTATCCAGCCTCACCCTGTTTATTTGCTCGCTCCTTTCTCACCCACCTGCCAACAGTGCAATGGAATTCAGGGAGGGCAGGGTCTTTGTTCTCTCATTGACCCCCAGATCTGTCACCATGCATGACGCATGACAGGTGCTCCGTCAATATCTACAGAATGAATCCACATGTGAATGATAGCTCGATCCGTCAAGTGGAATTGGCCTCTTGAGTGTGGAGGGTGAGAGAATTCAGGGAATGAATAGAATCCCCCGTGTCACTTGGTCCCAGAATTGTTTGGTAGCAAGTTGTAGATAATGGGGGCTGCCCCATTGGATGGGCTCTGGAATTAAGTAGTAGTATCGGTCCTGGGGCCCCAAACTTGGGGACCAGGGGAGGAGAAACAGGAGCTGATATGAGCATCCATCACAAAATGAGCAGTATAAAAAACTGGATCCTGAAAAATCTGGCCAGTAAAGGAATTCCAGAACGAAGTGAGTCACCAGCAAATGAACGCGTTCTGAATGTTTGTTGGGCAGTTCGTCTCCCAGGGTTATAATTACCTGTCTTATTGTATTTGTCTCCTCTTGACAGCCTCAGGGCGAAGGGTTCTCTGCCATTCCATATCCGTCCTCAAAGAGTATTGAAAGAGCTTTTCATCATTCCGGGCTGACTTAGTCTTTGAGATAATCCGTGCCTCCATAGAAGTCTTTCTGCGGAGACTTTATTTTATATGAAAATTTACTGTGATGTGTGATGCCTACCCTGTCTCATCTTTAAACTCTGTAGTACCTGGAGAGTGTTTTATCTTAAAAATTAAGTGAATAAACCAAGCAGTTCAGAAAACAATCCACTTTATCAACACAAAGTGGTAACAATAACCATAACCATAACACTAATAATAAAGCCTTGTAAAACAGAGCCTCTGCCAGCCACCAGCCATCAACCATATTCTCAGCACTGGGACATTCTTAGGCATTAGGGACGGGCCGGAGAATGGAAACCTTTGTACAGAGATAACCCCCCACAAAGGGCTTTAGAGGGGACGGCGGCTGTTCCAACAGAAGGGATGGATTAAATACATCAAATTCATTCATTCTCTCATTCACTTACATAGAAAGTGCTGTGTGACAGTTTGAGGCTGTCGAGATGATGGGTGGCTTTATTTCTGTTCCACTTCTCCAACTTTTAAATTGGGATATAGTACTTCTATTAAAAAACAAGCAAACAAACTCCTGAGGCTCCTTGTAAATGCAAAATCATCCCCTTTTTCTGGTAAAAGCAAAATTATTCTTGTCAAGCGGATGGCTGAACAAAACCCCAGACTCCTTTATGGACCCCGTTTTTGAGCTCTGTTATCAAATTCCAATGTAAAACTGACATTGACATAATCATGGTAATAAGCAACATTTGTGTAGCATTTTGCAATTTTCCGGGGGCATCCATGAGTAATCTTATTTAATTCGCGGGACAATTTAGGGAGATGTAAGAATCTTGAGACTGGGGCAGACCTGGGGGTTGTTCCTGCTCTGTGGTTTGTTCATCCTTATCTGCTTGGCATTTTCCTACACCCGAGCTTAAGTGTACTTTGTACATTGAGATATTTAACTATAAATCCCTTTCGGATGATTTGTTAAAACATTAAATAAGCCCCGTGTCAGCAGTGACGCCCAGGAAACCTTTCTTTATCTAAGAGACTTGGTGACATCCCTGCTTCTTGTCCCTTCCTTTCTCTGTAGCCCCACCTCTGAGTTAGCTGTCGTTCCTTGCTGGGACAGCCTTCTTTTTACACATTTGTCAGAAGTTCCTTGATATCTAGAGGTAGCACAGGGCCAAGAACGTCCGCAGGGAGATCAGCCATCAGTAAAAGCCCTCAGAGCCCCCATCTGGGCACCAGGAAACCTTGGTCTCATTCTGAGCCCCTCTCCCTTTCTCCTGGCTGCAATTTCAAGTGCAAATTTACTCCACTTGTTCCTTGGCTTTCTTGTTACTTGTTCATGCTTTTGAATAAGTTGGTTTTTTTTTTTTAAAGTTTACTCCCCCTGCTCATGCTCTCTCTCTCTCTCAAATGAAAAAATAAAATCTTTTTAAAAAATGGCTCCTGGATGGCTCAGTTGGTTGAGCATCTGCCTTCGGTTCAGGTCATGATCTCAGGGTCCTGGGATCCAGGCCTGCATCAGGCTCCCTGCTCAGCGGGTTGTCTGCTTCTCCCTCTCCCTCTGCTCCTATCCCTGCTTGTGTGCACTCTCTCTCTATCACTGTCTTTCAAATAAATAAATAAAATCTTTTATAAATAAATAAATAAATAAATGTATGTTTAATTTCACTAGTACAGTCTGACCATATTATCCCTTATGAAACGAACAGTTATTATAGACAAGGCTAAAATCTCCACCAGCCCCCACCCCTAAGTCCACGTCCCACCCCATCCCCACAGGTGACTGCTGTTCACAATTTGGGTTTAACCTATCGGACCACCCACTGCACAATTATAAATACACGGCAGCAGAAAGGGCACAACAGACAGTGTGGTTATTCTGAGTAAGTGCATTGAAGAAAATTGCAACATGCTTGCCATGCCCTGTGACAGCTTGCTTTCTCGGTACATTCTCAACACAGTATCTTGGGAATATGTACATGTCGATGGCATTTCGCATTGTTGCATGGTATCCCATAGGCGACTACATTGGAGTTTGTCTACTCCTTCCTCCAATACTGGAGAGCTGGGCTGTTCCCAGTTTTTGCTGTGATGAACATCTTGCAGTGCACTTCTCATCATATGCCTTCCTTTGCGCTTGGATGAGTGTTTCTCTAGGAATATACCGAGAGGAATTGTGTATCACAGTTTAGAAGTATCTCGGTGTTTTAAAGATCATGCCAAAGTGCCTTCCGGAGCAGTCAGGCCAATTTCTACTCCTACCCTGTCCTCACCAATTTTTGGTATCATCTACTTGATTTTTGATTGATTCTCTCTTTGGTGCCATTGTGGCTGATTTTTGAATCCTGGTGAATGTCAAGTGTAGTTTCCAGGACTCTCCTTGCCTCCTGCCGATTTCCCAGTACCCGGTCTCCCCACGTTGCCTTCGTGTTCACACTGACCTACCCCTCATCTCTCCTTTATTCAGATACATGCTTCCGTCTTATGGTCGGAACGATCCTCTGGCACTGATGAGGTATTTGCTGAATTCACTTATTAATTTCCTAAATGCGTCAGTTAGAAGACGTCCTTTATCCCAGCACAGACACATTCAAAATGAAGTCATCATTTGGTCCTACGCATGGCCTCTTTTACTGCCAGACTGCAGATCTCCAGTCACTCCCAAAGGAAATCCAGGCAGTCTTTGCTTAATACCACGGAGAGACTTCACCAGCATGTTCCGCTGCCAGCCGCCGTTCTGCTGTTCGAGAAACTCTCATTTCTCGTGCATCGATTTTGAAGGTGATGGTATAGACAACCTGTCGAGAGAGCTTGCAACATCCAGATGTTTCATCCTCCTCCAATTACAGGAGGCTTCTGGATTGTAAAATTACAGTGCAGATATGGAGGGACACAGGATGAACACCTGCCATGTAGATGGACCATATTGTCCTGGGTTGAGGTCATATTTCCCAGTTGGTAATAACAGATTGATAATGCGTTCCCACCGCACTGTTGCTTCATGAGAGATCTGTCTTGGCAACGTCTCAGGGAAAGCAAGTGGGAGTTGAAAGGGCTGATGTAAAGGAGAAGGATTAGTTCTGTTCTTGTGTGCTTTCGGCAATCAAAATAATCCTTTGTCCTCATTGCTATCTAGGCTGTTCTCCTAGAGCATTTTTTCATTCAACCCGTTTTACTGAGCATCAAGCTTATATCAGAGACTCTGCTAATGCTGTTGATACAAAGAAAAGGGCAGGGGGAATAAAATACCATGTAGTTGCCTTCAGGAAGTAGACGGTTTAGTAGCAGAGACAGACACTAGTAAAATTTCATCAAGAAAGGTAAAATTACAACTATGTAAGTGAAATGAAAGAGAAATGCATGGTGCTCAGGACACATAGGACAGGGGCAATTACCAAAAAGCTCCGGAAAAGCTTCTAGAAGAAAGCGACAATAAAGCTGGGAGTTAAGTAGGCAAAGAGTTAGTGAACTAGCATTTCCAGCAGCAAGAGGAGCATGTGCAAGGGTCCAGGGGCCCAAAAAAGGAGTAGTGCACATTCAAGGAACTGAAGGACCAGTGTGGTGGGAAGCCCAGTGTAAGGGGAAGTACCATGCAGTATATGGCTGGGGAGCCTTCGGGTTCCAGACAGAAGGAATTTGAATGATGTTAAGGATTTGGGGTTTTATCCTAAGAACAAAGGAAAGCCACTGATGAATGTTAACTCTATGTGTGGTAATGGGGGATGGAAGGTAGTGACTCAGTTAGCGTTTTGAAAAAATGACTGTGATTGCAATGCAGAAAATAGAAGTTGTGTTATTTCGTGCCTTTGCGTGGAAGCATTTGAAGATTCTCCATTACTCTCAGGATAAAAGTAAAAATCTTTAACATCATTTTTAGGATACTTCCCCATATGGCTAACATCAACTTTAAAATCTCATCTCAGCAGTTCAAATGAGCCAGTTATTGCTAGGATAATGCTGTGTAACAAACAATCCCCACAGCCCAGTGGCTTACAACAAGTGTTGTTTTCTCCTTCGTGAGTCTAAGGCAGCTCTGCCTCAGCCTCTGAATCAGGTTCAAGTCTGGTCTACTTGCCCACCCGTCTGAGATTCATGCAGCTACGTGAATCATGCTTTTTCCATAATAAATCACAAGACTATGAGAGGCCAGCCAAACCCAAAAAAGCAAATTTAAAGTCTTTGCACCTGTTACCTCTAATAGCATTTCATTGGCTAGAGCAGGCCCACATCAGCATGGTGGGAAAGGTAGCTCTTCTTTGAAGGGGCAGGCAGGGGGAAAGAGGGCAAGGAAGGAAGGAAGAAGACCATACTTGCTCTTACTTCATTGTAGCAATCCATGTGGGCGAGTGTAACATTTAAGAATACAGGCTTGGAGGCAGGGCTTGTTACTTTGAATCCTGGCTTTGAAACTTCCCAGCTGTGTGAGTCTGGGCAAGTTAGGATCCTCCGTTTGCATCAGTTACCTCATCTGTGCAAAGAAAATTAACAGCAACAACAATAATAATAATAGTATAATAGCACCTACCTACGTCAGGAGGATTAACTTAAGTGTTCAGAGAAGTATCTGGGTACGGTTAAGTGCTTAATAAATATTAGATATTATTAACATAGATTCATCTCTTATTTAAAACCAGACATGTTTTGAAATTTAGAAATATTAGAATTATTAAATTGTAGGGGCACCTGGGTGGCTTTGTTGGTTAAGCATTTGCCTTTGGCTCAGGTTAAGATCTCCAGGTCCTGGGATCAAGCTCCACGTTGGGCTCTCTGCTCAGTGGGGAGTCTGCTTCTCCCTCTCCCTCTGACCACCCCCCTGCTTGTGCTCTCTCTTGCTCTCAAATAAATAAATAAAATCTTTAAAAAAAGAATTATTAAATTTTAGAAAGGCAGTGTGATACATATAGCTTACAACACATAACCTCCCCTATGTGTTCAGGGGCAGTAAGCTACACCAAACTCCTGACTCCTCTGCCACGAAGCACCATCATTCACACAAGACGGGAACAATAATAAAATGATACACACTTGTATATCAGGTCACCATTTTGGTTCTCAGGGCATTTTAGATTTTAGGATTGTGGGTAAAGGATGCGGCCGGTGTTAGCTTTGAAATGTGGTGTGTCAGTGGGTTTTCACGTGTGCGAGCTGCACTCTTGTCTTGATGTGCCCTTCCGGGTATATGGCCTGATCCCAAACATCACCTCATACTTTGACTCCCTGTTATCCCCCCAGCTGGAAATTTCTCTTGCTGTGGTGCCATTGTAACATTGATCTCTCCGTACCCCCTTGTTTTAAGTTCTTGTATTGATTCTTGGGTTTAAGGATTGTGTCAAACTCCAGGCGCCCCATAAACGTTCTTGGATTCAAATGCTATATATGGATCCATCTTCTTGTCCCTTCTTCTCTCATGCCTAATGCTGCTGATGACTGCTGCAGACACTACTGCTGCCATCCACCGAGCATCTGCAAGGGTACCAACCACGTGCCAAGCACGCACACTCCTTGCCTGGCTCGATCCTCACACCTGCCTGCAGGGATGCTGCTAATAGGCTGATTTTACAGAGGGGGAAACTGAAGCCAGGAAACCGGTCATACCTTGCCAGTGAATAGATGCGGGTGTCTGGGGGTGAGAGGACGGAATTGACAACGGGCCCAAAGATGCTCCGCTTCCAGATGGTATTTGTTACTCGCTTTGACTCAGAACCACTCGGATACGCTGCTTTTCAGAGCAGGTCCCATCTACTGAGTTGTTTTTGAATGAACAAATGAATCTTTTCCATGTGGACCTTCCTTCTGTGGCATCTGTGTGTCAGAGAAAACCAGAGCCAGACAGAAGTTAAAGTGGTAAAGGCAAATTTTGTTCAGGAATTATTACCATCGGGACAGAGAGACCTCGGTACAGTACGGGACTCCATTACAAATACAATAAGGAAAGGAGGGATTTGTAGCCAAGCACGGGGATGGGGGGGGATCAGTGGGTAGAAAAGTATTGAGTGGAAATATCAGGTGTAAGGCAGGGGTTGGTTCTGGCTAAACTGGCTTAGGAGGGGTCTTGGTGAAGACAGACCAGGGTAAAAGACATCAAGGCTAGGCGGATGAGGAATCTGTTCCGATATGAAAGGCGGGGGATTTTTGCTAAACTGACCCTGCATAATTCTTGCTAAAGCTGGACTAAATGGGCCAAAGATAGAGCCCAAGTTTGGGCATGATCCAAAGTGGAGCCTATCAAAGT
This sequence comes from Ursus maritimus, assembly GCF_017311325.1. Lineage (NCBI taxonomy): Eukaryota > Metazoa > Chordata > Mammalia > Carnivora > Ursidae > Ursus > Ursus maritimus. The sequence goes on along the minus strand of NW_024424452.1, from coordinate 19,465,903 downwards.
TTGGTCAAGGAGTGAGTCTTATCACAGGGGAGACATTCATCAGGGTCTCCTTGAACACCCTGTGGAGCCCTGTGTCTCCTTCTGCATATCCTTTTGCAGGACAGTTCAGATTAAAAGTTCTTCCCAACTTCCCCCTGTTTTTACCAATTTGGAACATCTGTTCACTGACCCAAATTCTGATCTCTTAGGGAATGATCTCCTCGTCATTGGTGAGGGACGTGGGCTGGAGGGAAAAGAGGTGGAGGTAATTAAGGAACACACATCCATTCACATCCAGGTAGATGATTCACCTGGCTCCCTGGCTTTGTGTGGCCCTTTTGCGAGGGTCTTCACCTCCCCTTCTTTCCCCCGACTGGTTCCCATCGCCACGCTCTGAAACCTCACCCCTCTAAGATGTTAACCCTCGGAACTAGATCTTAATTCATCTTTGTATTTTTCCTCTCCAGGGCTAGCATAGGACCTGACTTCTAGGGGATGCTCAGGCAGTATTGATCACGTGTGCAGAAGAATGATTGATTCATTGGATGGATAGATAGGTGTTTGGAGGGAGGGATGGATGACCAGATGAATGAGTGAATAAATGATCGAATGAACGAATGAATGACAACCGTCACATTTCATGTTTGGTGCCCTATAGATCTGATTGTCCTTTGCCTGAAATGTTCATTTTTAACACAATGCCAGCTTTGATCATGCTTGCCATGGTTATTGGAAACATAGCTTGTGGCTCACCTCCTCTGCCCCAGCCTGACTGGGCACCTCTTGTCTTGAGCAGCATGTGGTCTCCCAGCACAAGCTGCTTTTGTAGGAAGCAGGGATTCTATCCCAGGACGTCCCGCTGGACTTTCTAATTATTCCCTCCCTCTGTAAAGGCTGACACCTCCCCCACCCCCGCTGCCAGGGCACAGGCCTCCCAGCATCCTTTGGTTGTGGGTAGAGTTGGAAGCTGAGGCGGACTTTAGGTTGGAGACCACGGTCAGCAGTGGGTATGCCTAGATCAAGCCTGAAGCAGTAAATATGCAACAGACCAGCTTGGAGCCACTGCCCATCTTGCTGGAGGGAGGTTGACTGTGGTCCCTGACTCTGCTCGTCCAGTGCAGGGTCTGCGATGCATAGAAACTGCGTCTGGCAACCCTGCATGTGAATTCCTGCTACAAGCTGAGTGATACTGGGCAAGTCACTTAACCTCTCTGCGTCAGGATGGAGATATGGGACAATAAACCACCCGCACGTTAATCACAGGGAACGGTCACGTGGTACAACACACCCAAACGGCAACTTGAAGAAAGTTCAACCTCCTTAGCGAGGCGCATGGGCTCTGACCATATGGACCTGGTTTTACGTTCTGTTTTTCAGGTTGTAAGCATTAGGATGTCAGCCCCAGGGGATGAGGTGGGCCAGCCCAGAATTCTCCTTGAATTGAATTCTCTGTTTGCCACCCTAGAAAAAAAAAAAAAAGCAAGGCACTGTCCTATCTTTCAGCAACTTCGTAAGTGGGAAAGAACACCAAAGCGGGGAAAGAACACACCACTTCTGTCCGGAGAATTTTCTAGATCCTAGCTCAGGGGTTGGCAAACTACAGCCCGTGAGTCAAATCTGGCCTGCCCCCTGACTTTGTACAGCCTATGGGCCAAGGATGGTTTTTACCTTTCTAAAATGGTTGGAAAACGGTGGAAAGGAGAATAGTATTTTGTGATACATGAAAACCCTATGGCGTCCTGACGTTAGTGTCCTTAAGTAAAGTTTTCTTAGACTGTATCTGTGTGCCTGTTTGTTTATGTATTGTTACAGCTGCATTTGAGCCCTAGCAGCTGAGCTGGGGGGCATGACAGAGATGATGTGAGAGATAAAGCTGAAACATTGACTCTCTGATCCTTTACGGACAATGTTTTCTGAGCTGTGTCCTAGAGCACACTTTTGTGTGGGCTTTTGAGTATAAGAAATTTTCCGTTCCGTGGGGAACTCACAGTCTGGGACCTCAAAACCAGCCACTGTTCCTCTGGCTTCCTCCACAAAAGGAATGGCTGGTCTAGGAGGTTGTGCCATCTCTGACCTTGGGCATTTTCAGGGGACAGCCATGCGTCCATGGGCAGCCAGTTCCCCAGAAGGGATCCAAGCCCCTGATTGGCTGTTGGACAACAATATTTTAAATCCTGGTGTCAGTGTTATCTAGCTTCTTCACCTCCCTGTCTCAAGTTCCTTCATTTCTAAAATGGGAATAACAGTCGCACCTCCCTCAAGGGCTTGAGGCTTCCTTGTGAGGCTTATATTGCATAAGTGAGACAGGCACTCAGCCTCAGGCCTGGCACATGAAAAAAGTTAAAGTATGCTTTATTATTATTCATATTTTTAAAAATAAGATTCTCTGTCTCTTACGGGCTGTGTGATTGAGGGCAAGCTATTCCACGTATCGAAGCTTTGGCTGCTTCATCGGGCAAATGGTGCCAAAGATGCCACGTGCTTCACAGAGTGGCCAGAGAAGTTTACATGCCCTCTGAGCTAGCACGTGGCTGCAGGTGGTAAGCATTCAGGGGCTGTGTTCTTAAACTGCCCTGCTTCCTCGCCACGCCGATGTTCTGTGAGTTCGCAGGGTCCAAGCCTTCCCACTGTGGCTTTCACTTCTGGACCGCTCATCTGTCGTCAGCCACATGTCATCCCACATCCTTCTCATGCATCTGTCATGCCTCTTTATGGACCGTCCAAAGCCCTCTGAAGGCTGGGGTCTTGGGCGGCACTTCTTATTTATCTAAAATTAAGGTGAAGGAAAAGCCAGCTTGAATGATTTAAATATACAAATTGCATCCTGGCGTCGTTTGATGTAGCTAAGTCCTGGCTTGTCTCCCAGGATTGGAGAGACTGAGTACGTTATGCTCAGACTGTGCTGGGGAGCAGGTGGGGAGGCAGGCACCAAGGTATGATGGCTTAAGGGGCTGCCAGGGAGGAGCTTTGTGAGCTGCTATTTATGATTCATCACGAACCCAAACACCTGCTCCTGGGTCCCCAGCCTATGTCAAAGGCTCCGTCTTCCTTATTCCCTGGATACTGACAAGCTGGCCTGTTAGAACCATTTTCCCCTTCCTCCTTAATAACAGCTTGCTTGACCTTGTAGGGCCACTCAGAATAGAACTAAATCTCCCAGTTGCCTTTGCTAACCGATGAAGCCATGTAAATTCTGCTCAAAGGGGTGTAAACTGAGGTATCCTGTGGAAGTCCCAAGACATGTCCTTTAAAGGGAGGGGTCTCCCTATTTTGCTGCTTCCTCCTTCCTGCTGGCTGGGATGTGGATGAGATGGGTGGAGCATTCGTGGCCATCTTAGATCATGTCTTAGATTAGGTTTTTCCAGAAGAGCAGACTCTGAGTCAGAGGTTTGAGGGAAAGTTATTTACTTGCCATGTGACCCCAGGAAGTATTGATATGGGATGAGGAAGTGAGATAGAAAAGGAAGGAAGCTAGTATAAGGTGTGTTAATGAGCAAATTATGGTGGACCCGTGCCCCTGGGGATCTCAGGGAAATTGTGTAGCGCGTGCCTCAGAGGTGTTCTGCTTGAAAGGAGGGGGAGCTGGGGTATTTATACACCTGTGGCTCTCTGCCATTGGTGGAGGGCTGCTCCTGGGGGCATTACTCCCTGCCACTCCCAGGCTTTCTTCAGTGGCCAGAGAAAGGGGCAGAGAGTCTCAGATGCTTGCACCCAGGAGCCGTTAGCATGTTTGGGAATGGTGCCTGCTTATAGGATATAGAGATGCTGGCAACAACTACCAAAGACCAAGAGGCTGAGCATGGCAGAGCCTTGGTCTCCACTGACTGTGGGGGCATCGTAACAAGGCTTGGACAGCTTACCTTTAGAATCTATGTCAAAGAAAAAAAAATCTATTTTGCTTAAGCCATTGTTGGTTTTTTGTCACTCATAGCCAGACCTAATCTCAAGTGATGTATTAAATGATGATGGTAGTGATGGTAATGAAGAGAACGAGCACATACTGAACATGATATTTGACTCTGCTTACTTATTATTATCTGCCACCGCCCCGCCATGCACACAAAGGTAAACTTTATGACCTTTTCTGGATTGTTCTTTGCCTGGTACCTAGTAAGGTGTCTGATACATGGCAAGCTCTCAGAAAGTATTTATTGAGGGACACCTGGGTGGCTCAGTGGTTGAGTGTCCAACTCTTGATTCTGGCTCAGGTCATGATCTCAGGGTCGTGGGATCGAGTCCCACTCGGGCTCTATGCTCAGCATGGAGTCTGCTTGTCCTTCTCCCTCTGCTCCTCCCCCTACTCGTGCTCTCTCTTTCTCAAATAAATAAATAAAATCTTTAAGAAAAAAAGAATTTATTGAATGAACGAATGAACGAATAAGTGAAAAAAAGGGGAAAACCAAGATGTGAACCCTGATCTGTGATCCAGCTCCCCAGCTCTTAACCACTATCCAATGGGGAAAAGTTTAGAAATCATGTTTTATAAATGATTAAAGGAAGGCAGTATAATGCCAGAGAGCCTAAGTCTTGGCAGAGGCAGAAACCCTGCATGGGATGAAGCAGCGAATGTGCTTGCGAAGTAGTTTTCGTAGAGAGTCGACGTGAGGAGCTGAGCCAGAGTCCCTTGTAGGAACAGCCAGTAGCAACTTGTCACCCGGAAACAGTGAAGTCCAAGGCTGGGCTAGACGTTGGATGGTCCCACGTAATGGGACTCATATTGGGGCATTTCTGAAAAGCCCACCACATCCCTCTCTTGTCCCTCAAAGCTCCTCTTGATCTGCTAAACCCGAGACTGGGTAACCTTAGAGGCACCTTGGCCCCTAGCACAGGTGCATTCACCTAAAGCTGTTCAGACAGAATCTGGTTGGCAAATGGTTAGGGATGCTGTAGGGAGTTATGGCAGTGCACTAGGGGACTGGGTGAGACGGGTTTGCGAAGTGTCCTAAAGGGGTAATAAACCTCACCTGTAGCTTTATAGTCTTTGGCATGACTTTCCTGTCCACAACTGGCAAGCATCCTTTTCTTTCTCCGTGCAAGTTTGTAGTCACTGTTTCTCTGTTTTTCCTGGATTAAACCCTTTCCAGAACCCAATTAGTCAGTCTCTCTGGCCAAAATTTGATCAGTGGCCCACCCTAAGCTACAGGAGGGGAGAGGTGAAGAGGAAATGGAAAATAATATGAAATGCTTGATTTCCTGTGGATGCCTTCCAGAAGCAAGAGGATGGTGCGATTAGGCTTGTGTTCTTAAGAAAAGGGGAGGAGGATCTGATTTAAGCATGAGGTTTGGTGTTGGATCTGGGTGAAATTGGAGAGAAGGAAGCTATTGTAATATATTTCAGCAGGGAGAAGATCAGAGCCCAGATGGGGGTGGTCATGGTGAGGATGACAGGAAGGTGGAGAATGGGGACTCTGGAATACTCTCTGGTCAGCGCTGACCCTTTCCCAGGCCCTCCGACCCTTCCTTTGGAGAGAAGTCTTCCTGTGTCTCAGCCCATATAGCACATCACTGGCTTGAACCTCTTTCCCCCCGTTTTCTGTAGGAAAGGCCAGGAAAGGAAAATAACTGTACTCAATTCAGAGCAGTGGGCACATCACTGCAGGGATCTGTTTAATTAAATTTTATCTGCAGCTATGTAGCCTATGAAAAATCAGCAAACCTTCCCTGGCCCTCTTCACACAGGCGCTTTAAATTTGCAAAACAGCCACGTGACGAAAAGAAGCTTCTCGTTGGGCCATGTTCCAGGCGTCTTGGGGGCCTGCTGTGCCTTCTGAGATACAGGTGGATGTGGAGACGGATGATTGCCAGCTGGTGTGGGGACGGACAACAACTTGCCTGGCTTTAGACTCTTTTCATCAGAAGATCTCAGACCTCGGAGCAGCCAGGCAGACCTCCGTGTGGGCGTGTGGGCTGGTCAGCCAGAGCGAAGGCTCACTCTTTCCGCAAGGACTCTGCCTGCCTGCTGTGTGTGCCAGGCACTGTTCTCAACTCTGGGTAGTGGCCAGGGAACAAGCCCAAGGGAGTCAAATTAGGGATGGAGGCAAATAATGAGGCAATAATAAATGTTCAGAATAATAACTCCTCTGATGGGCCAAATGCCATGGGAATTTCTGGCTGTCGTTACTGCATAACGACGGTGAAATTTAATGCCTTAAATGATAGAAACCATATTTTTGTTTACGATGCTGCAGTTTGAGCAGAGAGCCGTTCGGAAGACTTGACTCTGATGTATGGGGCACGAGCTCGTGGCTCGTCGGGGCCAGAGGGTCTGCTCCTAAGGTGGCCTCAGTCACAGGGCTGGCCAACCAGTGCTGGCTCTCGGCTGGAACTCAGTTGTTGGGAGGGCAGTTCTCCTCCACATGGCTTCTTCTCATGGCCGGTGTCGGCTTGTCCGAGCACTGTGGTCTCAGGGTAGTCAGACATCTTTACACAGTGGCTGACTTCTCCCAAAGCAAAAAGCAGAAGCTTCCAGGCCTTCCTAAGGTCTGCACTCAGATATCCCAGAGGGTCCCTTCCACCACATTCTGTCAGTCAGAGGAGTCCCAGGGCCAGCTCGAGTCAAGGCGAGGGGAAATAGACTTCCATCTCTTGCAACAGGGTCATGTTGCAGAAAAGCCTAGGGAACAGCAGCTATGGCTGCTGCCATCTTTGGAAATACCATCTTCCACAGAAGCTGTCTGGGGAGGGGGAGGCACAGCCTGAGAAAGCAGGCATCATGAGGGAGAGTGGGAAATACATCATGCTGGGATCAACCCAGCCCCTGAAGCGATCCTGTGGGATTCAGAGTTCCGGTTTCTCAAGGTCTCCTTTTCTGCAAGAATCAGCCAGGACCCGTCTGGCCGCTGAAGAACTATGCCTTGAATTGCTTGGGATATAAGATCAGAAGATCAGAGTTGCCTGCCCACCATGGCTGCAGACTCGCCCTGTGATTTTGGCCCCTAGGATGTGATAATATCAGAGCCTGGGCTTCTGGGTCTTATCATGGGGACCCTTGCAATAGGTAACGTTAGCAAAATGCAGAGCTGTTGGGAAATTGAAAATGAGATAATACAAGTTAAAAATCAGAGTGAGGTTTTGTTCACTTGCCTTGCCCTGCCCAGCACCCCACTCCGGGAGCTCCAGGAAACTGGTGTGATGGTTGCTCGCTGGGCTTAATCAACCCAGACTCATTGCTGAGAGCATCAGAGGATTAAGTTGAGCATTTGGACTGTTCTCCTCACTGCCAGGGCTGCCTCCTCCTGTAGCCCAGAGTGTACATATTCCAGCACACCGAAGGGCACGTCGGAGGAAACTGGCCTCAGAGCGGGCCCTGGGATAGTTTACTGCATCTTTTCCATCTCCCGCATGGTTGGAGAAAGAAGAGCGAATCTGATAGTCTAGGATAGTTATCTGACAGCAACCACGCCCACTTGCAGAAGTGTCCCAGCAGGTATCCTGGAATCTGTCCAGTGCATCCTTACTCCTTCTACTTGGGATCCAGGGGAGTGTTGAAATGGCGTAAGAAGCAAGTAGAAGGAGGAAGGCTTCAGAGCCCCAAGCTGAACATGGGACAGACGTGCTTATCATGCCTTCGCTGTTGTGTGACCTCCCCTGCTTTTCTAGGTAGTATTCCTTCTGTCTCTTCTCCTGTTGTTTTGTACCCATGTGTTTTATTTCTTTACCCCTTTCCAAAACGTTCACTGAACACTTATTTTGCCCCATAGCTTTCGATAGACGACAGTCCGCAGAGATGAAAGTGATCTCTGTCCTTCCCTGGAGGAATAATACAAATTAGAATTAATGCTAACTACACAGAGGAGTGTTATGTCTGTGTGTATTGCTGTTTTCACTCCGGCTCACCCTCACGCAGATCCCGGAGTCTAAAACAGGGTGTGGTTGAATTATCAGAGCGACGCGATGAGATACATTTCTGCTATGCAGATGGAATACCTAGATCGTGTGATGTGTTTCTGGTTACGCAGCAAGTAAATGAAAGAGTTGGATCAAAACACCCTGGTTCTCTCTGACGTAAAAAGTTTATATTACTAACTTTCTTACTGCACCGTCTCCTAGCTCCCAATTATATATGCATATTTGCTCTGTCAACCACAAAGAACAGTATGCAGGGTTTGATGGCATTGTTGATATTTATAAAATAAAACTCATTAGACTTTGAGACAGTTTGCAAGGTTTTTGGTCATGAAGTCTCTCTTTAGTCAGGTGCGATTGTGGCATGTGATTATAAAAAGAAGAGAATTGTAGACAATAGTCCTTGAACACACTCAAGAGCATCTTCAGTAGAATTTCTGACATGGACAGCTGTCATATACATACACCGGCGGGGGGGGGACACAAGGTACAAACTCGTGGATCTCAGCTCCAAATATCCAGGAAAAAGCAGATTCTCCCCCCCCCCCGGGGCTCACTGTAACTGTTGGAACTGCTGCAAGATGATATCCATCATGACAAACGTGAAGAGAGCCATGAAAATATGAACAGAGTGAGGAAAAAAAAGAAGAACATAGATTCTAGAGCTCAGTAGACCTCGGTTTAATCTCAGCTGTGCCACTCATTGGTCTTGTGACCTGGGCCACATTGCTTCTCTTCTTTGCCTTCTCATCCATAAAGTGGATATGACAACAGTATCCAACTCTTTTTGTCAGGGTAATTCATTCATGCTAGCTTCCATTAAAAAAAAAACCCCAAACAAAAAGTAACATAATAAACATTTCTTGCTTATACAAACTAATGAAGGTCCCACATCTTTCCTGGATGGCCCTCGTCCAAGTAGTAACTCAGGGACCCAGCCATGTCCCTCATTTGGCTTCACTACTCCGAGCTCCTTAGCCTGAAAGTGCAGCCTTGAAGACATGGGGAAGGCATGATAGACACTTAGCCCCCTCACCCTGGAGGGACAGATATCGTTCTGCTCCATTCAGAAGATTCCTGGCCCACCAAACCAAGGCCAGCTGGGAGGTCTGCAGGTGTCATTGGGGAACGCTAAGAATCTCTCCCACACTCCCTCAGCATTGCTGTGATTAAATGCAGTAACAGGTGCACCATCACTTAGAACAGTGTCCAGCACATAATAAGTACTCACTAAATGCTATGAGTACCACCACGATCCCTCCACCTCCTTCTCCCATCCGAGATGCAAAGAAATACGGAGTCTTAGCAAAACAGAGAAAATGCCAGGGATAAATTCTGGAGCAGCAGTAATGACAAGAATAGAATCAAGTCCATTCTGCAAAGTAAAGGTGGACTTTCGAACGAATGCAAAATGACCTACTAGAGGTCACGTTGACGTCAGCCCTGTACCTTAAGTTTTGAGCACAGCAGTGCGGTGGCCTTAATTTTGAACTTCCAGATTTTGCTCTTGAACCATGGACCAATATCCTTTTCCACACAAGGCTTAGAATGTCTACCCTTTCTTTGCCCAGCTCTGGGTCTTCATGCTCTTGATGGTTGAACATCCACCCCCGAAGCTTCTAGCTTTTCTTTTCTTTTTAAGATTTTATTTATTTACTTGACAGAGAATGAAAGAGAGAGAGAGAGAGAGTGCACATGCCAAGCGCACAAGCAGGGGGAACGGCAGAGGGAGAGGGAGAGGCAGGCTTCCCGCTGAGCAGGGAGCCTCATGCGGGACTTCATCCCGGGACCCTGGGATCATGACCTGAGCCCAAGGCGGACGATTAACCGACAGAGCCATCCAGGTGCCCCAGCTTCTAGCTTTTCTACCCCTGCCTTAATTAGTGTTCTGGATTGACTCTCTAAAGTACTATCCTTGTGGATAGTCTTGGCGCAGACGGCCCTGGAATACTGGGACTATTCCCTCTATATTCTGAAAAAAGGAACCTCGGCCAGTTATTGGTACAGCTAGATCTCAGACTTGCCCTTCTCACTTCCTGTCCAGAGCTGTTTTTACTATCTCTGCCTGGCCTATGAATTTCCCGTTCCTAGACAGACCAAATATCTTCAGTGATTTTGATACAACAGCATACTCCCATAGGGAATTCATCAGCATTTTATTCCCCAGATCATCAAAGAATTTAGTGCTGTCATGCTGGAGGCAAACGTTCTTCCGTTTTACCTCTAAATCCTTGTCCTTTGCGGACCTGAAGGTATTTTGGCTGAGTCAGGACAGCGCTGCTGGGAATCTGCTGCCATGGTGGGAGCAGAGGGGCTGGTGAGCCGACTTGGTGTTCTTTGTGGGCAAGATTTAATGAGTGCTCTTGGCAGTGGGCCATTCTGTACAACCAACTCAAAGAACAACATAAAAATGTACACAGCATTGGGTACCTAAAATGTGACAGATGCTATTTTAAGTGCCTGACACGTTTCAATTAATATATTGCTCATGGCAACCCTGTGGTGTCCCATTTTGCAGAGGAGGAAACTAAGACATATTTAAATACTGGCCCAGAGTCCCACAGCTAGGAAATGGTAGAGTACTTTTGATCACAGTCAAGCAGACTCCAAAGCTTGTGCTCTTTAATGCCTGCAGACCCCAGCGCTCAGTAAAGGATAATTAATCAGCACAGTGCTTCGCGTATATTCTTTTTCCAGTTTCAGTCCCAAAATAAACGTGTCCCCAGCAGTTCAATCATAGCCCACACATCACCCTGTTTTCCTGTAATTTTATGTAACCTTAGCTTATAAACATTTCTTCACGTTGTCGTTATCTGGAGGAGGATAGGTTATGAATCTAGGATGTTCCATATATATGTCACTTTACTTAACCATTTATTCCTTTTATTTCATCTATCCCGCAAACATTTAATAAGTAGCTACTGTGTGCCAGGCAACAGGCTTAGCATTAGGCACATAAAAATGAATTAGGCAGAGTCTCTTCTCTAAAGACATCCGCAGGTGCATGGGGGACATTGTACGAGATGAGAGAAGGTGCTGAGTTCACCTGTAGAGTTGTGCACGGGGTGTTGTGTGTCTCAGAGGATTTGGAGGCTGGAGATGGAAGGACCCCTACCCTGTGCATCTGGGAGGCTGGCTCCTTTCAGAGAAGGTGCATCAGAGGCAGTGGGACATTGACTGTAGCACTGGGGGTGCCTTAGCAAGGCAAGTCCACTCATGGAGCCGTGAGCAGAGGGCCCCCACCGTCTCCAGGGCAGGATTCCTTCCTCACGGTGACATCAACAGTCGGGACAGGTAGTGTGAATTCCTGATTTTGGATATTTCACTCCCAAGAAGTAACTGAGTCCACAGGCTTGAGCTTTTCCTTCTATGGATAACTCTGAGCCTCCCACCTGTGAGCTTCATTGCTGTCTTCTCAGCATGCTGATGTCTTCAAATAGCTTATTAACCAAAAAATTCCCTTCTCACCGTCCATGTCACGCTCACCTACCTGTAAGACCTGGGGCATTTTATTCTTTACCCCAAATTATAATGAACAAAATATTTACTTGATGGCAACATCGTGTCTTTTTTTTTTAAAGATTTTTTTTTTTTTTTTGAGACCGGGGGTGGGGGTGGGGAGCGTAAGTGGGAGGGGCGGAGGAGAGGGAGAGAGAATCTCAAGCTGACTCTGCACTGAGCATGGAGCACGACACAAGGCTTGATCCCACGACACTGAGATCATGACCTGAGCCTACACTAAGAGCTGGACGCTTAACCAACTGTGCCAGCAGGCGCCCCAGCATCACGTCTTTTTACATGCAGACCTCTTCAAAGCACTTCCCCTGTATGTTATTTAACTTTGTGTCCCTATTTTGGAGAGTGGTAGCTGCCATTTACTGAGTGCCTCCCATGTGTCATGGCATTATTCCAAGGGTGCTATGGGGAGCATCTCACTCAACCTTCAGAGTGATCCATTGAGATGGCAGGGTTATTGTGCCCATTTCAAAGATGAAGGAACTAAGGCCCCAGGGGGGTTAAGGGCCGTGTTCAAGGTCATGAGGAGAACATAGTGCTGGGTATTTAGCACTCAAATAATTCTGACTTCAGTGCTCGCACACTTAACTACAACACTCTGCGTCTTACTGTGTAATAATGTTCTGATTTGTCCCCATCAGAAGACTGCTGGGACCGGTGTATTTCTCAGCAATAAGCCAGGGAAACCATCTTCAGGCTCCTGGCAGGACCAAACATCCAGCACACACACCTCCTTCCTTGAAGACCGCCTCATAGTTCCACCCACAGCGTTGGGCCCGAGGTGCTCCATGGCTGGGCCACTGGATTTTGTCTCCACAGGGAACATGAGCTCCTGCGGGTGTTGGCCAACAGCTGGGGAAGGTTGGCTTTTGACTGGGGAGTGACCAGATGATGAGCATCTGAGAGTTACAGTAAAATCACCCACTGGGTGGAGAGGAGAAGTCCATCACTGTCCTCTGTTTCTGCCCTGAGAAGACAGCTAGCCTTGTGGCAGGGAGATAGACTTATAAACATGCTTGCCCAGTTCTGCCTGAGTATCAGGTGGTAAGGGGTAAGGGTGGGGGGGGGGCGTGAAGGGGGATATGCCTAGAGCATGTTACATAGAACCTTCTAGAAGAAGCAGCTTAGTTGGCGGAGAGGCTCCAGTTCTGAGAGGATGTGGCTGGGCAAACGGTGGAGGTGGGAAATTTCCTACCTCACTTTGATGGCTCTGTTCAGAGTTCTGCAGAACTGTGGTTCCCAGAATGTGGTTCTGGACCTGCAGCATCAGCGTTGCCTTGGACCCTGTTAAAAACACCCGTTTCTGGGCACCTTCCCGGACCAGCAGATTCAGAAGCTCTGCAGGTGGGTCCCAAGGAGTCTGAGCTCCAAACAGGCCCTCTGGGCTATGCTGGTGCTAACTCCAGTTTCAGACCCACTGGTCCAGAGCACTAAATGTATCTTATAGTTCTCATTTTAAAAATGAGAAAATGGAAGTATTGTACTTTTAGCATATGAATCATGCAGTGTTTTTTTTGGAAAATTAGGAATTGTGAAAAGAAAAGGAAATGCCTCCCAAATCCTATCCTTAGCAGGAGATAAGTAATTACTAGGGTTTTGGTGTGTTTCTCTTCCGGCCACTTCCTCTCTGGATCACGATAAGGTTATCGCTCATTTGCCTTAATTTTGATGGGTTCATCCAAGAGGCACCTCCTGGACTCAGGTGGGAAGAGGAAGAAGGTGGATGGAGAGAGAATAGACTCAGGTAGAGTGGGGCCCCTCCGGGGGAAGTTCTCAGCTCAGCCCTGTGCTTGCTTGGGGGACTGGAGGAGGGGTATGTGCCCGGGGCCAGGCAGGCCTCAGAAGTGCCCTGGAGGCAGCGCCCCTGGGAGACTAATCCGCCTCTGAATGGGGGACCCTCTTTATCATTCTTGTTAGATGGGATAAGATTTATGTCAGCTCAGAAATCATTGTAATGATCAAAATATGTGAAGGGCTGTCAGAGGGAAGGGGATTAATCTCTCTGTGATTACAGCAGAGGTGGGCCGCTCTTTCAGGGGAGGGATGGAAGAGGGATGGATGCTGGCGGGGGCAGATTTTAACTCGGGGTCAGGAGGAGGCCTTGCAATGAGAATTAAGCCACATTGGTCCTACCGCCTGATGCAGTGAGGGCCTGTGGCTTGAGCCCTACTGTTCCCAAGGATGTGCTGCAAATGGGCAGCCTGCCAGCAAGTGTGGCTTGCAGGTGTGCTCTCCGTGGCCAGCGCGATTCTGACATTTAAAATCCAGACACTTCACCTCGGAGGTGGACACCTGATGTCTCTGGAAAACCAGGAGCTCTGGTGACACAGCGACCGTCTTCCCACAAGACAGGCGCGCCATGGGAGGTGACCGTGGCTGCCCCTTTAGATGGGGCATGAGTGCTCCTCGGTGTCCCTTTCCCTGTCGCCCCCCACCCCCACCCCGGCTCATTCACTGGGGTTGAGTGACAGGTCCTGGTGATGATTTCATTTGTGTTTTTGTTTTCGTCTGCACAGCCTCCTTCTTGTGTTCGTATTAATGATAAGTGGCATAATGTAGTATGGAAGAGTGCAAATTCTACATCTAGATTGCTTGGGTTCAGATCCCACCTCTGCCCCTCACTGGCTGTGTGACTCTGGGCTAGTTACTTCACCTCTCTGTGCCTTGCATTTTCTTGACTTTAAACCTCCTAAAACAAGATTGCTATGAGGAATTAGTGAGTCAATGCTAGGGGAATTACTCAATACCCAGTGAGGGCTCTAATGACGGCTACTGGGGATCGTTGTTACTGCTACGGGGTCATTTGCGTTAGTACCTGCCAGACCAGCATTTGAGCTGCTGCCTGCTGACCTAGTGTTCCTTTAGTACCTCTCCCACGCTCGCACACTGTGGGTCCAAAGTCTTTGGAATACAAAGCTCGAGGCAGTTTTCTGTCTGGAATAGATATTTTATTCCTTGAGATGGGGAGTTTTCTGGGAGCCTGGCCATGTGGCGGAGTCTAGCTTAATAACTGAAAAATAGTGCTATTCTGTTGGGCCGGCAGGGCCCCCTAATCTACCTGTACGGAATTGGTGGGGGGGGTGGCATGGTCAGGTGTGTGTGTGTGTGTGTGTGTGCAAGTGCTTTGCTGAGCGGTCTGTGTGCATGGTGGCACTGTGGTTGAGTCTGGGCTCTGGAGTTGGGTGGCCCTCCCTTCATTCTGACTTTCCTTCCCAGCTCTGACCTGGGACAAGTCCCATGGTCTCTCCACACACCAGTTTCCCCCTCCTTAAAGGAAGACGGTGGTGACTTAGCGGCACTTGTCAGCCTCCAATGAGCCAGTCGCGTGCAGGAGGCTGGCACACTGCAGACACGGCCGTTTTGTGCCCTTCTCCTTCTTTTTCCTAAGGGAGAACGAAGGGCTTGCCACAGCATGAACTTGATCGTGAGCTCACCATCTGATAAGCGGCAGATGGTCCCCATTTCAGATCATCTAGGAGCCTGGGAAGATGAGCCGATTATTCAGTGTGAGCCCCATGATGGCTCAGGCTTCTCTTTTGAGCTTACGCAGGAGCAGAGCTCCCTCCCAGACCGGACCCCAAACTCTGTGGCGTGCTGCGCCAGCTTCTAGAGCAGTGCTTGTGTGCTCAGTCCTTGTGGACTGAGTGAATAAATGGACAGTACCTTCCTGTCATTCGTGGACCAGGAAGAGAGCTTCCTGCTACACAGGAGCACATCACCCTCCCCCAACGTTCAGGAAGGGTAGGACGGGCAGGGACGTGGCCTTTGGAGTCTGAAGTCTGGCGTTCTGTGACACTGGCCGCGTGATCTGGCCAAGCCTCAGTGTCCCCTTGGCAGATTGGAAATGGGTCCGTCAAATTGTTGTGGGCATCAAGCATGATTTCAGGATGAGGCCTAGAGCGTAATGGGTACCTCATAAGGGTTACTGTCCTTTTCCCCTTCCTCTAGTTGATTTAAGGTAAAGGCAGCGTTTCGACCTTTGAATTATCATTTTATACATGAATTAGATATTAAAGCTCCTGGTTAAATATATCCATATGCCAGTCATCCAAATCCCATTTTGTTCATTCATTCGTTTTTTTCCCCTTTAATTTGCTCACTCATTGGTTCTTTTAATGGGGGCAGCGTTTGTATGACAGCCCTTCTGCAAGCGCCCTTTCTAGGACCAGCTGCTGCGAGGCGCTGGTGATATGAAATGTAATCGTATCGGATCCTTTACTTGAGGACCTTAACATTCTTCTGAAAGAGAGAGAGAAGAGCCAGCTGGGACAGACCTTGCTACGGTGAGGCATCTGTTCAAAGCCTCTCCAAGCTCACTTGGATCACACCTGAACTCCTTTCTCCTGTTTCCACTTGTGGTTCACCCCCCTCCCACCCAAACACCGAGTACATTGCCCTTCAAATTCAAGACACTCTTGCAGAGGCTCCTCATTAGTCATAGGCTCTGTCTCAGGCTGGTGGTACAACCAGATGAGGTTAATGTCAAGGTCATCACTTCTCTCGGCTCCCATGGTGGGGAAGCAACAGGCCCCTTGGGTAAGTGGGGGGAGAACCGCATCTAGCTATTCATTCATCCATCCATCCATCCATCCATCCATCCATCCATCCATCCACCCATACTGTTATTATTACAGCACAGTGGTCAAGGGCGAAGAAGATTCTGGAGCCAGACTGCCTGGGCCCAAATCCTGGCTCTGGTACTTACTAGCTATGGGATTTGCGTGAAATTCCTGAACCATCCTGGACCTTGGTTTACTCATCCACAGAATGGGGTTATAAGAGTACCTAAGTGGTTGTATCAGCTATCTGTTGCTGTGTAACAAATTACCCCTCACATAGCGGCTTGAAACAGCATTTATCCATGTTAGTGTCTATGGGTCAAGAGTCTAGGCATGGTTTACCTGGGTCCTCTGGCTCTAGGCCCTTCCCGGGTATACAACAGTCACAGTGTTAGTGGAGCCTGAGATAGGTCAGCTTCCAAGCTCCCTCCAGAGGGTGTGGGCAGGAGATTCAGCTCCTTTCAGCTGGTTGGATCCAAGGGTCTCTGTTACTCCCGAGCCATTGGCTGGAAGTTTCCATCGGTTCCTTGCCACGTGATCATCTGCACACGCAGCTAGCATGTCAGCTTGGTTCATCAGAGCAAGCAAGGGGACGAGAGAGAGTTTTAGCAAGACCACAGTCTCAGTCTTTAGTAACCTTATCTCAGAAGTGACATCCATCAATTTGTATATTCTGTTCATTAGTAGTAAGTCACCAGGTCCTGAGCACATTCAGGGCAAGGGACTACACAGGGTGTGAATGTCAGAATGGTGGGGCAGGGGGATCACAGTGGTGGTGAGGATGAAATGAGATCTATGTGTAAAAGCATTGATAAAAGTGTCAGGAACAGAGTTCACACTTAATAACGCTTAGCTGTGATTATCATTAATATGATTATTACTTATAGCATGTTTTTTTCAGCTGATATTCATTAAGTTTCCTCTTCTATCAAAGCCACCATCTGCATTGCTATTGGGGATTCTTAGAAAGAAAACTGGGAGCAGACGAATTATAAGTGAGTCCTGCCTCTGAGAGCTCTGGGCATCCTGGGGGGATGGATGTTCATTTAGAAAATAAAGACTGCAGAGTAGAAAGCGATTGTTGTATCGTCAGAGGAGGGCAGAGATGCCGAGCTGGAAGGCTCTGGATGTGCACAGGGATGAGCAGTTGTTCAGTTTGGCTGGAAAGCAAGACACACGAAGGTTGGAAGACGAGGTTAGTGCCAGATGGTGACAGGAGTTTGGAGTCCATCTCCGATAATGTGGGAAGCCAGGAAGGACTTTCGAGATCAGGAGTGTTGTAGGCATGGCCACACGGCCCAGAGGGGAAGGGACAATGGGAGGTTCTGAAGCCAGCTATTAAAGTTCAGAAGGGAGGTTATTTTTCTTGATCAAGACCACCCAACAGAAGAAAATCCAGTGCAAGTAAAGCACCTGTTTCCCCTTTGGTCCCCTTCTCCGAGATGTGTGCATAGAGAGAGCACCACTCTCTTCCTCCTGGTTTAGGAAGTAATCCTGAGAAGTCAGGCCTGATTTAATGAGTTTGATCCTAGAGCCTGGTTCTGTGACTTTGGGTGTGTCCTTTGACCTTTTGCATCTTGTGGTCCTCATCCGAAAATGGGATGATGTTGCTGACCTTGAATACTTGGACAATCTCACTCACACACACACACACACACACACACACACACACACACACACACGTGTGCACATTACTGTTTACTGAGTACTTTTAAAGAACTCAGCAGTTTTGTGGGCTTTCATGATTCCCATTTTAGAGATGAAGAAATAGAGTCCAGTTAATTCAGTGACCTGCGAAGAATTGGCCCCAGGCTATCTTGACTTCTCAACCCCGTGTCTAAGCCCTGTGCTACAGTGCCAGTGTCTAAATGCTTAATAAATGGCCTTCCCTCTCTGCAAACAAGCAATCAGAGCAATGGAAAGGTCTCTCTGTCCACCAGAGCATTATGCTTTCAAGGTGGCTTGTTCGGAAGGCAGAGGCCAGGTCAGACTTAACCCAGCTCCTTGCTCAGCTCTGACCAGAGATGAAGCTCTTATGTACATTGTGTATGTTGTGCAATGGAGGGAATTTAAAATGCATTCATTCTCCATATTTCTTCATCATTGGGCACCGTCCTTTTTTGGAGAACTCACCTTTAAATCTCTCTGAGCTGTATTTATCTAAATACCTTTTTATCAGCCATCAAGCCGTGAGCTGTGACGATTTTCTCAACACTAGATTTGGCGAGACATCAGAGGGCCCCGCGAGGTCTCTGGGGGGTTGTTTGCCTTTGAAGCTGTTTTAACTCCCCCTCTGTGATGTCTTGGACCGCATGATGGGGCGTGGGGGCACTAAGCTGCTTAGCTGTTTCCCGGCACCACATCCTGGGAAGGCCTCTCTTGTAACATGAAAATTACATTGAAATTGAAGCTCAGAAATGAAATGATGTGATTTCCTCCGGAGAGGTCCTGTAATCTGGATTTGAGGATAGAAGATGTGTCCTGGTTGAGAAGCCAGCTGAGAAAGACGCTAGGTCCTACAAGCTTGGGGTGACAAAGAAACGCCCTTTTTGAGATTCTTGAGTGATTGGGGACCATACTCCAAGAACACAGCATGGACTTTGTTGTCTAAAGGCAAAGGATAGCTGTGGTTATATGTGAGAAGGGGGCATTACAAGCCATTTAAAATGTTCTTCCTGTATTTTCATTTTCCACATTTTCCATAATGAATGTATCTTTTCATGATTTTTATAAAAAATTGCGATTAGAAAAATATGTCATTTAAAAAAAAACAATTCACGACTGGCCCTTAAATAACTTGTCATAGGGGATCATTGACCTATTTTTTAAAGATTTTATTTATTTATTTATTTATTTATTTATTTATTTATTTATTTCAGAGAGAAAGAGAGAGCACGAGCGGGGCTAGGGGCAGAAGGAGAGAGAGGGAAATGCAGACTCCCCACTCAGCAGGGAGCCTGATGCAGGGCTTGATCCCAGGACCCCGAGATCATGACCTGAGCTGAAGGCAGACGCTTAACCAACTGAGTCACCCAGGTGCCCCCTGGATCTTTGACCTATTAAAAATTACGGTGTCACATGAAATTGCCCTAATAAGAATTTTGGACTCTGTTTCTAAAGCCAACTCTTATTTATTTATTTTCTCCAGCCAGATGTCCTCCAATGCTGGCTTCCCCATCTTGGTGAATAACCGCCCCATTCTCCAGCTCCTGAGATCAAAAGCCCCGGGATCATCCTTATTTCGGCTCTCACAGTTTGCATGTAGTGATACACCACCAGACCTGGGGCAACTCTCCTTTGGAGAAATATCCAGATGGCTTCCTCCCAGCCCTAACTAACCACACTGGTCTAAGCCAGCGTCATTTCTCAGCTAGAATATTGCAGTAACCTTTTCATCGGGGACCTTGCCTCTCCCCCCATTTATTCTTTACCTGGTGGGGAGAGAGGTCAGTGAATGTCAAGTCCGAGTCTGTCCCTGTCACATCTCTCTATGGCTTCTGATCTTGCTCTGAATAAAATTCACCCACTGAATTTTCTCCCAAAACATGATTTTTAAAAATAGGTATAAGGGCTAAATAGTGTGATATGTCATAGTCTATTGATTTAACTCTTGGTGGACCCTCCCCCCATTTACTAATAGGGCCCCATGATGTGCATAAATAATGGTCTTTCTCTGCCTCTCAGATGATTTACCTAAAGTGGATTCTTAGAAGGAGAATTACCAAATAAGAGATTTGTGGAGTTTTATCAGGGAAGGAGAGAAGTTGAAGACTTCTGCCTGTTTATTTTCTGGAAAGTTTGTCCCGGTTTATATTTCCACGAAACGTATATGAGAGTATCTATAAAACTGCACCCTTACAACAGTGACTTTTACAAATTTGGCCCATATCCTAACTTCATAATTAGAAATACTGTATCTGTTTGTTTTAGTTGCATTTATTTTTATTTTATTTTATTTTATTTTATTTTATTTTATTTTATTTTATTTTATTTTATTTTATTTTATTTTATTTTATTTTATTTTATTTTATTTTATTTTATTTTATTTTATTTTATTTTATTTTATTTTATTTTATTTTATTTTATTTTATTTTATTTTATTTTATTTTATTTTATTTTATTTTATTTTATTTTATTTTATTTTATTTTATTTTATTTTATTTTATTTTATTTTATTTTATTTTATTTTATTTTATTTTATTTTATTTTATTTTATTTTATTTTATTTTATTTTATTTTATTTTATTTTATTTTATTTTATTTTATTTTATTTTATTTTATTTTATTTTAGTAGGCTCCACACCCAGTGTGAAGCCCAATGCAGGGCTCGAAATCACGACCCTGAGATCAAGACCTGAGCCAAGATCAAGAGTTGGATGCCTAACCGACTGAGCCACCCAGGTGCCCCTACTTGAATTTCTTTTATTACAAGTGGTTCATATACCTTTTTTCCCCTAATCCAGTATTGATCATTTATGAATTGGCTCTTGGTGTGATCTGCTCTTACTTCTCCAGGAGTGTCCATTTATGTCTTGACTGTCCTCATCACCGAACCTCCAGAAGGGTTTTGATGCTTCCTGAAGACATGATTGGGAAGGAGCAGCAGGAGGCAGTGTGGGTCTTATGTAGACACACAGTATCTGGACTCAGGGTTGGTTTCCAGCCATGGCTCTCCCACATATGAGCCGTGCAAACTGGGCCAGAGTGGGTACGCTCTAAAATTCTGTGTCACCAGTTACAATAGGTCTAAGAAGAATGCGGGTCTGTCTCCTAGGGCTGGAGTCCACAAACTCTTTCTGCAAAGGACAAGAGGCTGTAAATATTTTTGGCTTTGCCGGCCATACAGGCTGTGTTTAACTCTCCGCTCTGCCGTCGTGGTGCCAAAGCAGCCTTAGACAACACGGGAGTGAGGGTGACTGTGTTGCAATAAACTATTGATTGACACTGAAATTTAAATTTCATGTAAATTCCATGTGTCACAAAATCTCCTTCTTTTTCAAAAAATTTTCCCAACAAATTAATAGTGTAAAAACCATCAATAGCTCACAGGAGGCCTATGGTCCTAGGGCTGCAGGTTGTTGGCCCCTATCTTAGGGTCTTGGGTGCACTGAATGAGAAGACATTTGTGAGTAAGTTGGCCTGTTGTTTGGCACAGACTGAGTGCTTAGCCTCTATCATTATTATTCTTATATTAATACGATGTTGTAATGTATTCTCAGAGTAGTCATTTTTAAAACAACTGGGGTGCCTGGGTGGCTCAGTAGGTTAAGCGAATGCCTTCAGCTCAGGTCATGATCCTGGGGTCTTGGGATCAAGCCCCACATCGGGCTCCCTGCTCAGTGGGCAGCCTGCCTCTCCCTCTGCCTCTGTTGTTCCCCCACCTGTGCTCTCTCTCTCTCTGTCAAATGAAATATTAATAAAAAATAAATTAAAAAAACAAATCAGGCTAATTCTCACCTTCTGTACTTGCTGTAGCATGCCTGGGATGGTCTAATTTGTGTGGACGTCCCCAGTACATCATAGATGTTTAATGCTTTCGTTACTCTTGGCCTGTGTAAATGCAAATCATTTGTCTCTGCCTGTCCCCCCTCCACCTGTGTTCTGGGCTCCAATTGACTGAAACCCTTTTAGCTCTCTGAACACACTGTGCCCTCCTTCACCTTCAACTGCTCATTGCATTCTGTATCTTAATTCTTTAAACATGGCCCGACCGATGGGGAGACAATAAATAATACCAACAGAGCCCTAGGACCTAAAAGGTCTTAAAGCATCCATCATTGTATTCTCCACTCTAAAGTCTTTTCATTTTTAAATAATTTCCCCCCACTGAATCTCATTCAAGTTTCCTGAACTTGCCCTTGAATGCTTTTTGAGAACTCCATCCCCACACAGGACACAACATCATAGCCAGTGAGTGGCTGGCTTCTTTGGATTTCAAATCCCCGTTACACCCCCCCACCTCCCCCTGCCCCGCCCATGCTACTTGGCCTATAAAAGGAAAGTGGAAGGGCATTGTTCATTCTTTAATTAAAGCAGTAGCTGCTGCAGCTGCTGGCAGTCTGATTCAGACTCCTCCATGAGCAGCAAGTGGAAATCCAGGCATTTCTGGGTGGGTACCCCACCCTGGGGCAGTCACTTGACTCTGCTTCGTAGCCTGCAAGCAGCCGTCCATGATACATAAATGAATGGGTGCAGCCGTGTGCCAATAAAACTTTATTGACACAGACAGGTGGTAGCTGGATTCGGTCTGCGGGTGGAGTGTGCCAGTCCCCTGCAGTGGAGCACGAAGGGGGGCACTCTGCTGGGAATTGTTCAGAGAATCTGGGACAGAAGAGCTGTGTTCCGTGACCAGGCCCCGGTGCACGGAGAGAGCCCTGTAAACACCAGAGCAGGTGTCCATGCAGCCGAGGGCCTTCACCTGCGATCTGTCCAGCGTTGCTGTGTGGACAGCACCGGCGTCACAGGCTTCTTCCACCGCTTCATCCCTCACGTCACAGCGGGGCCTTTCTTTCAAGAAAGGCTGACCCAAAGGGCCAGGCCCCAACAGGGAAGCAGTGTGAGTAGATTTTCAGGGTTTGGGCTCTGGAATAAGGCCACTCAGCTTCAAATCTTGGTTCTGCAGATAGGAGCTGCCTGATCTTGGAGCCTGAATCCCGTATTGACGAAATGGGGATGATGATGATGATGGCTCACTCAGGGGTAGTAAATGGAAAGTGCTCAGCATAGCTGGGGCACGTCGTTAGTGCTCCGCAAGTGGCCCAAGTGTCACGCATCCTTACCGAGAGCTGCGGTCACAATCCACAGGGAATATAGGAGATGGTGCACGAGCGTGCACTGGCGTGTGTGTCTGTGCACCACACACGCATGCACACAGAGGCACAGGGTTTCCATCCGTGTGCTCCATGGCCCTTGTTCTGTGCCTCTACATCCCGCCTTCTGAGTTTCCAGGGGAATAAAGAGCATCCCACTTGGCCCAGGTCCCAGGGGATGTTGGAGACAAACTGTTGTGGTTCTGTCTTTACCCCGTCCTTCTCCTGCACTCATCCAGCTGGGTTCTGAATTTCTTGATGTTCTTTGACAAGTGGCCATCTCTGTTGCCTTCCAAAAACCCTGGAAGGGTGTTGGGCCATGTTTTGGAAAGGGCTTGAGTTGGAGGGACATGTGGCAGGCTGTGGCAGGTCATCCTCTCTAATGCTGTGGGCTCTGTTCTCTAGTCACGGACAGGTGCCCGGCTTTACTTCCTCCTGGGGCCCATGGGGCTCCTCGGCCACAGCTCTCTTTTAAATAAGACTAGTCTTGGCACTTTTGTGTTTAAAACCTTCAACCTCCTTTTAAAAACCCATGTCTGCAGCCTCATGTCCTCGTCTTAAGTCTTATTTATCAGCCAATATTGATTGAGCACCAAGTAGGGGGCAGACCAGTCTGGCATCAAGGATATAAGAATGAAGAAAATGGGTAAAAACTCTGCCCTCACAGAGCTTATGTGCCAGTGGACGAAGGTAAATTATATGAAATAAATAAGTACATACGATGGTCTCAACATCCACAGTTTCAACTACCCGCAGTCAGTCGGGGTCTGGAAGCAGATGATCCTAGTAGCCAAATGCTACATCACATGCCTACGTCATTCCCCTCATCACATAGGTGCTTTATAATCTTCCATCCCACGAAGAAGGAAGAGTAGAATACAAGGTGTTTTGAGATAAGAGAGAGACACAGACCACATTCACATAACTTTCATTACTGTATATTGTTATAATTGTTCTATTTTATTAGTAGTTATGTTGCAAATTTCTTACTGTGCCTAATTTATAAGTTAAACTTTATCATAGGTGTGTGTATAGGGAAGACATAGTATACATGGGATTGGGCACTGTCTGCAGGGGCAGGCATGCCCTGGGGGTCTGGAACGTACAGCCCCCCCCCCTTGGCAAGGGGGGGGGCTGCCATACTGTGTTGCGCGATGGTGCGTGCCAGAAGAAGAGAGAGTAGAGGGGAGGGAGGCTGGCAGGATAGGGGATGAGGCTGCCGCTCAAGTCCCTCACCATCAGAGCCCACCTCCCTTCTCCAAGCTCACTTTCCACTGCTGTCTGCTCCGACCCCTGATGCTGCAGCCTCACCAGCATTGTCCCCCTTCCCTGAGCATGTTTGGGTTTCTAAGTGAGAGGCTCTACCTGCCTTATATGACTGTAGGCTTGGTTTTAGGTCTCAGATCCCTGTCACCTCCCTCAGCTAGTCATTCGCTCTTAACAGCCTTCTAAACATCCTTGCATTGTTCTCCTGGCCACTGTCACCTCCCTGTGGGTTGCAATTGGTGGTGGATGCTGGAGTCTCTGGAGGGCCGAGACTGTCTTATCCGGCACCGACTGTGTCCCCTGTCTGGGGCAGGGTCTGGTTCCCACGTACTTGGGGTTCTGTCAGAGCGTGTGGAATGAATGAATGAATGAATGAATGAATGAAAGTGTCAGGTGTGGACCATGGAAACACACATGATTCGCCAGTCAGCCCGTGAGTCCAGTTCCTGGCAATCCACAGGAAGACGTGCACATAGATAGTGCTTTTGGGGTCGGAGGTTTATTACGGGATGATGGGGGGCAGCGAGGGTCACAGGGGCCCCTTGGCTTCTTCACCTTCCATCCTGTAGTGACTCTGAATGCCAGTGGGACACACAGCACGTTTCACAGAGACCTGGAACAGCGGTCTGGCTTCACGTGAAGATGACAGGGTGTACCAGGCGAGTTCTGCCAGCCTATTCCCCACCTGCTCATTTGAGGCGGAGACTCTTCACCTCGGAGGGTTGAAGGTCTCAGCGCCCTGTCAGCAGCGTCCTAAGGAGGTGGAATATAGAGGTGAAGAGCATTGGCTCTGCATTTAGCTTTCTAGGTGTCTGTTCCCAAGTCACCAGTGAACACTCCTGGACACAGGGCAAGTTACATGAATGTTCTCTGATTCCATTCCCTTGTTTATTAAACGAGTGTCTCCAGGTTGCATGAAGCAGGGTTGCTGTGGGAACTCTGTGACACCGGACATAGGAAAATGTCTCCTGAAGTGCCAGCGTCAGGGACAGGGGAACGGAGAGACTATGAAGGAAGAGTTGCAAAGATGCTGGGAGGTGGTCGGCAGTCGGGGAAGATGGGGGAGTTCAAGAGGACTGGGGAACGCACCAAGAAACTCTGGCTGGGTGTGTGGATGGTGGCTTGTAATTCTGTAGGGAGTCATTTCGTCCAAGTGGTGGGCTATGAAAAATATTCCAGAGAGGAAAAGCAGTTTGCTTGCCAGATTGGTCATGGTGGGGATGGAACCCGAGTTGGAAGCAGGTCCTCTTCAAGTTCATTTTCTCTCTGAGCTTCCTTAACACATTTCAAGCCCTCTCTACTTTGCCCCTCATCCTCTCCGGCTGTTCTTTCTGGGTCCACCGGTTTCTTCCTTTTTCCTTACTGATTACATCTGGTAAGGAAGGCAGAGTTCTGTTAGGGATGCCAACCCCTAACCTTGTTCTTGAAGCTCCGACTTGACTCACCCTCTGCAGAAAGGGTTTTCGTGGGGAGGCCATGTGGTGGAAGGGGTGAATCAAACAGTCTGCGGGTCAGTGGTTCTCAAATGTCAGCGTGCACCCAAACCACCTAGAAAACTTGTTTAAACACATATGGCCAGGTCCCTCCTGCAGCGTCTCCAATGCAGTAGGTGGGAGGGGACCCAAGAATCTGCATTTCTAACCAGTTTCTGTGTAATTCAGATGCTCCTAGACCAGTAGCACATTTTGAGAACCACCATCCTAGAGGAAGACCACCAAGAAACAGGTGAGAACAGAGAAAGGTTTATTTCTGCTATAGCAGGGAAGGAAGTCTCAAATTCACACTGCACTAGACTCCTGGTGATCTCGCCTTCACAAGGAAAGGGATTGAGAAACTGGGGAATACAGTTCTACTGAGAGCAGGTCATTGTTGTCAGTGTGCAGGAGAGAGAGTCCAAAGTCTAGAGACGTGCATTCAGGAGGTTAGTTAACCATTCTTAGTTCACAGAAAAGATGACCCAAGGGTAGGTTAAGTCCAGGGCAATTATATTCCTACGTTCTGCAGTTTGGGGCCGTGCAAGAAACAGGTGTTTAAGACAAACCCAGAAAAAGTCCTTTCTGTGGTCTCGGGTTTATCAAGAATAGAGGACAGTTTAGGACTGAGGCATGTGTTGCTGTTTTTGTGCAAGGGTTGCATAAAGAACCTAAGTCTTTACTCCGCCTGGGTCTAAATCCTGGCTTTGTCATTTATCAGCTGTGTGATCTGGGGTAGGTTACCTAACCTCTCTGAGCTTCCTCATTTTGAAGATACGGACAGTAACTTTCAGTTCATTCCTTCAACACATATTGAGATGCCTACTTTGTGCAGTTCTGTCAGGGAGCTGAAGAAAAAAATGGCACACCAGACAAAGTACTTAAGATGGTCAACAAAAGAAGACATGCATAGTTCTACCCTCGTGGAATTCAGGGTCCATGGAAGGAGATAGAAATTAGTTAAAGGACATCTGCTCTGGGAAAGACGCCGTGAAGAGATGTATGTGTCATCTGAGAGTCTGAAACTAGCCATTGAACCTGGTCAGGGTGGTCGTCCGCTAACCCGACACAGAGCTGAGAGATGGAGCAGAGATAGAATGCACCAGAACTTGGAAATCAGTAAAATGTTTTAGCCAACATGGGAGTGGTGAAATAAAAGCAAGCAAACAGAGACCAACCTAAGTTCCTGAGCAGAAACGTATTTGTAAATGTGGCAGACCCATGGTTTACCTCTTAGTTTTCACTGAGAATGAAGAATTCCAAGGGTTAAAGATTCTAATTCACATGTGTGAGCGAAACTACTAGAAAGAGTAAATGTGAAATAAAATGACTGTATGAGAAGTGGGTAAGGAAAATAGAATGTATTTTTGGATAAGGAAAAGTGTGAGGGACATGGTTGATTTTTATTTTGTGTTTTTATTTGTTTGTTTGTCTTTGGTGAGGAAAAAAAGAAAGTAATTTGGTCCTAAAGTAGATGGTTGTTCCTGAATTAGGAAGGAAAAAAGATAAGATGAATCCAAATGGGTATAGGAAGCTGTGGAAGGTCTGTGGAAAAGGAATCTTGAGAAAGGAATTGTAGGTATGGTCAAGCTACAATTGGAATGGTTTATTTAAATTAAAAAAAAATAATTTTAATATCAAAACTATACAATGCAAAATTAGAATCTGGTCTTCTCTCTGTTAAAAGGACAATTTTAAAAGGACAGTTTGGTTTGGTTTGATATGGTTTTTAAGATTATTGGTCTGCTCTTAATTAACAGCTGTAAACAAAGTTACCCTTCATGCAGTCTGCCTAGGAAACAAAGATTCTGTGTCTCACAAAAATAATTTCGTGTGTTTCCCATGGTCATCATCAAGTCTTTGATTACTTAGAAAAATAACTGAGAAAAATAACTTGTCTCCTAACAGAAGAGTGAAGGTTTTTTTCAGCTACAAAACCTTCTGTCTTGGCCTTTGAAAATTTTCAGCGGTCCCTTTGGTTGAACGGATAACGAAGTCAGTTGCATCGTTGTGCGTGTATGTGTGCGTATGTCAGTGACCTCTCGCCACATCTTTAACCGTGGCCATTTGTAAGTCTTTTGTCATTTAGACAGTTACTGTTTTACTCTGAGGCTTTTCCAAATGTGTTCCTGCAGAATGGCTTCGTCTTCAAAGAGATTCATGGAAAAGGCCCTGACAAGTACTCTTAGAATGTAGGTTTCTGATAACCGTGAGATCTTAACCCTGAACTGGGGCTAAGAATTTGTAAAAGTCTAATGGAAAACTGATTGATTCGTAAAGCTGCTAACCCAAGATGAAGCAAAACGAGAATTAATTACACAAGACTGAAGGGGCTGACGAAGATGATTGTAATTTTTATTACTTCATTTAGAACATCGCTCGTTCTTTAATGCTTTGTTCTCCACATGTAAAGGACCCCTTCTTTCTCATCTCTTTAAAGCTAGCAAGCTATAAACTTTGGTTAAAGTGTATCTATGTTTGCAACAAAAGTTGAAACATTTATCTTTTCCTCCCTACCGGATCCCTCCAGAATTCAGCAACTCTTTAAATGTTCTTATTTTTTATGACAGTCTTTGTCTCTACGTGAGTTCAGTAAGAACCTATTCTTGTAGCAGGACACAATTGGACAAGTCCTTGGCTTGGCTTCCCAGCCTCGAGAGACTTTTGCAAGTCCCATCTGGGATTCCTTTTTTTTTTTTTTTTTTTTTTTTAATGTTTTGTTAGTCACCATACAGTATATCCTTAGTTTTTGATGTGGTGTTGCATGATTCATTGTTTGCGTATAACACCCAGTGCACCATGCAATATGTGCCCTCCTTAGTACCCATCACCAGCCTATCCCAATCCCCCACCCCTCTCCCCTCTGAAGGCCTCAGTTTGTTTCCCAGAGTCCATAGTCTCTCGTGGTTCATTCCCCCTTCTGTTTACCCCCCCTTCATTCCTCCCTTCCTTCTCCTACAGATCTCCCTGCTATTTCTTATATTCCATAAATGAGTGAAACCATGATAATTGTTTTTCTCTGCTTGACTTATTTCACTTAGCATAATCTCCTCCAGTTCCATCCACGTTGATGCACATGTTGGGTAATCATCCTGACGGCTGAGTAATGTTCCATTGTATATATGGACCACATCTGAAAAGTTCCACCAAAGCAGATTTAAAAGAACATAAATGGTCAGTCACTATTCCTGCTGCACTTATGTAAATAATCAGGCCGAGTTTATTGAAATTAGACTTACCTTGCAAGCAAATTAGTCCTACTAAGGTTATTTATCTTTGATAGAAATGAGGATGAGGCTAGAAAAAAATGTTTCAGTAACACATCTTTGTGGATATTGGATTCTCGTCTCTTACCAGTCTTTGAGGTTTTGTTTTCTATCTGGAAAGGGGACTGTTCCTGAATTGTAGTTTCCTCCAGTATTTGCCTAGAACTCTCCAAACTAACATGCCCAGTGTTCTGCCCTTCCTTTGACTTGGAATCACTAGGAAACTCCAATTGCCCTTTTCCTAAAGCCGTGCCAGCAGAAAGCTGGACACCTTGATGTTAACTTCAGAGAAGTCACCGGAACAGCTCACGTGTGGACAGTCTCCGTGCCCATTGCTGGGCGGGCCACTCAGGGAAGTGCCACAGGATGCCTGAGGACGTCATCAAAGACAGTCAAATAGCTGAGCAGGAAGGTCATTCAGACTGGAACTACCACCCTCTTTCCACCACCATCTAGAAATTTGCTCAACTGGCTGCTCTCCAGACATAGAAACTGAATCTGTAATTTGCTGGAACCATTCATCTTTGTTTTCCTTTTGTTTCCATAGAAATGTCTCTCGTTAAATTACCTGATTGCTCACACCATAGAGAGGCTTCATTGAGGTGGAAGCTCGTCTGCCATATCAACCCCCGAAATAAAATATCCTCATGTTTGTCCTGCCCTAAGTCACCGTGAGGATAGACGTTTGCTGAGTACATCAAGTTGTGCCTCTGAATAACTTTAAACATCAAAACCCATTGGAGTGACTTCATGGGTAAAATCGTGGCTCCTGGGAATCTGATCAGAGGAATGTTTCCATCCCTGGCTGTTGTCCTCCTGAGCCATCATACCGACCTCTCATAGTATGTCGTACACCCTCAAGGACTTTAAATGCCTGTCAGCAGCCACTTGGTATCCATCGCGATCGGACAACCGGATGAAATTCACAATAACCCCGTGAATGGTGAAGGTGGTGACTGCTTGGCCTTCTGGCCTGAAGCCCCAACTCAGGGAAATTGCAAATGTGTGATCCTTCAGCCTGAGCACATCAGCAGTGGGAGCCGAGAGTGACGCTGTCCTGCGTGGTCATGCTCTCAGCCCACTGGGGAGAATGACCAGAAGTGGGGGAGTTGTTACAATCAAACACAGAGGAAGACCAACCTTGAACACTCCCTGAGCAGACAAACCAGCGTAGTCCTACAGACAGGGCTTAACGTAGCTTATTTTGCAAGGCTTCCTTCACCTGGGTCATGTCTTGCTCGTGGCCCTGAAAATCATAAGCAAAACTTGAGCCTTTTGCCAAGGTTGATAGGAGGTAACCACCGATCAATTCTCTATCATTTAGGAAAATTCTACTATTTATTCTACCAATCACTGTGAAGAATAAACCAGTCGCCACTTTCTCTCCATTAGAAGCTGCTTTCCAGACATACCCCTGAGCCTCATTCCATGTTTTGGTTTGAGCCCTCCTGGTCTGCAAGCTGTCTTTTTGGCACATGCACAATACCTTTTTACTAATTAGTACTTGGGTGAGTCATTGGTTTTATGTCTGTTATTTGTGAACTTCACTCAGGGCATAGGGGTGGGGGATCCGATTTGCATCTTGAAAAGCTCGATCATGAGGTTTGAGTATGATAATAGAGGTAGGGGCCTTGCTGTCCCCAGTACGCAGAAGTTATTCACAGTAGCGGTGGTTCACGATGATGATGGTGGTGGTGGTAGTGCCAATGTCTGGATGTTCACATCCCCCCAAAGTCCCTATGTTGAAATTGTCACTCTCAAAGTGACGGTATCGAGAGGCCCGAAAGAACTCTCTCACCCTTTCCACCATGTGACGGCACCATGAGAAGTCTGCAACGGGGAAGGAAGGGGACCCTCACCTGACCATGCTGGCACCCTGACCTTGGCCGTGCAGCCTTTAGAACCATGAGACATAAATTTCTGTTGCTTATAAGCCACCCAGGGTTTGGTGTTTTGTTACAGCACTCAAAGAGACGAATGCAGGGAGCATTGCTATTGGCTGACAACTTGCTCAAGCAATGCAGAATTAGCGGAAGTAGAAGGAAAACTAGTGGAAGTAGAACTAGTAATGGCACTAGTTATGCCGTTAACCTAGCCGTGTGAGGTGGGACAGCACTGCGGACTATGAGAAGGCGTCTGTAGTAGTTGTCTACTGCTGGGCAGTCAACTACCTTCCCACTTAGTGACTTGAAACAACATTGTAGGAGGTATCTCAGAGTTTCTCTGGGTCAGAAATCCAGGC
Source organism: Ursus maritimus (assembly GCF_017311325.1). Classification (NCBI taxonomy): domain Eukaryota; kingdom Metazoa; phylum Chordata; class Mammalia; order Carnivora; family Ursidae; genus Ursus; species Ursus maritimus. The sequence goes on along the minus strand of NW_024424452.1, from coordinate 19,434,949 downwards.
ACGACTTCCTGAATCCTCTGTCTCAGAGACTACAGGCTGCAGTCAAGGAGCCAGCTGGGGCTGTGGGCATCTTGGGCTCGAGAGAGAGGACAGGATCCATTTGTAAGCCCACCTCTGTGGTCATTGGCAGGCTTCGGGTCCTCGTGGGCTGTGGGACTGAGGACCTCAGTTCTTTCCTGGTTGTTGGCTGGAGGTTGCCCTCAGTTTCTAGCCACATGGACATCTCCACAGTGTGGCTTTCCTCAGAGGGAGCAAGTGATGGAGCGAGAGAGGTGTGAGCAAGAGACAAGAGAGTCTTACATTTTCCCTGCAAGGGAGTCTTGTACTCTCATCTCTTTCCATCCACCATGTTCCGTCAGAAGTGAAACAGGGCATCGGGTCCACACCAAAGCCAAGGGGAGTCCACATGGGCGGGGCCACCAGGTGGTGGGGATTCTAGGGTCATCTTAGAGGCCACCTGCCACTACAGCAGACTTATTGCAGACTTGATGTGGGTGGAAACAAGGCTGGTCAAAAATGGCCCAGACGTCTGGTGGGAGCACAAGGGCGATGACACGCCCTGGGAGAGCTTGGGAAGGCACCCTCTGATGTTTTTGCCCTATTCCTTTTAAATCGGATTCTCATAACCCTCTTGAGTTGCTTCCTCTGAGCTGTGTGGTCTGGGGATCAGTCTCTGCCTCCTTCTCCACAACCAGATGTCTGGGGTGATGGTGCCCATCGTTGTCCTGAGTTCATATTTATTGCATGGCGTGGTTCAGCACTTAGCTCTCCAGTGGACCACAACAGAGATTGAGATGAACAAAGTGAATTGTAATAATCTCCTCTTATCCATGGGGGATGCATCCCAAGACCCCCAGTAGATGCCTGAAACTGTGGGTAGCGCTCAACCCTATATATGTTTTTTCCTATGCATACATACCTATGTAAACGTTTGTTTATAGAGTGGGTACAGTAAGAGATTAACAACAATAGCTAATAATAAAATAGAACAGTTATAACAATATACTGTAATAAAAGTTATGGGAATGTGGTCTCTCTCTCAAAATACCTTATGGTCCTGTACTCACCCTTCTCTGTGTGATGATGTGAGATGATAAAGCACCCACGTGGTGAGATGAGGCAAGGGGAATGACGTAGGCATTGTGATGCAGCCTTGGGCTCTTACTGGCCTTCTGCCCATACGTCAGAGAGTGATCATTAGTTTCTGGACTGCAGTTGACCATGGGTAACAAACTGATGGAGGGGGCACTACTGTACCCACCAGCTATGCTGCCCAGTGTTTCATCTGTGGGAGAGGAATGAATGATATTTACCAACATTGGAGTCGATGGTGGAGAATCCCAGGGAAGATCCTCCCATCTGGAGCTGCCCTGTGGTTTTTGGGGTATACATGCAGTACTGTAACCTGGTGTGAACCCCATATCCACTTGGGAGGGCATGGGGGAAGCATCCATGTGCCCTTGAAACTCAGTTCCCTCATCCATAAAGCAGACACAATGATTCTCATCTCCTAGGATGTCTTCGTTTGAGGTGCCCCAGAAGCTGACCCTGAGATGAGTCAGCTGGAAATCGTGTATTTGGAAAGTGGCTCCAAGAGGCAGTGATGGGGGAGAAAGGGAGGGCATCCAGTAATGCGGGGGTTCCTGCAGCGCGTTCTTAATCCCATTGGGAACTCTGGAAGCCGATGGTGAATTTGAACCTCATGGTGATCCCGCCCATGGGGTGAGGGAGCTGGGGTATTTGTACACTGACTCCCATCAGCCACTGGGTGCAGCTAGCGTGCCCCAGGGATGAGGGTAGGGACTGACAGCGCCTACTATCCTGGGACCTTGTTCAGTATCCTGAATGGACCTCTCTTTGTGCACCAGTTCACACATTCCTCTTCCCTAGTCTGAGTTTCTTGGGGCCATTTCTGTAAACTCATCCCCCAAGTAAGAAGCATACTGCCAGCACTCAGTATATGTCTTTCGAATGAATTGTGATGATTATGGGTGTGTATTAAATGTTTAGTGTCATGTCCAACACTTAGAAGTTGTTTCATGGATTTAAAAAAAATTTTTTTTTTGCATTTTTTAAATTTAAAACATTTTTTTTGCATTTTATTGCACTGTACTAGGCCAGTGAAGGAAGCCTACGGAAAGCTTGTATGTCTTAGTTACCTGATTCTCCCGATTCACGTCCATAGAGCAGCTTGCACTTTGCCAGTGATCTTCCCAAATATCATTTCATTTAATGCTCGCAAAACCCTGTGGTAGGTGATGCCGGTGCCTTTCTTGTTGCATGGTATAAACCAGTTCAGCAGGCCTCCATTGTGTTTCCAAGCAGAGTGAACACTACTGTCTGGATAGATTAATTTCCACTTGTTCACCTGCCTGGAACAGTAGGTACCTTTTCCTGTGTGGATAGAGACAGAGTTAGGGGCCAAGGAAAAGGGAAGGAAGGGCGTGGGAGAAGCTGCTTCTCTTTCTCAAGAAATAAATCTTATCCCTTTCCTTTTACATTCAAAGTCCTAGACATTCTTATTTTCTCCAGTTTATATGAGGACACTGATTTTAATTAATTAGATCACAGTTCTAATCACAATTCTAATTAATGTGAGCAGGCACCAAGTACCCTTGAGTCTCTCATAAGTTTTCAGTGCTTTGGGAAAGGATTCTGCTGTTGATCTCTGGGGTAATAAAAGATATTCTTTGTAATGGAAAATAACAAGAGGGTTAAGCTGCAGGGCTAAACTGTTAAACAATGTTTATGTCTTAGAATATTCTAGTTGCAAGGGACAGAAACCAACTCAAAACAGCTTCAGGGAAGAAAAAATGATGTATTGGATCACTTGACTGATTCAGGTATGGCTGGATCAAGGAGCTAGAAAAAATGCCTTGGAGTATCTGTCTCCTTTTGTTTTGCTCTTGATTCTCATCCAGGCGCTCTTCACTAAGGAAAGAAGATGGGCACAGACATCTTCAGGGTGTACACCCTACCAGCTTGGCCACCCCAGAAGAAAAATTGTGTCTATTCCCAGTGTAGGTTTAGCAAATGTCCTGAGGTGCACTAGTTGGCCCAGGTTGGGTGGTGTCTCATTCCTAGAGCCTGGTGTTGGATTTTAACTTCAGATAGACCTCCTGGACAAAAAGCATGCATGTGCTGAATCCCACTGGAATTTCCATTGGCTTCATGGAGGAAGCTGGTCTCCCTTAACTTGATAAACCTGGAGGATATTGTGTGAGGAGAAAAGTAGCCAGGGCCCTGAGGCTGGGAGCCCCTCATAAGCCAAGGCCTAAGAAGTGGGAAGTGAACCGTGCATACAGGCACCAGTAAAGGGTTTGCCCTCCCAGGAAGGTCAGGGATAGTGTGTCTTAATTAAGCACCTTCTGTATGCCTCAAAGGGATCTAGCTCCTTTAAAGGACATGAACAGTAGGGCTTCATCGCTCAGGCTCTGGAGGCAGACTAGTTGACTTTAATCATAATTTTCTAGCGGTGTGACATGGGGCAGAATCTTAAGTCCCCGGGGTTCAGTCTCCTGTTCTGCAAAGCAGGGATGATAAGCGCACCTTGCTGTAAGAATTAAAGCCAATAATGCCGCCCTCCCTCAGTGCTTAGCATTGTGCCTGTGTCACCTTAATAGTCTATAAATGTTCAATATTATTTGTATTCCCCTCAATGACATGAAGCCTTTTTGATTCCTCCTTCTACGGGGGAGGGTAACTCTGAAGTTCAAGTCCATGGCTTTTCTGGTGTCAGAAAGGTTTTTGTTGGAAGGGGAATGCAGTTAAATAGCTAAGGCAGGGACAGACTGTGGACTCTTGTGTTTTCTTGTTCATATGCTCGCTTGCTTCTAACACAGCTGTGTTCTCATCCCCCACCCTAAATGCATGTGAGCATGCATGTAAGTCAGAGAAACCTGCATTTAGGTCCCTTTTCTACCCCTGTTCTGGTTTTGTGACTCACAAGCTACTCTTAGAGCCCACATTTTAGGCTAAGTGACATCTTCCGGTATCGCACAGTTAAGAAGATTCAAAGCCCAGATTTGAACTTTGGTCTTCTGAGTCCAGAAAAAAGAAATCGCAGTCTGGGATTTTTATCTCTTTAGATATCTCTAGAAATTCAAGGGCTGAATTATGATCAGGTAGCATACTCCCCTATCCGTAAATGCCCTCAAGAATTGGGTAACTATCAGAAACCCTCGGCTCCTCCTGGTCTCCCCACATCCCTTGGCCTTGTTCAGGCTTGGGGAAGTATCTGAGTGTCCCCCACATCCTGGGCACTGTAGGAGGGAGAGAGGACCCACTGTGAGACAAGCGAGTCAGGACACTCGGGCCTTCCTGGGGTCGGATGTGGCTTTCCTGCTCAGCGCACCCACCTTGCACCATGGGGTTGCCAAAAGCCTACTTGGTCGTTTGCGCACCTTAACCCATTGAGTCGGGTTGCGTAGCTATTTGGAATGCTCTCCCACAGATGTGTTTTCGTACCGTTCTCTCACTAGCAAGAGCAACAACTCAGCAATAGCCATCAAGTATTGGGTACTCACTGGGTGAGGCCAGCTCTCTGCTCAAGTCCAGAACACAGACCCAGCACTTCTGGGGTTCCTTAAATGTCACCTTCTCAGTAGCGCCTTCTCCCATCACCTTTTTTAAAATTAATTAATTTATAAAGATTTATTTATTAGAGAGAATGCCCACAAACGGGGGGAGGGGCAGAGGGAGAGGGAGAGAGAATCTCAAGCAAAGTCCCAGCGGAGCTCAGAGCCCGATGTGGGGCTGGATCCCAGGACCCTGAGATCACCCGAGCTGAAATCGAGAGTTGGATGCTTAACCCACTGAGCCACCCAGGCACCCCTCCCATCCCCTTTTTACCAACTGCCACAGCCTCTACCCCAGCATCAGCATTTCCGATCTCCTCCTCGTGGTTAATTTTTCTCAGCAAGTGACCTCTCCCTAACATCTTAGCGACCCCTGTCCTTACTCATATTCTGTGGTCCATCTTCTCCCACAAGAAGGTCAGTTTCACAAGAGCAGGTGGCTTGTACTTTGATTCCTGCTGTGAACCCAGAACCCAGACTGGAGACTGGCATCATGGATGAATGAAGGAATGAAGGAACAAATGAATGAGCTTCATATTTGCCCTCTCTCTCTCTCAGGTCGGTTTTATTATCATCCCTGCTTTACAGATAAGGAGACCGGCTGGCAAGGGGGTGTCTCGTTTTCATTCCTGTTTTCGATTCATTTGCTCCCAGTGTCACAACACAGGATAGGCTGAGGCACCACCCAGACCCAAGCTCTTTGGTGTCCAGTCTGCTGTTGGCTGAGCGGCCGCATGGAGAGGAACGAGTCCATTCAGCGGCGCCCCTGGTAGTGCGGGCTCTGCCGTTGATGCTCACAGTGTCCATAAAAATGTTATTTTAGCCCTGACACTGATGCTTATGAATAAAATTTAGTCCTTATTCAAAAGCACATTAGTGGAAGCCATTTGGCGTCCCGTTGCCACGTTAATTTTTATGGAGAAGAATACACTGGCAAGGAGCGTCTCTTCCACCTTTAAACAGAACACGCACCTCCAAGGCGAGGGCTGGTGGCACTGGCCTCTGATCATGAGACAAGCTGGCATGTTGCTACAGCTCTGCTTAGGGGACCGGGATGTAATTTTCAGATGGCGGTTTGTTTTGCCACCACATTACATCTTGGGCTTGGCAATTACATTTCATTAACAGGGAAACATAAGCCATAAATCATTGATCAGAAACAGGTTGTTAATCGGTCTGGTTAAAGCGTCTGCCGGCTGGCAGGGCACGGACTGCAAATTGATGGATGCCCGGGCTTGGGACTTGCTCAGGTAGCCCATTAAAGCAATCCTGCTAATAATTTTCACTAATATTTATTGAGCTAGTTTGCTGTGTGCCTGTAAGTGCTTTAGTCTCACAGCAACCCTAAAAGGACTATTCCCATCTTACAGATGAGGAAATTGAATTGCAAAACAGTTGGGTGGCTTGCCTTGAAATTCACACGCCTTGAAAGTGGCCCCTGCTTTTAATGGCCACATGCTTCCTCCTCCCTAAACTTCACTATTGGAGGGGGAAAGGGGACAGCATTAGAGGCCACTGGCCAAGTGTCTTACTCGACCGATTTTCTATGGAACAGACCTATCCCAACTTGGAGAAGGCTGTAGGAGAAAACTTGGAATCTGCAAGATTGAATTTTATCCTGCACCTTCAAATAGCTGTGTTTGACCGGCACGGCCAGGCTTCGGGCTAATTCATCTGACTTCACGCCTGTCGTCTTGGGCAGAGTGGTGGCAGCTGGGCCCGTTCACATCCTATTAACCTTGTCTGTTGGAATGACACCTGGCTGTGCTGAAACCCTGGTTCCTGTAATTAGGAATGTAAACAACTCTGGCTTCCTCCTGTCAGCACTGGCTCTGTGCCTGCCTCCAGCCCCCTGGCCCCCACACCCAACCCAGGCTGTGATGCCCAAAACAGGTGCACCCCCTGCCAAGCCGAGGCCATGTGGGACTGTGGGTCTAGCGCTCACTTCCTGATCACCTACCCTGAGCCAGAGGTTTTCCAGTGCATGGCCTCATTTAAACTCAGAGTGACCTTCCCTGGCTTGTTTATTCCTGTTTTGTGGTTAAGAACCTGGACTTCTGGAGAGACTGAATATGTGATCTAAGGTGTGACACACAGCTTCTTCATCTGTGGGACATTTTTCTTTTTAATCACTGAAAGTCCATAGTATACAATAGTGTTCACTCTTGGTGTTGTACATTCTGTGGGTTTGGATGAGTTTATAATGATACATCAACCATTGTAGTGTCATATGGAAGACTTTCACTGTCCTGAAAATCGTGTGTGCTCCACTCGTTCATCCTTTCTACTCTCCCCGTACTCCCTCCCCAGCCCCTAGCAGCCACTGATCTTTTTTTTTTAAGATTTTTAAAATTTATTTATTAGAGAGAGAGAGCGAGCATGAGCTGGGGGTGGGGCAGAGGGAGAGGGAGAAGCAGACTCCGCAAGGAGCAGGCAGCCCAACGTGGGGCTCGATCCCAGAACTCTGGGATCATGAGGGTCGTCACCTGAGGCAAAGGCAGCCACTTAACTGGCCGAGCCACCCAGGTGCCCCACCACTGATCTTTTTACTGTCTCCAGAGTTTTGCCTTGTCTAGAATGTCATATAGTTGGAATCATACAGTGTGTGGTGTTTTCAGATTGGCTTCTTGCCCTTAGTAATATCCATCTAAGATTCCTCCACGTCTTTCCATGGCTTGATATGGTTTCTTTTTAGCACTGAATAATAGTCCATTGTCCGGACACCACAGTTTATTTATCCATTCCCCTACTGAAGGACATCTTGGCGGCTTCCAGGTTTCTGCAGTTAGGACTAAGAGTGCTAGTGTGCTGGGTTTTGTGTGGAATAAGTTTTCAACTCATTTGGGCAAATACCAAGGACAGCGACCGCTGGGTCATACAGTAAGAGTACGCTTAGTTTTGTAAGAAATCGCCAGTTGTCTTCCAGAATGGCTGCACCATTTTGCATTCCCACCAGCAGTGAAGGAGGGTTTCTGTTGCTCTGCATCTTCCTCAGCATTTGGTGTTGTCAGTGTTCTCGAGTTTGGCCATTCTGAACAATTTTTCAACCTGGATGTTCTGCCTGTACATCCTGTGATCCTTCTAGTAGGAAATAATGCCTATCCAATAGGACCGGTGTGAAGATAAAATAACATCACACATGAATTATGATAATGATAGTATCTAACTTTTGGCGTGTCCAGGCACTGTGCTAAGTGACTTGGATGGGTTTAATCTTCACAATAAATAGCCCCAGGACTCGGGTGGTATTATTATTATTATTATTATTATTATTATAAGCTTTTAGTATAGTTGATACATGATATTAACATGATATTAACATTAACAACTATTTAATCTTCACAATAAATAGCCCCAGGACTCGGGTGGTATTATTATTATTATTATTATTATTATAAGCTTTTAGTATAGTTGATACATGATATTATTATTATATTAGTATAGTTGATACATGATATTAACATGATATTATTATTATTATAAGCTTTTAGTATAGTTGATACATGATATTAACATGATATTAACATTAACATTAACAACTTTTAACATTAGTTTCACGTGTACAACATAGTAATTCAACAAGTCTACACAGTTATGCTGTGCTCACCACAAGTGTAGCCACCATCTGTCACCACACAACACTATTACAGGACCAGTGACTAGGTTTCCTATGTTGTGCCTTTATTCTTGGGTGCTATTATTATTTGGGGGGGGTGTTGGGGTACAGGGAGAGAATCCCAAGCAGACTCCATGCCCAGCGCGGAGCCTGATGTGGAGCTCCATCCGACAACCCCAGACCATGAACCCAGTGGAAATCCAGAGTTGGTCGCTCAGCCAGCTGAGCCACCCAGGCACCCCTTGGGTGCTACCATTAGCTCTGTTTTGTAAATAAAGAAACAGCAGATCGGAGAGATTAAGTGCTGTGCCCAAGGATACGTAGGAAGTGCCAGAGCTGGATTCAAACCCAACGCTGCCTAACTCTGGGACCAGCGTCCTTACACGCCATGCGATCTGCTGCCTCATATATAATAGATGTTCAATAAAAATGGCGTCCTGCCTCAGGCACACAGCAGGGCCAATTTCTATTCATTTCAGTAAAGGATCCATTATAATGCCAGGGTCCCCGTAAAATGGCCTCTTGTGGTCCTCTCTGTAGCTTTTGTTGGAGGACCCCACAGCCAGCTCACTCACACACCTCAGCAGCACCCTGTGTCCAGGCCTGTGGAGAATATGGAAATCTAGAACACCGCCCTCCTCATTACGGCCCCAGCATGCTCTCTGATCCCTCAGATCATCCATAACATTGATACCAACTAATTTAAACCCACTGAACCAGTGGACTGGGGCTGCAGATGTGTTTATGAGCAGGATACTAAGTAGATATTTTAACTAAGTGGAACATTTCTTGCTTCAATTAATGCAAAAGGTAGCAACTCAAAGGAAATATTAGGAGCATTAAGTTTTATATTGGTGCCATTTATTATATATGATATTTAACACTTTTAATCACTTTATTTCTGTGTTGACAGCTACTGAGAGAAAAAGAGCTTTCTGTGGTGATCGTGACCCAGGAATTACTGTCAAGCTGAGACAGATTATCATTAACCCCTGAGTTGTCACAGTCTCCTGAGGAAATAGTGAGGATTTTATGAGCTTTATTAATGGTGAACAGGTAGATCAAGTTAGTGATTTGAAAAGAATGACTGTATAAGAAAAAAATGTCTTGGAAAAGGTAAAATGAAGTAGAAGGGAAGTAACATTTATTGAATAGCCACTCGTGCCAGGCATGTGCTAGGCGACCTACATAGTGAATTAAATCTCCAAGCAATCTTGTGAGGCTACAGTTATGTCCATGAGAGAACAGAAAGGCTCACTCATCAAAACTTCTGCGCTGTTAGGTTAGTTCCCCATGGGGATCTGATGCCGACTACTGTGGCACACTTCCTGCCCTCATGGAGCTTCTGTTCTGGTGGGGGAACTAGACATTTATGATTACTTTTTAATCATGATTATAATAATGAGGCCAGGGCTGGGACAAGGAACGAATGGAGGTGCTTTGGGAACCTGGAAAAGGTGAGCTTGATTGAGACTTTATGGTGAGAAATCAAGGAGGACTTCCTGGAGGAAGCCGCCCATCCAAGATTGCAGCTCTAATTGGCTGGCCTGGGTCATCTGCCTGCCCTGGAACCAATCACAGTTGCGAAGGGAATGCGGTGAGCTGATTGGCTGAGACCTGGGCTAGGCACCCAGAACTGAGCATGCGCAGTAGGAATAGATTGCCGAGGGGGAAATTGGGGCTGTTTCTAAAATAATGTGGGGTGGATCCTGGGCTCCTTGGAGGCTTTACCTCGCACTCCAAGAGTATCAATTCCATCTTGAAGTTGCAGTGACGCCTGTGACAAGCAGCAGTCCTAAGGGGGCACTGAGAAGGAGCCCTGGCCGTTTTAGGGGCAGTGTGGGGGAATGCACTTTACACCAAATGACTGGAGTTCCCATCTAAGCTCCTATTTTACCACCTGTAAGGCTTGGGGAACCTCATTTATCTCCTGGGGCCTCAGCTTCTGTGTTTGTAAAATGGGAATGCTAATACTGCGCTTGCAGTGTTGCTATTAGAATAAAGCAATTATTGAATATAAAAGACTCGTTTTGATACCTGACACTTACTGTGCGCTCCGTAAATCCAGGTAGCTTGGCATTAGAATCCCTCCATTTCTCTTCGTATATTGTTCTTTAACTCTGTTAGCTCTATAATATATTCCCTTACCACATTTTTATATCTATTCTGTGGAGTCTTGTTTGGTATTTTTAATCCTTTAGTTTTTTTCCAACCTTATTATAACTTATTTATTCTCTTTATTTGCCCATTTTATCTTGTTTATATTATCAGCGTATTTTGCCATTTCATACATATTGTAAAGAAAAGATAATATGTAGTGTTTCTTTATGAATCACCATTTGTATCTTTCCAGTACCTTTGAGCTAATTTCTTCTGTTAGTAAATGCAATTAATTTTATCCCACTTATTTTTTAACCAATATTCATTTCTTTAAATGTGTTATTTGTTTTTAAAGACTTGCTCTTGTGTATTATAATAACAACACTATACCCAGATACCCCAACAACATTTAATATTATGTGATAGCCCTTTGCAATTCAAAAAAATAAATAACAGTTCTTCAGCAGCCAAGATCTTAATTCCATCTCAGAAAAGCTCAGCCAGGAGGAAGAGAAAGAATTAAGACTCAAACAACTACTCCCTTGCCTAAAATTGCACAGCTGAAAGGTGGGACCAGAGTTCTCTCTCTGTTCTTTTGACTCAGAGCTCATTGTTCTTTCTACTTCAAAATGTTCTTTTGCCTGAGTACCATGTACCTATTGAATAAAGCCAAATCTTTGGGAACTGGACTTCATTGGGTTTTCTTCAATACAATTTAAATCTCATTTCCATCAAATTTCTCAGAATGTTCTTACCTAATTCCATTTATCAAAGACAGTGTAGAATTCATAGCAGGCTAAGGATGTGTCAGGTATTACAGCAGATTCTTTTGTGAATTGTGCAGTTTTCCTCTAACTAATAGTGATTTTTCAGGAAGTATGGCCTTGTGGAGAAAGAAGAGGATCCTTGGAGTCAGGAAGAAAGACATTTATATTTTGGACTGTACCACTTCTTAGCTTTGTGGTGACTTAATTAATTAAGATGTTTTCTATTCAGAGGATGACGGCCCAATATAAAGTGATTAAGTCTTTAAAAGGATTTATTTATTTGTTTGTTTATTTATGTATATGTATGTGTGTATGTATATGTAAAGTCTGCCAAGTCCAAAGGCAGCATTTGCTTCAGGTATGGCTGGATCCAGGGGCTCAAACTATATGATCAAGATTGTGTTTTTCATCTGTTCAACTCAGTTCTCGGGTTGGCTCTGTCTGTGGGACAGCCCTTGGTAAGCTCTAGGCTTACAGTTTACCAGCTCAGCTGCATGCGTGGAAAGTACTTGTTTTTCGACAATTCCAGCAAAATTTTAAAACTGCAGTAGTAGAACTGACCAGAGTCCCATGCCTATTCCTAATCCAATCATTGTGGCCAGAAGATAAAGCAAAGCGATTGGCTGTGCCTCAGTCATGTGCTCATCCTTGGATGCACAAGGACTAAGAATGGGGTAGATGGTTTCTCAAAGAGCAATCAGAGTGCTGTAAGGAGAGAATAGGGAACACACCAGGAAACTTACCACAGTGATCTTGAACAAGTTACTTAACCTTGCTGAGCCTCAGTCTTATTTATAAGGCAGGGATAATGACACACTTAACTCTGGTTGTTTTTTGCATGAGATACTGAAAGTATTTTGCATGTAGTAGGTGAACAATAAATGTGAGTTTTCTTTCTTCTTCTGATGCTTCCATTTTCCCCCGACTCTACCGGGACTAAGTATTGGAATAATGACTGCATGTCACTTTGCTAAGAAGCACATTTGCTTTAATTGATTTGTTTTTCCTCCTTATAAACATGATATATTTGTAGATAAGATGGATTATTATGTAATAAGTATAAAGAATGATACAGGATATTCTCTCCTTAGCTGGGAGCTAACAAAGAAATGTGATCAAAGACTAGATAAGATATGGGACCAAAACACCTTCTAAGTGTTGAGTATAGCAGTTTTCTGCAGGCATTGATGATGACAACACTATACCCTGATACCTTCCTAGATTCTAAGAAGAATCCTTTGTTATATTGTTGCTTTATACCCATCCTCCTCCACCAGAAGCCTGGGATAAGACTGAGGACAAAATAAAGGGCTAGGAAAGAGTTCTATAACTTCTAGGTATTTTGCGTTGGTTTAAATATCTAGAGATATGCATATCATTTTAAATTATAACCTAGGATTTTAATTATTTTGTTTTTTTCTTCACACTTAGACTTTTACTCTATCTACAGTTTAATATGCAGCGTAAGGTAATGGGTTCCGTTTTTTTCCCCCAGATAGCAGGCAGTTATGCCAGCACCACTTATTAAATGAAATCATGACTTAGTTACTGGCATTTTTATTATATACAATTCCTATATGTAATGCAATTTATCTCAAGGCTGATTTCCCCCCAATACCACATTAATATTACATTGTTTTGATTATGGTAATTTCATAGTATGTTCTAATATCTTGCAAGGCAAGTCGTTCCTCACTGTTCTTTATTTGTATTGTTGGCTAATCTGGAAAATTTCTTCTTCTATATGAAAATTAACTTCATTTTATAACACTAACAAAAATTTGGTATCCAGAATTACATTGAATTAATATGATAATTTTCAAATAATTGATATTTTATTCCATTAAGTGATCCCATCCATGGAGATAATACATCTTCCCACTTACTGATATCTAGGTTGATGTTCTTACATACAATTTTATAGATTTTTTAAATGTAAGTTCCATAGCTTTTGTGTTTAGTACATTGCTATGTATTTCTTAGCTTTTATTATTCTTATGAATTTTGTTTCCATTTTCATTTCTAGCTAGTGTGTGCTTGATTTAGAAAATATGTTGATTTTCATGTATTTATCTTACATTCAGCCACCTTATCAAATTAAGATGTTTTTTATTTGTAGCCTCTTAGACTATCTTGATATATAGTCATAAAACAAAGAGAAATTTTTCTTTTCTTTTCCAATAGCTCAACAATTTATTTTTCTTGTCTTATTGTACTTTTAAAACCTCCAGAAAAGTGCAAAATAATACTAGTGATGCAGGTCATCTTACCTTGTTCTTGATTTCAATGAAATTGTTTCTGAGAGTTTAAAGAGAGCACTCATAATCTCCATGTGCCATTTCAATTTCAAAATCAGTATTCCTTTAATCATTTCTCATATGGCATATTTTTAAGGTTGAATTAGTTAGAAATTGTTTGGTGGTAAAAGGCAGAAACTGAACTCAAACTTGTTAAGGAGCATTTGTGGGTTCACGTATTTGACTTCAAGAAAGACTGGATCGAGGTTCTCACTAGTGGCATCAGGAACCTGTCTCCCTCCATCTCTTATCTATAGTATTTTCTCCACTGGCTTCATGGTCCCAGTGTCCTCTTGTAGCCCCCCAGACTTATGTCCCCTCAACCCAGCAACCTCAGCAGAAAGTGAAGATTTTCATGATAGTTCCACCTCCAGTCCTGACTTGATTTGATGATCATGAACCTAAAAAACATTCAGCCACTTTTTCCAGGAGGATGAGACTGTGGTTGGGCATGCCTGAGCCATGCATGTATGCACTGGTCTGGTTGACTTTAAGCCTAACATGGACTAAGAATGATGGCGTGGTGGGGAGGGGAGTATGTTTCCCTAAAGAGATGAATTGTTCCCCGAAGAAGGAAACTAGGCAGAACAACAGATTCTACTAACTGGCTCCTCATTATCCTAGTCTCCCTTGGGGTATGTTCTCTCTCTTTCTAAATTAATATCCCTTTAAAATTGAACACTACTTCAAAGTGTACTGACCAGAGCACTGTAGAGAGAGACTGTCATTTTTTTAAAGATAGTATATTTCTGCAGTATAACCTAAGATTACGTGACATTTTTGCTGACCACATCATATTTCTGAGTCCTATCGAGTTAGTGTTGAGTTAGTAGCACTTTTCACACTATGCTTTAAAAGAATGCTCTATAACAGGTTGAATGACATAAGACTTTTCTGTTGGTTGAAGGTTTGATGGAATTCACTTCTGAAGCTTTCTGGGCATTTTTATTTTCCTTACAGAATGGAATTGTCTCTGCATCTGAGAGAGACTATTTCAATTTTTTAAAGATTTTTAAAAATTTATTTATTTGAGAGAGAGAGAGTAGACAGAGAGCACAAGTGGGGGTGAGGGCAGAGGGAGAGGGAGAAGCAGACTCTCCACTGAGCAGGAAGCCCGACATGGGGCTTGATCCCTGGACCCTGAGATCATGCCTGAGCTGAAGGCAGACGCTTAACCAACTGCACCACCCAGGTGCCCCCTATTTCTCCATTCTTACTTCGTATTGTGAATTTGGATTTTACTCCTCTTCGTTAGGTGAGCAGATGGGTTTTTTTTTTCTTTTTTTCTTCTTTTCCAGAAAACCGTGTTTGAGATTGTGTTCATCATTTCACCTCTTTTTTCCCTAGTAATTTCTACTTTTATGTTTGAAGATTGCTGTCATCTGTTTTCTTTGCATTTAACTTGTGTTTTTTTCTAGATCCTTGAGTTATGTATAATTTATTTATTTTGTTTTCTTTAATTTAAAATCCCTAACATTTGGAACTGTGAGTTTTCCACTGAGAACTGCTTTAGACATAGGATATCCTCTGGGTTCTCAAAGTTCGTATTGACCTTTCTGTTTGAAATATAATTGTAAATACTTATGTGCTTATCTTCTACCAGCCTACTCATGAGCAAGATGGAACAGTCTCTATATAGCAATATTAGGAACACCAAATCTAAGAAATGTTGATTGATTCTGCAGAGAAATGCGTACAGTGTTGAAAAGGAAGTGTACTTTTTTTAAAGATTTTATTTATTTTAGAGGTGGGGGAGGGGCAGAGGGAGAGGAAGAGAGAGAATCCCAGGCAGGCTCTACTCCCAGGGTGGAGTCCTTTGCAGGGCTCCATCTCACAACTCTGAGATCATGAAATTAGCTGAAAACAAGAGTTGGATGCTTAACCGACTGAGCCACCTAGGTGCCCCAAGGAAGTATACATATTATTGCCCAGTCTGTTATGCTGGCACTTCAGCAGCACAGACAAGTGTAAAAAAGGTGTAAAAGTCACCACTTTGAGCTTTAGCAGCTCGGTAACTTACCAGCTTCTGCAACTGAAAATTCCTTGGTAATAAGTCTTCAGGCATGGCAGGAATCAGGTGCTTAAATGGTTATTACATAGCTCTTCCTCTCTTTTCTCTTTCAAATACACACTTCAAATTATAGCTGTGTTTCCCCTCATTCTCAGGAAGGATCTCCCTCCATTGTGATAAGATACCCTTCTTCCGGAGGTCCAAACAGATGTGCTCCTCATTCACAAATCTCAGAGAAAAGAAATCTGTCCTGAGAGATCCAGAGAAACTCCAGGATGGTCCAACTTGAGATATATCCCCATTTTTGCATTTCTTTAAAGAGAGAAAGACCTTGACTGACCATTCTTGGTCCCCGGTGATTCTCTAGAACGACAGAAGTGGGCTCTACCCTGTGAAAACCATGACAGTTGAGCAGCATTAATAAGGAACTGGGAGGGAAGGGCATTTGCCAAAGGAATGGGTGTTGTGCAGGCAAACAGATACGACAGTGCTTAGTCCCTGGGAGGTCAGCCAGACAGGGCTCAGTGGGTAATATCATAAAGAAGAGTATGTGGAGAATCTAAGAAGACACCTAATTTCAAGAATGCCACATTGAAAATGTTTGTTCTTTCTGTATGTGTTACCCTGAAAAGGAGAGGATATTACTTAAGTGGTAATCAGTCAATCAGGGAGTGGTTGAATTGAATTTCGTCATGAAGAAACATCAGGCAACCCCAAATAAGGGAAGTTCTATTTTTAAAAAGGGGTGGGGCACACCTGGGTGGCTCAGTTGGTTAAGCATCTGCCTTCGGCTCGGTTCATGATCCCAGGGTGCTGGGATCGAGTCCCACATTGGGCTCCTTGCTCAGTGCGGAGCCTGCTCTTGCCTCTGCCTGCCCCTCCCCCTGCTTGTGCACTCTCTCTCTCTGACAAATAAAATCTTTTTAAAAATATTTAGAAAAGGGGGTGGACGGCATTCTTCAAAAAATGTCAGTGTCATAAAAGATAAAGAAAGGTTGTAGAAATGTTCCAGACTCAAGGAGACCAAAGAGATACAGCCGCCAAAGGCGATCTCTGATCCTCGACTAGGTCTTGTAGTACAAGGAAGAGAAAGGCAGGGAAAGACTTTGGGTCAATTGACAATATTGGAATTCGGATGGTAGATGAGATAAAAGGATCGAGTCAGGGTTAAATTTAGGGAAGAGTATTAGCGGTACTGTGGTTATACAAAAATACCTCTTATTCTTAGAAACACACACTGAACTATTTAAAGGTCAAAGGCCGGATATATACAACATACTCTCAAACAGTTTTGGTGTGTGTGTCTGCGCGTCCATGTGAATATTTACACAGAGCAAATGAAAAAGCAAAAGAGACAAAAATGGGAGCCATGAGTGAATCTGGATAAAGTGTATACAGGTGTTCTTTGTACTCTTTTTATCCTTGCCACTTTTCTGCAAGTCTGAAATTATTTCCAAAGAGAAACTCTAAAAAATGTCAAGGTTTCTCTTTCTTTAGGCAATCACGAAGTAATTGAGATTTTTCAACAAACTTGTGGTATGAGATAGGTTTTGGAATCTGTTTTCGGAAGACACAGCAATTAATATAAACTCATCCCTGATTCTGAATGCGATTGATTTTATCCTGTTAGCGGAGAGATCACGCCATCCTCTCATTGGTTGTTTGAGGGCATTTTAAAGGGAATTCGAGAAAGGGTTTTGTGACAGCTTGTACCGACTGTGCCATTTTCTCGCAGGCTCTGAAATGTCTTTTGAAGAGAGATCACGCTGGTTACAATGGGGAGGGCAGATTAGGATGGAGATGACCTGGAGGTGGGAGGATATTCAGGGGGCTTTTGGCAATCGTTCAGCTAGGAAATAATGAGGGGAAGAAAAGAGAACATGTCTTTGAGAGAGATTTTAAGGCACAGTTGTCAGGGCTTGGTAACTAATGGAGTGTGGGGGCCAGAGCACAGAAGAGGAAAAAGCCAAGTTGTCTGCTTTGGAATCCTGGGTGAATGATTATGCCAATAATAGAGCCGAAATCTACGCAGAGCAGTAGGTGGGTGGAGCTTCTGAGCATCATGGAGGAGGAAGAGATTATTTTGGTGTTGATGCTTCTGTGGGATTTCCAGTGGCACATACTGGGTGGGAAATTGGAAAAACTGGTGTTCAGAAGAAGAGTCAAAGCTCACTGTGAAGTTTGGGGGTCATCAGGGCACAGGGGCTCATTAGAAACTTGGCGATGGCTGAGTTTACTTGGGAAAAGGGGAGGCACAGAAAAACGGGGGAGTAACATAGGGCCCTGTGAACATTTCTTATTTTCTTTTTCTTTTCTTTTCTTTTCTCTCTTTTTCTTCTTTTCTTTTCTTTCTTTCTTCTTCTTTTTCCTTTTCTTTCTTTCTTTTTTTTTTTTTTTGAGAGAGAGCGAGCGAGTGAGCACATGTGAGTGTCAGGGGAGGGGCAGAGGGAGAGGGAGAGAGAGAATCTTAAGCAGTCTTCATGCTCAGCCCCTACTTACAACTCTGAGATCATGACCTGAACCAAAATCAAGAGTCATACACTTAACCTTAAGACTGAGCCTCCCAGGTACCCCTGAACATTTCTTTTAATAGGAATCATTCCAGAGGTCTTGGGACAATAAATATTCACCATACTTGAAACATACCGTATAACACCACGGTGGGACGAAGTTGGGCAGGGGTCTAGTTTGTTTATTATAGAGCAAGTAAACCAGAAATAGTGGAGGAAGTTAAGTCCCACATTCCTCGCTGACCAGAAATCTGAGGAGCTGACAAATCCAGATGAATGGTGGAAATGTGTGTGTAGATGTTAGGGGAATCCAGGAATAAGAGCCATTAAATATTTGGACTTTAGAAAGAGCACAAGATTTGGATTATTCAGTGTTTCCAGAGAAAAGACTTTAGCTTTCAGATGTATCCTTATTCCTTACTTGAAAGTGATTTGCGGGAGAAGGGTTTGTATAGGCATTTTGCACAAATAGTGTTTACCTGCTTGGCAGCTTCCCATCAGTAAGGGTTTCTGGGTAGACAAGACAGTAGATTGGTTAAGTTGCTCTGAGATAGAAGGGACAGAAATCCGACTCCCGCTGACTCACAGAACTAACAACCGGGGATTATATATTATGATGTTTAAACTTGCAGGCTCTGGGAGCCAGACCTCCTAAGTCAGAATCCTCACTGTTCTAACTACCTAACTTGTTTGCAAAATTTTCTCATCAGTAAAACAAAGCTAATTACAGGATCTACATCACAGGGCTGCAGTGAAGGTTAATTGATTTGATATAAGTAAATTGCTTAGAACTGGCTCTGACACATAGTAACACATAATAACTGTTCAGTAAGTGTTCACTCATTTTATCTGGGGATAATTGGCTTCAGGTATGGCTGGATCCTGGTATCAAACAACGGCTGTTGGGAATAGGCCTCTGTCATTTTTTGGAGCAGCTTTCCTATTGACTTTATTTTTGGGTTATCTCTCTCCCCTGGGGAAAGGTGACCCCCAGAAAGTGCAAATCTGGAGGCTACCAGTTTAATAATCCCTACAGAAGGAAGGTGTCTCTTGCCTCCTATTTCCAGCCAAAGTTCCAAGGATGACTTTCATTGGCACAACTAGGTAACATGGCGGTGGGTACCATAGGCAACAGAATGAACTGGACTGATTTGTCCTGGAGCCACAGACTGTGTGTGTTGCCTTCTTTTTCCTTTGAAAGTCTCTTCGCTGTGGCATCAGAGAGGATGGGGTGGAGAGGGTGAAGGGGTTGCCTGGCAGTGTAGGGTAGGAAGAGGAGACTTGGAACCAGCACTTCTATATTTAGCTCTATGCCATGTGCCCCACCCCATCCCGTGGTGCCTGGTGCCTCCAAGTCCCACAACTTCCATGTGTCTTTGGAACACGTTTGCTTGCTTCTCTTTGTTTTCTGCCAGTTGAGGGTCCCTGGTTCTAGTTTTTTCTATTCTGCCATGTTCGCTTTCTCACTCACCCTCGTCCCCCTCCAGTCCTCTTCATTCATGTGTATTTATTCTGTTTACCATGTAGTTCCTGTCATGTAGTAGTCTTTCTGAAGGAAAGGAGATAAGCGCTCACGTTCATTCCACCATGTAATCCTGGGTCCCTGCAGAGGGTTTTCTGAAGACAGTGGCTCTTACCACCCTGACAAATGATATTCTTGAGTAGAACAGATTTCCATCAATAAGGCGTGTTGGATAAATAGGAGACAGTATGGATTATATGCACTTTCCAGAGCAGTAAGTACACTTTTTTCTCTACCATTGATCTGTAACACACCAGAACCACGCTGTAAGAGCAGCTGATATATGAACTGGTTAACAAGTGCTTTGTAAAGAGTGTATGGGGAAGGACAGCATTTGACATAGAGATTTACAAGGGCTAAGATCATGTGTCCATTCCTACAAACCAGAAAAAAAAAAAAAAGGTAAAAGAGCCCTCAAATGGGATCCGTGGGAAAATGCACCCCACGAAGCAGATGCTTAACTTCCGTGGGCACTTGGTGGCAGCATGCATTTTGTGAGACAGCCTGCGGCCAGTGTCTCTGTGTCCTCCCTAGGCAATAGCGTCCTCTCTATGCCAACACCCTGAGCTAGAACGTGGGACATGAAAGTCGGTAAGACGAAGCATTCACTGGGGCTTGGATCTTTCTGGTAAGATATAACGGCTGCCAAAATGGTAGAATGCACAACGTGGGATGTGGCACAGGGCACCTTATGCAGAAATTAAAATACTCATTCAAAGTGATTCCTTGATTATATTTTTCCGGACTCTTCTGTCAGTTGTTTACATCTGAACTCTGGAGATATTTCTGGTTTTTTGTTTTTGCTTTGTTTTTTGTGGGTTTTTGGGTTTTTTTTTTTTTTTTTTTTTNTTTTTTTTTTTTTTTTTTTTTTTTTTTTTTTTTTTGCCCATAAACAACGGATCAGTGCCTATGGTTAATGTTCAATGTTGAACCCATTAAACAACGGATCAGTGCCTATGGTTAATGTTCAATGTTGAACCCATTTGCCCATAAACAACGGATCAGTGCCTATGGTTAATGTTCAATGTTGAACCCATTTTTATTATAATGCCTGTGGTTTTTTTGCATTGTTTTTTTTTAATATCCCAGTTCATCCACCCGTTTAATATCCTGCCTTTCCAGCATATAATTTCCTCATCTCTGCGGAAAGAATGTTTGAAAGCAAAAGGATTCCCGTATGAGTGTGTATTTTTAAGGGCTAAAAGCAAAGATCGTGGAAAGAGGAAGGCCAAAGCTCCGCTTTCTGGGTCTGTCGGGGGGCTGGTGAGGCCCCACAGCGGCTCGAAGCTCAGACCAGTTTGGCAAATCAATGGAAAAGTATAAAAGTGAAATTTCTGAATAATACGGCCCATCCTGAAAACTTAAGGTGACTTTGTTTTTACTCAATAATATAATGAGTTTTATTTTGAGTGATGCTGGATATAATGGCTAAATCAATATGTGTATTTAGCGTTGGGCTTTATTTCCACACTAAGTGACAGGAGATAAGCAGCCTTAGAGTGTGCTAATTGGTTTGTGTTTAGCATTTAACGCTAATCAGCGGCAGCAGGTGCCCTGGGCCACTTCGGGCCTGGTAATGGGGTTTATCTAAACCGGGCTTTGTTTACATTATCGACTGGAGTTGAATTGCTCCTGTTTCTTACACACTTAAACGGGAAGCTGGATTGGAAAGTATAACTCAAGACCTTCCGCGTTAGCGAGACTTAGCCCAGGCCCGGAACACGGCAGAGCAAATGAAAAGCAAGCCAATATCACGCCCTCCCTGGCATAGGGTAGCTGTGAGCAATCCTAAGTAAGACCTAGAGAAGACTTCGCTGGGTGAAGGAACCTCTACACCAGAGATCAGAGCTGGAGGGACCCCAGGTGAAACGGGGGGATTTCTCCGCGCGTCGGCACCATTGCCGCTTGGGGCTCAGTGATTCTTTGTGCCTGGAGGATTGTCCTGTGTGTGGTAGGATGTTTAGAAGCGTCCCTGGCCTCTCTCTACCAGATTAGAGTAAGTACTCTCTGCCCATATTCGTGACAACCAAACGTGTCCCCAGACACCGGCAAATGGCTCCTGGGGGCCAAAGTCACACCCAGTTAAGAACCAGCCAGTGAAATGAGGCGTAAATACAGCTTTGGTCCGTGCAGAGGTGTGTACGGATCTAGGTTTTTATGTTAGATGCTAGCGTTTTAACAGCTTGGAGAGTTCACATAGTTATCTGTGTTTGGGGATTCCCTGGGAATGTGAGGAGATCTGTCCTCCATGCCACATGGCGTTTACCAATCAGCGGTGACGAGTGGCTGCCCCTTTTCAACAAGGCAGGTGCTCTCCAGGTCCCCTGCTTCTCTCATTTGCCCTCGCACAGACCCCTGGGGGGCGTCTGCTTTTGTAAAACCTGCTTTAAATGTTGCACCATCAGAAGCTTATCCCTTAGCACCAGGAGGATGCGGGATCCCATGGAACCGGCTTCTGGTCTTAGCTTCACCGATTACCAGCCTTGTGACTTCTCTCTGCCTCGGTTTCCTGATCCACTGTGTTGTTTTAGCCTCTGCGAAAAATTACCATATGCCATTTAGGGAAGTTAGGCAGGAAAGGGGACATAAATACTGCTGCCATACCCCATTTTTTTGAAATTGCCCTGGGCTTGTGATCAGAAGGTGTGCAGACTCACAAGACGGGGCCATTTCCTTCCCTTCTCATTTGCACTCTCTGGCCATGGGGACCGGAGCCTCTCTCCATCAGATGGCAGTGGCCTTCAGGGACGTCACACTTGGTTTTCATGAACTACAAGTGGAAATGGGGGTTTAGGAGGCAGTCTCACAGAAGGCTGCTTCACCACATTACTTTTCTTTCTTTTTCCCTCAAGGACATTAAGTTCCGGGGGCCAAGGCAGTTAGAGACAGGGCCCCCATTACCCTCCCCCCCCACACACACACAAAATCAAACAGGGAGTCAGGAATTCAGCCCAGGCATCCATGGATCCGGCTCAGTTGACGTCTGTGAGGTGCCCACCAGGTTCTTAATACCTTCTAGGTCCTAAGTAATTTCATATGCATTGTCTCACTTGGCAGCTTCCACCGCCCTGGGGTCAGAGGAAGTGGGAAGTCCTGATCTAGTCTTACTGGAGCTTCTCTGGCCTTCATTTAGTTCCTTTAAAACCTTGGTGGGGGCTTCTCCTGAGGTCTTTGCACATGCTGTTCCCTCTGCCTCGTATGTTCTCCCCTCCCCCAACCCTTCATCTGGTGCCTCTTTCTCTTCCATCAGCTCTCTGCCCAATGATGAATTCTTTGGGGGAAGTTTCTTCTCATCACCCGATTCTGTTACTTTATCTCATGGCCTCATACTCCTCACCTCAAAGCATCTGTCACTGTTGCACTGTATGACTTTCTTTAATGATACTTATCTTCCCCAATAGACTGTGACTTCCTGTCAGGCCAAAGACTGTATCTGATTTTGCAGAACATTATATCCTTGGCTCCTAGCATAGTTCTGGAATGTATTAGATGCTCAGTAAATATTTGTTAAGTGAATGAGTAAAAAAAATGTTACAGCGCTAGCCTTCTCCAGATGACAGGGGCTTAACACAGCAAAGGGACGTTACCATCCAGGCATGCTTCACGTCCCCAGCAGTAGGCCACAGCCTCTGCCATCTGGAATGGTGCGTGGTCGGGGTGGCCCAAACGAAGGAAAACAGCAAATTGTTCACCAGCTCTTAGATCTTCCACCCAGAAGTGACAGATGTCACTTGTACTCACATTGCATTGACTAAAGCAAGTCACATGCTCTTAACAAACCTCAGAGGGGCTGAGAAATGCAGTTCTCCTGTGTGCGAGCAGAACTACAGATGTGGCTAAAAACCAGCTCATCGTGTCACCGGTCATATTTTTGTGACCTGCAGCCGCCTAACCTCGGGGAATCAGCTCTGCAAAGTCAGCCTTTCATTTTAGCTTAACTTATCCTGGCAATATGGGCTACATCTCTTTTGTTCTTAGGAACACGTTACCATTCTTCCCATCATTCCTCCTTCTCTCCTTCCCTCCCTCCCTTCTACTAACCTTTTCAGAATCTGCATTTTGGACCAGGCTGAAGGCTGAGCCATGAAGATGCAAAGATGAGTAAGATGTAGCCCCTGACTTCAAGAGGTCTCTAGACTAGTATGCAGGGGAGTTTTAAAATATTTTTATAGTCTAAGTGGCTTTACAGTGTAAAAAGTGTAATTTTTAAAAAAAGTTTTATTTATTCGAGAGAGAGAGAGCAGGGGGAGTGGCAGAGGGAGAGGGAGAGAGAGAATCTCAGGCAGACTCCACACTGAGCACGGAGCCCAACATGGGGCTCGATCTCACGACCCTGAAATCATGACCTGAGCCGAAATCAAGAGTCAGATGCCTAACTGAGCCACCCAGGTGCCCTTGGGAAGTGTAATTTTTAAATAGATTTTTGCTTGTTAGGGTGGGGTTTTTAAATGAAAGTTCTAGGGGGAATATGGGGATCTGCAGATGTCTTCTTGGGTTCTGTCATTTTCAAGTCTGAGAAATACTGGTCTCGTGGGATATTTCCATGGAATCAAACAAATGCGACAAAGTCTGATAGCTTCACTAAGACGTGTTATGTGTAAGGCCGAGGGAAAACTCAAGAGGGAATCGATAACTTAATCTGTCAGTGGGAACTCAGAGAAGACTTTGCAGGGGAGAGAGGATCCAGGTTCAGTATTGAGGAAGAAGGCAGGGTTCCTAAGCTACTTTGTTGGAAAAGGAAGTATGTTTTAGAGCTGATGGCCCAATTTCTGATCTGCACTTTGCCATTTAATAGCCACGTGATGTGAAACATTGTCTTCTTCTCTGTAAGCCTGAGGTTCCTCCTCTCTGAGATGGGAAGGACGGCGTTCCCTCTCCCGAGAGAACGTTCTGCACCGTGCCCCGCCTGTGCTACGTTCCCAGCTATTGTTACTAGCTCGGGAGGGAAACGGGGTCCAAAATATGGACATTGGTGTGTGCAGTGGTATAAAGCTAAGACACGGCTTGGCATGCTTAGGAAATTGGAAGTTAGTTCAGTGCGACCAGGGATAGGGATTACAAACTCAGATGCCTCCCGGGGCCAGGCAGATCAAAGAAATAGATGGCACCAGAGGGTAAAGATTGGTGGGGACCATGGCAGACTGGAGAGCCCTGGGATTACTTGAAACGTATTTGAATTTAACTGCTTGAAATACATAAGCAGATATAATAAATCAGGACTTCCAGCTGGGTTTGGCTGTTGGGCTGCCACTTATAACGAGACAGCAGTGTGTGTGTGTGTGTGTGTGTGTGTGTGTGTGCATGCTTGTAGGAAATGGGGGTGGAATGGAGACGATGTGGGGATTATAATAGAAAGGGAAACGAGATCCATGTTTTCCTTACCTATTAAAAATATTATAAGGAAGGCACCTGGGTGGCTCAGTCAGTTAAGTGTCTGACTCTTGATCTCAGCTCAGGTCTGGATCTCAGGGTCGTGAGTTTGGGCCCCACTCCATGCTGGGCATGGAGCCTACTTAAAAAAAATGTACATATGTACATATATATAATATATAATAAGGGATATATGAGGTTGAGATCTGAGTTACAGAAATGAAGACGTGAAGTCTACAAATTCCAGGCTTTCCTTTCCAGGTGTTACTCCAGCCAAGATTAATGAAAGCTAAACTGGGCCAAACAGCCCTTGCAGTTTCTGGAAGAGATTGAGAGGGCTGTAAAGTTGGAGAACAGAATAGATTCTACACCTGAATAATCAATTAATGCCTCTTTAATGATTGCAAAGGAGATATGTACAAATTTCAAATCAATCTCAAGAATTAATCAACCAGGCAACAGGGCCTCATGTCTCAGTAGATAAGCCAGGAGGGTGTGGTTTGCAGACAATCCTGTTGGACCATAAAACTAGGAGACAGAGATCCATGTCTTCCCTCTTCTCGCTGGCACACGGGGAAAAGACTCAGCAGTTTTTTTGTCAAAGAATATGAGCTTGAGGACCAGGGAGAGAAGAAATGACATGCAGCCATACTGAGAAGAGAAGGGGAGGCTTGTTCCTCAGCTAGCGAGGCAGATCTTCTAATAAAGAGGAATGATCGGGGGAAAATCAAGATCCGGGCAGCTAGGAAATTCTAGCCGGCAGAATCTCTTCTAAGGGTAAACTGAAGATTTCCCGAAATTCATCACTCCACGACTGTGGTTTTTCGTTTCTCAGAAACCACTTATATTTCTTCCATTGTTTATGAAAATGTCCAGTTATGCTAGCAGTCAGTTTTCTACCTCACAGCCTCTGCTGACATATTCCTCTGGGGGGAGACAAGCTGAGGACACACAAGACAGTTAAGTGGCGTTTCAGGACTTGAAATAGTGCATTATAATTTTGCATTTGTTTCTGCCCCCACACTCCAGTATGCTCAGAGGCCAGGCCACCTTCCTTTTATTCTCAGCACCTGTTCAAGGGCTGGGAACGTGGCAGGTGTTTGATAAATGCTCTCTGAATAAATAAATTTATTAAATAAGAAATTCACGGTGAAGGTCCAAGTGTGTTTTGAGAGGTCAGGAAAGGGGATCTTGAATTAGAACCGTTGTTTAAAATGCCCGGTACAGCAGTGTAGTTGGGGACAAGGTGCTCAAGAGCTGACTGCCCAGTCCTGGTTGCTGGTGTAACATCTTAAAAGCTGTGTGAATTTGGGCAATATATTTAAGACTCTTGCCTCAATTTCCTCATCTGTAAAATTGGTGAGGATGACATTATCTACCTCAGGAGGTTGTTGCGAAGATTAAAAAAGTTAATTAACCTAGAACATACACTATGCACACAATGGAAGTCAACCATTATCATTTCTAGGAGTGTTTTCCATTAACATTCAACACACTCAGAGGTAGATCTTCCTAACGGATGCTTACATTTTCTCTGAAGTGCTGGGTACTGAGCTCATTAATTTTGTAGGCTTCGTTTCGCTTAATCCTCCTTGACCACGGTTTTCTACACTTCAAATATCCTAAACGTGTTCCTACCTCAGGACCTTTGCACAGATCATTTCTCCTCCGAGAGGTGTTCTCAAAGGGCACTGTTGGAAAGAGCATCCACTCCCACTATCCCTTTCTCCTTCCCACCCTGCTTTATTTTCCTTTGTGGCACTTTTCATCATCTGAAGTTATTTGTTTGTTGTTGTGCATCTCTGCCCCCAGAATGTGAATTCCATGTCCTCTTGTTCGCTACTGTATCCCTGGGGGCGAGATCAGTGCCTGGTACAGTGCAGTACTCCATGAATACTTAATGAATGAACAGTTCTACTCTCCCCATTTTACGTGTGAGGACAGCAAGTCTCAAAGGGTGAAGTGGCTTGACCACCATATATAAGCAGGAGGGATAGAATTAGAATTTACACTCGTAATTCAATATGACTTTGTGACTTAATATGTTGGAAATTTCTGGCTATTATGGGGAACGCGAGCTGTTGCACACAGCCTTTTTCCATAAGGAGCGATGATCAACTGCTGGAAAAAAGATTTTAAAGACAAAATTAACAAAATTGATGGTTGAAAATAATGACCCTGTTATATCTGTACTTGGAGTTAGCCAAGCTGGAGGTTAAGGATGTGGTCTTCTAGATATCAAGTCTGCCCAAGATTTCTGACTCTAAGCCCCAAGTCTGGGGGTCCTCAGGGCTGCTCTCACTTCGGACCAGCTGGTTACAAATGTAGGGCTTCCCGTGACTACCTTCAGGGATGATAATTCACTAGAATGCCTTACAGAACTGAAGAAAGTGTTGTATTTGGTATAATGTGTTATAGCAAAAAGATAGACATCAGAGCCAACCAAAGGAAGAGATGCGTAGGGCAGAATAAGGCAGGAGTGGGAGGGCAGGGGTTCCAAATGCTAAACTTCTGTCCTCCTCAGAGATGCTTTATGCTCGTGACATCAAGTGTGGCAATATGCTATAGTATCACCAATCCAGAAAGCTCACCCAGGCTTTGGTGTCCAGAGATTTTATGGGACTCCATTATGTAGGCATGACTGATTGGATTCTTGCCCACATGGTTGAACTCAGCCTCTGGCCCCGCTCCCTTTCCTGGAAGTCAAGCTGGTATCCCATGGCTCAAAGCCTGTAATCACATGGTTAGTCTTTGTGGTGGCACAGCCAGCCCCCACTCTGGGTCATTTGATTAACAGAAACTATCTGGGCGCCCACCGTGAGTTACCTCATTATCATAAGTGGTCAGGAGTGGCCCACCATGAGTAACAAAGATGCTCCTATCACCTGGAAACTCCAAGCGTCTGGAGGTTACTTCCTAGAAGCGAGGACAAAAGTCAGACCTCTCATTGGGGGCCAGGTTCCGTACTCTACAACTCTTTAAACCAGAGACATTTTTTGTTGCCACAACCTGTGTTGGGGGTAACACCACTGGAATCTAGTGTGTGAGGCCACGGGACATTGCTACGTATTCTTCGGGGCACAAGACAGCCCTCTCTTTGCACAGGGGAGTTATCTGGCTCTGAAAATCAGTAGTGATGAGGCTGAGAAAGGCTGCTCATCCAGAAATGAGCCCAGATGTGCATGGATTGCAGAGAACAAATATGAGCAGACGGATTTTACCTCTCCCATGCTGTCTTCTTCCTGCAAACATGAGGACTCTGATGAAGCGATTCTTATGGGCAAAGTATTTAGGAATCTGCCTACAGATGTGGTTGTTGGGTCAGGTCCCAGATACCCAGTTCTGTCTGTCCAGACATGATGGGGGTGAGAGTAACTCACAGGCATGTGTACCACTGGTGTTTACAGATCACTTTAGAGGCTATGTGGGCAGGACATTAAATAGCATTGAATCACATTAAGAAGATGTGAGATACACACACACACACACACACACACACACACACACACACACATACACACACATGCTGGAATATTACTCAGCCATAAGAAAGAGCGAAATCTTGCCATTTGCAACAACATGGGTAGATCTAGAGGGTATCATGCTCAGTAAAATAAGTCAGTTGGAGAAAGACAAACACCATAGGCTTTCACTCATATGTGGAATTTAAGAAACAAAATAAATAAGCAAAAGAAAAAAATAGAGACAGACCAAGAAACAGACTCTTCAGTATAGAGAACACACTGATGGTTCCCAGAGGGGAGATAAGTGGGGAGGATGAGTGAATTAGGTGATGGGGATTAAGAATACACGTATCATGATGGGCACTAAGTCATGTAGAGAATTGTTGAAACTCTATACTGTACCCCTTTAACTAATAGAATACTGTACATTAATTATACTGGAATTAAAATTTAAAAAAAATAACACTGACACATAGTTAAGAAGGTACTCACGTTTTACTTCTCTTTTGTTCAGTTGTGCCAAGAAGAGTGTCTCAGTTGGGTGCTAGCCTGCCTCTCTCTCATTAGCTTACCTCCTTCTTTTCATAAAGAAAGACTGTGTTTTGGACTTGGACCCTTCTTCAACAACATCTCCATACAATTTTAAAGTGTGTTTTCTTACTTTTTCTGATATATTTCTGCTTACCATCTATTTTTGGCAAATTTATAT
This sequence comes from Ursus maritimus, assembly GCF_017311325.1. Classification (NCBI taxonomy): domain Eukaryota; kingdom Metazoa; phylum Chordata; class Mammalia; order Carnivora; family Ursidae; genus Ursus; species Ursus maritimus. The sequence continues at coordinate 19,406,006 of NW_024424452.1, read as the reverse complement.
CAAGTTTCCGTATACATATAATTTCTCTCAAGGAACCTAAGTTCAATTTAAATGAAAACACTTTATATGAAAGTCACTCTATTTAAAGAGAATATTGAGTAAATGTGGTAGAAACTTCTAGTGCTCGCTCATATCTGATTCTTTCCTCCCTCCTTGGTGTCCAAGAGGATGGTATGTCCAATTTTCTTGCAGTTAGGCGGGGTCTTGTCATTAGTCTTGGCCAGAAGGGAAGCTGAGGCTGGGGAAAGCCTGTGTGATTTCCCCAACTTTCTATTACTCAACCACAATCAACAAAGAAGCTATGTGTTGAGGTTATGCATCAGCCTCCCTGAGGGAAGGTGTAGAGCAGAGCCTTCCACCAGCCAACACCAGACATGCGGCATGAACGAGAAAGAAGCATTATTTGTGTTCAGGGACTGACTGACGCTTCAAGATAAATTTATCGTCACAGCATAACCTAGACTTCTTCGCAATGCAGAAATTAGTACCAGGAATGGGATGATTTTATAGCAAAACCCCAAAATATGTAACATTAGCTTCGCAATTGGGGGGTGAGGGGCAAGGAAACGGCTGTTAGGAGCTACCACTACCCACATGGATATGCTTTCTGAGCAACGGCAAACTTTGGTCACACTGTCCCTTGTGATAACTTGGAGGCAGACCACGGGCCTGATGAACTGGTTGCTCCGAGAATGAGTTGGAAAATAGGACATTGATAGTGTTTGTATGTGTCTATGTATTGCATGAAAGCCATGAGGTAGGGAAAAAAACGTCCAGTTGGCAGTCAGAAATTTAAAAAAAATTAGAGATTCCAGAAATTGTTTGCATAGTGATAGAACAGGAGGTATGTACATCTGGGAAAAATGGAAAAAGCTTTTATGGCAGCATTTTCTGTTGAGGAGTTACGGATGAATGAAGACCCTCCAATATCAGGAGTACTTCTCTGCTATTGGTCATTAGCACTGGAGTCAAAATTACAGGAACTTCAAGGTGGAAAGAGACCTCAGGGACTGAACTTACCATCCCTTGATGAATAAGGCTTGGGCGAAGGTTTAGGATGTTAAGCCATAAAGAGATGAAGGAGGCAATATGGAAGGGAAGCCAGCCCCCCCCCCCTCCCCAGATGCTACCAGTGAGAGACTGGGGACAGCCAGGATTATACTCAGGACTCTCAGAACAGGGCAGAGAGGAGCTTCTGAGATGGATTTTCACAAGTCAGGTAGCAGCATCAGGGTTCTAGAATCTGTTCTCCAAGGTAGGACAAGTGAGTTAGCTGGATGAAAGAGATAAGCCAAAATGGCGCCTCCCATGCCTCTCCAGTAGACTGCATCATGCTCATTCTGTTGTTATGCTCCCTTGTTGTTTGCTGTTTCTGTTTGCCTGCTGCTTGAGAGCAGGGCTTATGCTGGTTTATCCCCGTACACCCAGTGCCCAGCACAGGACCTAACCCGGAACAATGAGACCACATTAAGACTTCCCTGATGAATGGCTAAGTGAGAGAAAGTGGATAAAATAATGCATACGTTGGGGCACCTGGGTGGCTCAGTTGAGCATTCGACTCTTGATTTCGGCGCGGGTCATGATCTCAGGGTCATGAGATGGAGCCCCATGTCAGGCTCCATGCTCGACGCGGAGTCTGCTCAAGATTCTCTTTCTCCCCCTCTCTCTGCCCCTGCCCCTGCCCCTGCTTGTGCTCTCTCTGTCTGTCTCTTTCTAAAATAAACAAATAAAAATTTTGAAAAAAATATAATGCACAAATTGAGCAAGCAGCAGAGTCAAGGACCAGGATCTATATCTTGATTAGCAGGATGAGGAGTTGGGAAAATAGGACTGGTCAGAACTGACAGTGAGAAACTGGGAGACAGAGAGGTACAAACTTCCAGTTATAAAACCAGTAAGTCATGAGGATGAAAAGTACAGCATAGGGAATCCAGTCAATGGTACTGTAATAACGTTGTGCGGTGTGACAGATGGTGACCACTTACTGCGGGGAGTATAGTGTGGTGTACGGACTTGTTGAATCACTGTGTTGTACACCTGACACTAATATAATGTTGTGAGGTGCCCCTGGGTGTTGCAGTCAGTTAAGTGTCTGACTGTTGATTTCAGCCCAGGTCAGGATCTCAGGGTTGTGAGACTGAGCCCCGTGTGGGGCTCCGCACTGTGCATGGAGCCTGCTTAGGATTCTCTCTCTCTCTCTGCCCCACCCCCCGCTTGCACGTGCTCTCTCTCCCTCTCTAAAAAATAATAATAATAATAATAATAATAATACAACATCGTATGTCAACTATACTTCAACTACAAAGGAAGGACAGAAGGAGCTGGGAGATCAGATGTAGGAATTCAGAGCCGGATTCTCATTCATTCCTTATTTATTCAGCCATTCATCAAATGTTTGCTGTGCACCTGCTAGGGACCACACCTGTGACTGTGCTGTGGGGATATCATGATGAGCAACAGAGACCTCACAGTTGTCCTCCAAGCACTCACAGCCTAGAAGACTTAATTCTACACATGAGGGAACTTAGTTCTAGACAGGCTGTGTGATGTTTCTAGGTTAGGACAGCTGGCTATTGACCAAGCCAGTTCAGAACACAATATCCTGACTTTCTACTTTCCGATATTGACTCTACATTGAGGACCACAATTAGTGACCTGAGAGCCATACCTGGTCACAAACATTGTGTTTGGTTCACACAGTATTTTAAAAACTGGGAAATACTGGATAGACACCCAGTTTTTCTACCTTCTCTTACAAATCAGAAGATCTGGCAACATGGGACCCGTGCTCCCTTGTGGCAGAAAACTGGCAGGATTCGAGTTAGTGCGCAGCTGTTAATTTTCAGTACACTCACCCATCCCCTTCACCCTCCACCTGGCCTGGGTCACCTGTCTGTGCCACCCACCTGGCTCCTGTAGCTGTGTGACTTTGCAACCCCCATTGCACACTGTGACCCTGAATTTCCTCAGCTTGACTCTAAGACTTCTTCCAGCCTTCTAACGAAGAGTTGAAAACATCCCGTTCCATCCTGTAGGTGGGAGCTGCCAGCGACTCAGCTTCTCTTTCTCACCTGCTCACCCCTCCATCTGGTCCTCCAGTCCTTACTTCTAAACGGTGATAGGAATATCCAAGCAGGGATGTGCAGGGGTCCTGTGGTCGCACATCCCTCTACCCCTGGAGTAGCAGCATTGATTTATGAGAAAGGGCACCATCATTTCATATTTTTACATCTAATCATCCTGGTCTCTGAGTTCATGCATTACATATGCAAAAATGGTAATATGCTGATATTTTAATGCTTTTAAGCATACGATATTCTTATTAACCCAAGTGCTTTTTTTTCATCCATAATTAAATGGTTTACTTTATTATTGCTTTATGGTAACGACTCTGCATTTCCATTTTTCTATAGGGTGCCTAATTTTAACAGGAGGGCACTCGGAATCAGGAGGGCTGGCTGCACTAATTGCCTGCATTACAGGAGTAGCTAGCATTTCTGGCAACCAAGTGATAGATATTCCCTGGGACCGGAGTAAAAACAAAGCCAAGGCAGGCTGTTCCTCTGGCTCCTGGGGATCCAGCATGCCCCTTCTTATCAAAACAGATCTCAGATCTGCAAAATGTAACCTCTTTCCCTCCGTGGTGACAGTTGGAGCATTACAGGGATCGAGGGCTATTTATATCAGTTTGTACATTTAATCCGGTTTGGTGGTTTTTCTGTATGTGTGTGTTTGGTTGGGTTGGTTTTTTGTTGTTGTTGTTTTTAGTTTTCAGCAAGATGTGGACTCTATCCCTGTCCACGGCATTTGGTTCAAATCATCTGAGACAGAGAATAATCAAGATTTATGATTCTTATTCTGACTCCCATCACAGTCCCTGCAGTTGCTAGTCACCAGCTGTACGCCCCCACCCCCATCTCCTACTCGGACTGACACCCACTTCACTGTCTTTCCAGCGACTGATTTAATGTCCATCTTGAGAACTGTCAAAACACTTTTGTCATTCCAGATAACAGCTGTGTGGTTTCTGTGCCTTCACCCCCTCTGCCACAGCCCCAACACCCTGCCTCCAGTCACACCCTCCTCCCACCAGTCTTGCCTTCCAAAGGCTAGAGATGCCTGAAGCCTGGGATGTGGAGAACCTTCTAGAAAGGGCGTCAAGCCCAGACGTCACCTTTGGCTATTTTTTTAGTGGAATCAAGGAGTTAAATTAGGATCATTTCACCTCACTTGATCTTTGCCAGAGTGGAGGGTAAATGCAAAACAGAGAGGGCCTAAGGCCACACAGCCCTTAAGGAAGTGCTACTCTTACAGGGCCCTGGGAATTATCACATATACTAAGAGCCACTGGCACCCTCTATTGTGTCTCTCCTACCCCAGCCAGAATCAAGGTCCTAAGACGGAGGGAAGGCTCACTCTGCTCCCAGAGCCAAGCTAGTGATGGTCAGAAATTGGGGCTGGGAGGCCTAAGAGTGCGGCTTTGTATTTCTAACAACTTGAGCGTGTTTCAGAATTATCTGGAGGGCTTGGGAAACACAGGTTGCTGGCCCCACCCCCAGGCTTTCAGGTCCTAGGGTGAAACCCAGTGAACTGATTCTGAGCAACCCCCAGGTACTGAGGGGGCTGCTGCTCCGGGGCCAGACTCTGAGAACCCCTGATGTCTCGGGTAAGAGCTTGGCAACTCAAAATGTGGTTCACGGACCAGGAGTGTCAGTGTCACCTGGGAGCTTGTTAGCAATGAACCTCAAGCTCCACCCCCTCCCCCCACCTGCTGAAACAGACTCTGCACTTAGCGAGATTTTTAGGTGATCTGCATGCACATTAACAGGTGAGAAGCTCTGGCTAAGAACCCAAAGTCTGGAACCTGCATCTCCTATGTTCAAACTCAGTATCTCTACACTTCTTGGTTTCGTGGTCTTTGGTGAATTAATTAACCCATCCATGCCTCAGTTTCCACATCCATAAAATGGGGATGGTGAAGATGGCTCTTGCCTCCTAAATGAATGAATGTATTAATATATGAAAAGTGCTTGCAACAGGCCTGGTGTAGTGCTAACACTCATTAAAGGTGATTGCCGATATTCATTTGAGTGTTGCGAGCTTTCAAAAGTCAAAGCAGCCCTTGCATAAGGACATAAATATCCATCAGGTAGACTTTGTGAGATCATTGCAAACCCACACATTTATGAATTTCATTTCAGCCGTATTGGGTAACTGTCAGCGTATGGGCCCATTCTGTCTGGCAAATTTCTATCGTGCTGTGTGGCAATTTTTTAAACAATTGCCAACTTGTAAATATGGGGAGATTTTACCTAAACATCTGGATTCTCAGCTTCCCCGGGAAAGTTCAGAGAGGCGGCCACTGCGGGCCTGCATTCTTGCTGTGTAGAACAGTGGCCAGCTGGCAATGGGTAGCAGCCCTCATCATCAGATGGACGGGATAGGGATTTTTCCCTGCTTGCCTCTGTCCCACCACTCCTTATTGTCTTACACACAACCTACTTTACTCATTTATATCCCCTGTCTTCTTCCTGTAGACATTTAGCAATCTCTGCTCAGTAGTGCTCAAGGCTCAAAACACCCACTGGAAATTCTTTCCTTAGTGCGATTGTGTATACTCATCTCGTGGCTGAATCTTGGTTGCAATCAAGACAGCCAAATCTAAAACTGTCAGTGGTAAAGGGTGTCTAACGCCATATTTTTTATCTACCCTTCCCATGGGGCAGATACCGCACTCTAGGGGAGGTGACATGTTCATAATGCCAGCTCTCTAAGGCGAGGGTCAGCACACGTTTCCTGGAAAGGGCAGAAAATTAGTATTTTTAGGTTTGGGAGGCCAAGAGGCTACTGGTCTACCCTTGTGGCTTGAAAGCGGTCGTAGGCTACTGGAAGATGAACAAACGTGGCTGAACGGACAGGCTGTATGAAACAGATGACAGGTCAGATCTGGCCTGTCCACATCTTAGTTTGTCCATCCTGCTCTAAGTCAGTGAGGAGGTCACTGTTGGCATAGTACTTTCTATTCCATGAAAACTTTTTAAATAGTTATCATTTCGGGGGGCCTGGGTGGCTCAGTCGGTTAAGTGTCTGCCTTCAGCTCTGGTCCTGATCCCAGGTTCCTGGGATTGAGTCCCACATCGAGCTCCTTGATCAGTGGGGAGCCTTCTTCTCCCTATGCCTCTGTCTGCTGCCCCCCCGCTTGTGTGCTCTCTATCTCTATCAAATAAATAAATGAAAGAATTCTTAAGAAAATAATAATTGTTACTTCAGTGTATGATATCACTTGGTATTTTTCCCCTTTCCTTACCTTAGCTTTATTTCTCAAGTTTTTCCCATGTCTTTAAAACACCTTAATGATTTTCATTGTTAATGGCTGCAGATTATGCCATATAGATAACCCGTTTGTGTCATCTATTTCTGCATAAAGACTGTGTATGTCCAGGGGTCATATATATGGTAATTGTACGTATATAGTACATATATATATATATATATATTTTTTTTTTTCCCCTGTCCCAAACAGTGGCGGAGCTGGTCTGGTAAGAGGACAGGTGTTTAAATGGACAAAAGGACAGAATTTCAAAAAAACCAATTTGATTGCATTGAAAAATCCAGTATGCCTAAAGGAGCTGTCCTGACTGGTTCACAGTCTTCTCTGTGTCACAGTCGAGTAGAATGAACCTGAGGTTTGCAGCCAGACGTATGTAACTCTGCATCCTGGCTTTGTCACTTACAAGTCCCATGGGCTCAGCGAGTTGTCCAACCTGAGTCTCTGTGTCCTCATCTGAAAATGCTTTTCCAGCGAGGTTGTTCTTGGTAATAGGGGATGATGTACAGAAAGCCCTTGGATCAGTGCATGGTGTCTGGGAGGTGTCCACAAATAGGATCGCTGATTATTATCATGGATCATTAGTTGGTATTACATCCGTCTTCCCTTTAGAACTGGGACACCAGTCACATGGAGGAAGAGTGCCCTACAACTATTTCGTTTGCTTTTGTTTATTTTTTAAACAAGTCTTGCTTCATATTGTGCTTCATAGTTTATAGAACCCTGGCAGTACCCCTTTAATTAATCTTCATGTCATTCTAGCCTCAGCCAAATTGACAAAACATAATCCTAGCCTAGGCCACGAATCAAGTGCAGGCTCCCCCTGTGTGGTGGAGGATGAAAGCCGGATTATCTAAGTGATCTGCTTAGAGTTGCAGGACCAGCTAAGAACTTGTGTGTAGAATATGACTTATTTTTATTTTATGGGGTCCTCTCTCCATTCTTTGAGTCGTAAAGTTAATAATGGGACGGTTCCAATTTTATATTTTACTTAATTCCATCCTATCCCTCCAGACCATGGAGCATGTGTTGCTGTTTTCTAGATTTGTAGAGAATTAAAATTACGCTTCTAAATCATCTCTGATATAGGAGAAGATGCATTCTTTTTTTAACAAAAAAACGTTTTCCAACAGGAAAGTGCTATCACTTCGCCTGATGTTAAGATGGATCCCCGTTGCTGGTTTGGTTGATTGCCTGCTTTCCCTGAGATCCTACTATCGGTTATCATTTCATTCTTAGCCTAGGTCCCACATCTGACATCCAGAATGCTCTTAACAGGAACCTCTGTACCGTTCTCTGTGGCGGCTGCACCAGTGCGCATTCCCACCAACAGTGCATGAGTGTTCCTTTTTCTCCGCATCCTCGCCAACACCTGTTGTTTCTTGAAACAACGCTTGTTGTTTCACCTGTTGTCAGAATTTAGCCATTCTGACAGGTGTGAGGGGATATCACAGTTCTGATTTGCATTTCCCCGATGATCAGTGATGTTGAGCATCTTTTCACATGTCTGTTGGCCATCTGGATGTCTTCTTTGGAGAAATGTCTGTTCATGTCTTCTGCTCATGTTTTAATTGGATTATTTGTTTTTTGGGGTGTTGACTTATATCAGTTCTTTATATATTTTGGATACTAACCCTTTATCGGATACGTCTTTGGAAAATATCTTCTCCCATTCCATAGGTTGCCATTTTTTTTATTGTTTCCTTTGCTGTGCAGAAGTTTTTTGATTTTGATGTAGTCCCAATAGTTTATTTTTGCTTTTGTTTCCCTTGTTCCCTTGCTTCAGGAGACATATCTAGAAAAATGTTGTTACGGCCAATGTCAGAGACATCACTGCCTGTGTTCTCTTCTCAGATGTTTATGGTTTCAGGTCTCACGTTGGCTGGTGATGTGCTGTTGGCTCTTTAATTGCTAGCTAGCAAAGAGGGGGTGTCGAAGTCAACCATTTGGCAAGAGTTAAAGGCTGAGATTGGCTACTGCCTCTGTCGCATGGATGGGTGTCACATGGTAACCTGGGCAATAACAGACAATTAAGTTTCCCAAGTAACAGAAGGCTTAGAAATAACATCTTTTGTTGATAAACCTCCCCCATTTCTCCTCACGTTGATAACCAGGACCAATTCTTTCATTTCAAAAGCCAATAGATGAGAGCTTAATCATAAAGCATGCTTTTAGCTACAAATAACCAAGAGCTCTGATTCCATTAGCTTACACAATAAGAGCAATTTACTATTGTACATATTAAGAAGTTGGGAAGGTAAGGTGGCTTCAAGGTTGGATAATTTAGTAGCTCAGTGATGTCATCAGTGATCTGGCTACTCTTGTCTTTCTCCTCTGCTGCTGTGATCTGTCAGCTTTCTATACAGGCTTGTTATCCTTCACGGTCGTGAAATCTATGCAGCAATATTAGGCATCACATCCAAGAATCACCTCTCTCCGGAAGAACGAGAATGGGAAAATAAGATATGACATCACTTTCTGGGGCCCCTTTTTATCAGAGAGGGAGCCTTTCTCAGAAGTTCCCCCCACAAGTGGATTTCTGTTCACGTCTATTCTCCAGTATGGGGTCACACATCCAGCCCTGCACGAGTCCCTGGCAAAAGGAATGGGATCATCGTAATTATTCTGGACTAATCAAATGTGTCCTGAGTGTCAGATATGGAAAATGGACACTGGTGCTTAATGCCTTCAAAGAAGAAGGAGCTACCAGAACCTTCTGCCAGAGGGCAAAGGGAAGGGTAGATGTCATTATGGGTCGTTGAAATGTTAAAGCTTTTGCATGTGGGTACATCTGTGGGCTAAGCCTTCGGAACATACCCAGTGGCACATGACAGAATCCTTAGTCGTAAGTCCATGCCCTCCCTCCTTCAAAGTGCTTCTGCCTGTAAATATCTACTGCCTACATCTCAACCTAAACCTTTGAAGTATTAAAAAAAATACCTTTTAATTTCAAAAACAAACTTTCAAAGACAGTATGTTTTACTTTTCAAAAGTAGAAGTAAATCTCTGACTTTGGGTCATCACTTTGGACAACAGCCGTGCTGTCTAGGAACTAGAGAGCGTTCCATTCATGAGGAATAGCTGTTGCTCTCCCTGGCCGGTAGTTGAAATCATACCCATGATTTCATGGTATGATGGAGCTGCTTCCTATTCAGTCTAACAGCCTGGCCTAATACTTCTTCTTCCGAGAAGCCTTCCTTGATTCACCCAGTCTGGGTTCCCATCTCTGTGTTCTTTGTGAACGTGGTCTGCTCCACCCTATAATTACGTAGGCCCCCGTTTCCATCCTCCTGGCTGACTGGTCTGCGAGCTCCTTTACAGCTGCATTTCAATCCTGTGTCTTCTAACTGTGGCACAGATCTGGAACACAGGAGGTTGGCCACGGTGTTTCTTTATGTGGACTCAGTGAAAGGAAGATAAACAAAAATTAAAAAGTAAGTGAATGAGCCATAACAGGGAGTAAATGAGAACTTTACTAGAGCTGCTCCCTCTCAGTTCAATAACTACGACCTCTAGTTATTAACATTCCCTGAGCTCGCTCCTGCGGTGCCCGGCACTTAATGGCCACAACCCTACGAAGTAGGCATTCCTTTATGATCGTGATGGAGGCACTGAGCGTTAGGAGGGATTTAATGCTTGCTGGAGTTGATACATCTGGAAACACAGGGGCTGGACCTACGCTCAATTATGCCTGGCTCCGCGCACATGTAAGGCTGTGGCTGATGGGATCCTATCACAGGATAAAAACAATCTGGATAGTAAAGCGTCTTCTTCAGTTTGGTCTGAACGGACTAATTAGGGTAAAAGAGTGAGTGAGTGCGGGACTCCCTTAAAAAGTGCGATAATTAAATAGGCAACGTGATTGCCTTGGATGCGTGTGCTTGGTTGTCAAGGAGAGAAGCTTCTCTGTCTGCTCGTTGGGCGCCACGTGGTGGCCCAGTGGTTGAGTCACTTGGCGGCAGCAGCAGTTTATTAAAAAGCTCAGGCTACCCGGAGTCTCCACGTGGGCTTCTTCTCGAGGTTTCGGGAAGACATTCACGGCACTGGACAGTTGCTGCTGTGGATACTGCCTCCATCTCTGGGCACCAGGCTGAGCGGTCCATATAAGCGCTGGTTTAGACCCAGGAGCCCTGAGCGCCGGGCGGGTGGCAGAAGAGCAGTGTGTAAGGACTGGGCTTTGGCGTCAGACTCTTCGGCTGGAGTCCTGGAACGTCGCAACTGCTAACTGTTGTCATTTCATTATAGAAGATTTTATTTATTTGACAGAGCGAGAGAGCACAAGCAGGGGAAGAGGAAGGAGAGGGAGAGGGAGAAGCAGGCTCTCCGTGGAGCAGGGAGCCTGATGCGGGTCTCGATCCCAGGACACTGGGATCATGACCTGAGCCAAAGGCAGACGCTTAATGGCTGAGCCACCCAGGCATCCCCATTATCGTTCTGATCTTGACACCGTTCTTTACTCATTTTGAGAACTTAATCAGGTCCTTCTTTGCTTTAGAGATCCAGTTTCCTCGATTGGAACTGGGGTCTGATAGTATTCGGCTCCCAGAATTGTGCCATGAGGAGATGAGGGAGGTGATGCTGTCATAGCCTGGGGAGACCTGGGGGCAGGAGTGGTCTCAGGCGCATGTGCACTGAGCAGTTGTACAGGCCCTGTGCTTGGCTTAACCACCGCATTCTTGAAGTTCTTAACGACTTCTGAATAGAGGTCCCCGCATTTTCACTTTGCACTGGGCCCTGCAGAGTGGGTAGGTGCTCCTCCTGCCAGAGCCCCTGGGCCTGCCTCAGCACCACACCCAGGAGGAGAAGGGTGCTGCCAGAAGGAACTGACCAGAGGGAGGCTCTCCCCGGTGGGGTGGCCACCATTTCCACATCTGCCGTCAAAAGGAGCGGGTGATCCTCTGGTTTGGTCCTTTGGGAACCAGGGTACATACGTTCTTCCTTACTCTCAGGCCTTGGCACATTGTGTTGTCTTTGCCAAGAACACCTTTCCCTGCATGCCTGTCAAGACCCTCCACATCTTTTGCTCTCTGTGAGAATAAGATCTGTTCTACTTGTGGGCAGGTAACATGGTAGCATGGCCCTAGGGACACTTGGGGATCTAGGCTTCCTTTAACATGAGAATGATTTGTATCTCATCTTTATGTAGTCACTGGGTTTGGTGCTGAAGAAGCGGGCTGGCACCAGTCAGCCCCGGGTCACACCCAGCTCTGCCCCCTCCTTGCTGTGTCATTTGGGAGAGAGTCTTATAAACACTTGACCCCTTAGTCTTCTCATCTGGAGAGAGGAAATAATACTGAAGTTACCTACATCCATAGCCAGTTAGAAGGAGCAAATGAGTCAATGCAGATAGAGCGGCCAGAGCCATGGCTGTGGCATAGAAGGCACTCTTCTTCTGTAGAAGCTAGAAGGATCCTACTTTTCCACCCTCTCTGACCTGATTAAGTCAAAGAAATTCAGAATGGTCGGAACCAGTTCACAGCATCCTCTGGGATCCTGCCACCTGTGCAAACCTAGGCAGGAGCTGTTACCCCTTGAGTCTCGCTTCTCTCAGTTTTTGGGATTCTAGGCATGAGGCCTGCCTTCAGTGGGAAGAGGCAGGATGGAATAGAAGGATCGTAGGCTTTGATCTGAGAAACCAGTGTGGGAATTTCGTCTCTTCCACTTATCAGCTGTCTGAGATTCCAGGTTATGAAAATTCTCTAGCCCTCCTTTCCTGCTTCAAGTTGGGGGTAACGGTACCTTTTAAAGAGCTGCTCCTCCACGAGCGAGCATGGATTCCATAAAGCAGGGTTTGCCTGCTTTGTTCATTGCTGCAGCCCTTAGATGGTGCTTAGCACACAGCAAACGCAAAATGAATGTTAGGGAAAGGATTGTTGAGAGAATGAAATAATGTAATTTGTGCAAAGTACCTAGCATGGTGATAGGCATCTTCACAGCAGACTTCAGGAAAACAGTGGCTATTATTGAGTCAGGTGGGTGGGAACACTGTGGGTCCAGCCACCGGCTCCACTCAGAGCAGGACTGCCTGTCCCTGCTCCATGCCCAGACACACTGCCGGGATTGGGTAGCAGGACCTGATACAGCAAGGAAGAGCAGAGTTGCTGAAGCAGAGACCCAGAGCATGGACCTTTACAGTAGCACTAGGGAAAGGGGATGGCTGTACACCATTTGGCAGCTCCTGGCTAGCAGCAGCAGGAATACTTCTAGCCCCTCTGGCGGAGATGAGGGTCCTGTCCCACTCCTTTCTATCAGAATAAGCTTAGAGTCGTGATAAAGCTTTGCTTGCCCAAGGAAGATGTTTGCATTCCAGCCAGGGAGGGCCCAGGCACATTGCACAAAGGCCAGCTCTGATTATCATTGCATTTATTTTGACTAGGCAAGTATTAGATCCTAATCAAGCAGAGAAGAGCAAATTGGTCCCAAATTTTAAAAAAACTGAAGGGGAAGAAGGATCATTGAGAAAGCCTATCAGTTAGGGGCACTGGCCAGCTTCACCAGCAACACAGCCCAGCAGAAAGAGTGAGGGTGTGGCTTTAACCCTGATTTAGATTCTGGCCACAAGTATCCACATCACACATTGGAAGAAAGAAGCTTAGCTCAGGTGTCGTCTTCACACTCACTGGAGGGCGTATATGAGGGGAGACCGGCTCATTAAGACCCTGGGGAGAGTCTGGGAAGTTGAGTGGAAGGAACACAGGCTCAAGAGGTATGAGGCATGGATCCTACTTTTATTCTAGGGGCCACATAGACCTTCCCAATAATACCCCTTGCTAGGCCTCTCAATAATACCCCCAAATTACCTTGCTGCCCATCCCACATGGCTTCCAAGCTGCTCAGTGCCATGGACCCTTGTCTACAAGACGTAAGCAAATCCATTTCTCTCTTAATGTGTAATTCCATGACGATGTGCCATGAAGTGGAAGATGGGATGTGTCGATAGCATAGACTATATAGTTTCAGAATCCAGATGCCTGGTGTCTCTGTTGGGAAAACCAATAAAACAAATAGAGATAGCCTCAACATCTGCCCAGATCTCTTTGACCATCTCTGTGCCAGACATTGATATAATCTTATTGTGAAAAATACATAACAAACTCCAAATACCATATGTAGACATTAGCCATAGTGAAGATTGGGTTTAGGTGGGAACGAGTCCCAGGTGGGTGCATTTTGAGAGGGAGGAAAACCAACAGGATAGGTACAAGATGGAAAGAACGTTGTCAAGGTGAACGTAGAGGGGGTAGTCGTGCGTTGGTCTCTGGCTCTTCTCTCACTGATACAATGCAAATCGTTGGTTTTGTGCATGGACCACCAGTTAATATCTCCAAACCAGACTCATCCTCAGTGTTCCGTGTTTGTATAGCCCACTGCCTCTTGACACCTCCTCTAACGTGTTTCAAAATATTCCAAACTGAAGCCGTGTTCTCCACGAATCCCTCAAATCTGGCTCTTTCAGATTTCCCTCCACCAGTGAAAATCACCATTACCCATCCACTTGCACAAAGCACAAACTTAGGTAGCATTCGTGACATCTCTTTCTCCTTCAGTTCCCCCATATCCAATGCATGACAGTCTATTGATTTAATTCCGAAAAGTTACTTAGGTCAAATCTGCCTCTCCTACCAATATTCTAGTCCAAACTGCCATCTTCTTTCCTCAGAACTATCAACAATCTTCCAATTGGTCTCCTTTCATATGGTCTCTTCCTACACAGCAACCAGAGGACTTTTCCCGAATGCACATCCGATGACATCATCCTGCCATTGGACTTGTCCACATAGGGACGTACTAAAACTCTTGAATGATGTATCCTTGCCCATATGATAAAACCCTGGAGCTGGACTCAAAGTCAGCTTCCCCACACTGAGTGCAGGAACTGGGAGTGCAAGGCACGTCCTTTCTCAAGGACGAATATGAAGGTGTTACCAGCACAAGAGGAAATGAATGCCAATCAGGTCAAGATGGCAGATGTCCACCATGAGGACAGTCTCTCTAGGGAGAGTTTCTCAAGAAAGAACTTTACAAGGGATTAATAGGGGTCCAAGACTCTCTGTAGGTAGACTGAAATACTGATTTTGGCCAGAGACTAAGAGGCCTGGTCAGGGTTAGAGTAAAGCGACACATCAGCAGGCATACCAAGTTCATGGCAGCCCCGTTATGATCACTCCAGCTGGTGAAGCCGGAGCACCTCACGTACATCCTCCTGCTGGGACATTTCAGCTCCTGAGGACAAATGGGACTGGGGAAGGCTGGGGTTGACAGGAGTCCAGCATGGCTTGGTCATCCCAAACCTCTGCTGGCTTCTCCATGCTCAAAACCATGTGCTCTGTGATGTCTTCTAGAAGTGAACTGGGGTTTGATGTCACAGTACCCAGTGTGTAATTCCTGAGAATCAGCAGTGAGTCTCTGATCTTGACTGGAAATGAGCTTATCCACCCATCTCATCTCACCCACCTACCATGAATTTTTTTTCTCTCTTTATTGAAGTTCAATTTATGCGTCACCATGGATGCCTCTAGTGAACCCCAGTTTGAAGTGCTGGAGGAGAAGGGAAAGCCAGGCATAGTTTCTAACCCTGCAGTCCATCTTCCACATCTCTCCAAAGACATTTTTAAAAAGCCCCTTCTCTGTTTCCAAGCCTCTAATTTTCTAATGTGACGTATAAAATTCTTCGTGACATGGCCCACGGCTTCTAGGATTGCTCGGTTGCAGGCACTGTAACTATTTCTGAACAGTGCAGGCCTTGAAAAGAATGCATTGGGGCAAGCTCGTGGATTGGAAGGAATAGCTAAGCAAAGAAATCCTAGAAAGGACTGGGACCCGAGGATCTCCAATGATCCAGAGAATAGGAATTAAGGGACAAGCTTCTGCAAGACCCTGTGGCCAGTACAAATCCACTTCAGAACTTTTCCTTCAGCCCTTCTGTTCATGATTCAAATTCCTGTGAACTCCCCACTTCAATGTTATGGCTTCTTGGTAGGGATACCAATCAAGGTATCCCACGTTCCTTCGGTAAAGAACAGTGACCAGAGTTTAGCCAACTTGACTAAGAAGGGCAGTACCATTCTTTTCTTTTCTTTTCTTTTCTTTTCTTTTCTTTTCTTTTCTTTTCTTTTCTTTTCTTTTTTTTTAAGATTTTATTTATTTGAGAGAGAGAACAGGCAGGGGGAGCTGCAGAGAGAGAGGGAGAAGCAGGCATCCCACTGAGCAGGGAGACTGATGCGGGGCTCGATCCCAGGACCCTGAGATCACGACCTGAGCTGAAGGCAGACACTTAACCTACTGAGCCACCCAGGTGCTAAAGGGCAGTACCATTCTGAAGCCCCTGCAAGAAACATCCTTGCCCTGGTCATGCGCCCTACAGTCTTACCATGTGTCTTCCCAAGGAAGAAGGAAGCCACAATCCAAGGGCCCTTTCCCACCACAACCTGCATCCTCCAGTCTGGACCATTCTCTTGGTAACAGAAACCCTGGACTTCCTTGCGTAAGTTACTTCTTCTCTGAATCTCCTCCCCAAGGCAGATTGCAAAACAAAACCAGAAGGGACATAAAGGCAGCCATCCGCTGGTTTTCAATGTGCTGTTTATGATGTACTCATGCAAGTGCAAAATGCAGCTGAGAGTCATGCCTGTTATACAGTCTGCCCAAGGATGCTCAGCTGCGGGGAGGTAAGAATGATGAAGAAAGTTCTTTTCAGCCTGGATCCAAACCATGGCCAATCTCCTTTTTAGCAGTGGTCCTCATCCGGGCTGCAATTAGCATCCCTTCAACAGCCTTTTAAATACTATCTGTATCCCACCCCAACCCAGGCCCATTGATTCAGTATCTCGGAGAACTGGTCTGGGGAAGTAGTATTTTAAAAAAGAAAAAAAAGTCCCTAGATGATTTTGATACACAGAAATGGTTGAAAGTCATTGGTCTGCATTGGAAAACAGCCCCTTTTCCACAAAGGGACAGAGAGTAAGTATTTTAGACTTTGCAGGCCATCCAGTTTCTGTAGCAAATACTCAGCTCTGCTGTTGTAGGGTCAAAGCAGCCAAAGACAATAATGAACATAGCTGTGTTCCAGTAAACCCTTTGTTAGAAACAAGTGGTGGCCAAATTCGGCCCGTGGGCTATAGTTTGCTGACCCCTGGTCTATATCCTACTCCTTCAAAGAACCTGGAATTTAATACTGTCCCCGTCAAACCCAGGACATCTGATCATGATTGTCGTTGTAATTCTCAGGGAAGTTGGCATAAGAATCCTTACCCCACCTTAGGAGATTCTGTTTCCATAGGTTGGGGCCCAGGGGTCTGCAGTTCAACCAGCAATGCAGATCATTCTGATGTAGGTGGACTTTAGGGGGCCATCCTGCAGGAACCACTGGTCCTACTGAAGCAGGATGTACCCGGCAAGTAGCAAAAGCTTGGCTGCAAAAGCAGAACTGGCTCTTATCCAAAAATTCTTTAAGATCACGGAGAGACATTCTGTGTGTCCTTGCCTGCCTTATGTTCCAGCATCCTGTCTCCAAGGTTCTGGAACCTCTGACGCCCCAGCACCAACTCTTCTCAGTCTGAACATTGGCAGAAAAGGAAGCCATCCTTCCTCTTCAACTCTGAAATTAGGAAAGACCTCCGTCCTCTTCTATTTCAAAACATGGAAGAAGATATTGACTGTTTGACCACCTACATAATAACACTGATACCGGGATATATCAGAGTGTGTGTGTGTGTCTGTGTGTGTGTCTGTGTGTCTGTGTGTCTGTGTGAGAGCAGAGTTCGGTAGTTAGAGAATGCAGCCTCCATTCTGCCATCATCAGCTCTAAAGCCATGTGGTGGGTGAATGCAGTCATTTCTGTTTCCCGACCCTCTTTAACATCCATTATTCCTCTGTTGTCCGCATCTAATGGTCTCGATCCTTTTAGTTGTTGATGGCTTGGCGATTACCCGGGCTGCCGCTTTAGGATTACATCCAAATGCATCTGAACAGTTGAATTTACTTACTGCTTCCCTCCTAAAAGCTTTTTAGCATGATCCAGCTGGGATGGTTTCACCGGGAGAACCATTATTTGCGGCTCTCTTTTTGGGGGGTGGAAATGAATTTCCCAGAAGATGAAAGCGAACTCCGTACGGTGTAGCTCTGCAATATTGCTTTTTCTTCCCTCTCCCTTTTATTTTCCCCTTTCAGTTTTCCTCAGGAATGACTCTTCTCCGGGGAGATAGGAATGTTCTAAATTGCACAATTGAGTCAAATCAATATTTAGAGTGGTTTGGATCTTTAAGGCTTTTGCTGGGTTTTTGGCAGTATCATTTTCTACTGTAAAACCCCTTTTTCCCAGGTAACCTGTAACATTACTATTGAACATTATTCACAGCTTTCTAAAACCCCTCAATTTCACTTAGCTATCAGCTAACCAAATAGTGCCCAAGAGTTAAAGATGCACCGTTCCTCTTCAGAAGCTCATTCACGTTTATGTTCAAATGGTATTGCTCTGTGTTCCTAATCTCTATATACATATCCATCTATGCGTGTGGTAGCTTTCAATGCCATAATTAGACACAGAAAGCACACTGTGCAAACAGAATGCACACACACACACACACACACACAGACACAGGTTGGTGACAAATGCATAATACGGTGAAACACCTTCTATACTGGCTAGAGTGAATTATGGAATACACAAAGAGGGTTTCGAGTAAAAATGATGTAGAAGAACCCAAACTATTTCATTCAGGAAGACTGTGCGGATGGTAAAGCCTGGAACGCATCTCTGGTGTTGGGTATTTGAGGGGCAGTGTGCAATCCCGGGAGGCAGATAGCTCAAAGGAGTCTGATCCTCCTGGGTTGAAATCCCAGCCGAGGTGGCTGTGTGATCTTGGGCAAGTGGCTTTACCTCTCTGAGGTCACTACGTTGTTACATGATGGAAGTGAGCGTAGAACATTTACGTCCCAGGGCCATTGTAAGGATTAAGAGAGGTTATAGTGTCAAGCAACAGGCATGGTTTCCTCATCTAAGAGTGGTCACCACAGTGTGGAGACAAGAAAGGGACAAGATGGCGGAACTCCCCTGGAATGCACCCCTCCCTGACACACACACACACAGTAAATCTGAGGCTCTTATGAACTGTCTTGGTTAATAGCATCCATGTTTACTGGCCTACCCTACTGAAAAATTTAAGAGCTACATCTGAATGCTTTCTCGCTCATCTTACCCCTCCCCTCTTCTTGTA
Organism: Ursus maritimus; assembly: GCF_017311325.1. NCBI lineage: Eukaryota > Metazoa > Chordata > Mammalia > Carnivora > Ursidae > Ursus > Ursus maritimus. The sequence goes on along the minus strand of NW_024424452.1, from coordinate 19,387,463 downwards.
CCTGTTCCCCTGGTCAGTTGGGGATCAAATTGTGCCATTCGGTGTCCTAATAAATAACTTTTCAATTCTGCCTCCCCATCTTCATCCTCCCTGTCACTGCCTCAGTTCAGGCCCTAGTGATCTATTGTCTGGATTAATGCAAGAACCTCTTAACCAATTTCACTGTCTCCCACTTGGTTCCTCCATGATCCACCATCAGCCCCATTTGAGGGGCTGAAGAAATGAAGAAGAAGAAATTGAGACACAGAGTGGTCCCATTAATAGCCCCAAATCACACAGCTAGTAAGTAGTGCCGTGGGTATTCTGACCCAGACAGCCTGGTCCCAGGATCTCTGCTCTTTCCTGCCCTGGAGTCCTGGCAGCAGCACATTTTTTGGGTGAGGAAGTCTAGCACTGTCTCCTACGCCGAGGGAGCTCTGTTTCTCCCTCACCAGATGCTCCATCGGAGCTGCCCTCGTGGTTATACTGATGCCGCAGGAGCTCCAGGGAGCGGGGGAGGGAGGGTGGGAATCTACAGATGGGCTTTGGTGGGACACTGTTGATGCACCGGGGCCTGCTATCCAGAGGCATGCTTGGGCCATGGGCAAAAAGGAGGTAGCTGGGTTCGAGACAGAGATTGTGATCTGTTCTGATTCTGATCCATTTCCGCATTCAAGATTCTGATCCATCTCAGTATCCCAGAAGTCCAGCTCAGCAGATGGGGTTTGGCATGGGGAATTTCTGGGTTGGGATGGTGGCAGAGGCTGGTGGTTTGGAGCGAGAGCCCAGGTAACCATGATGCTGTAATACCGCCAGAGGGAAAACGCATCCATGTCCCAGTGAAGCCACAACTGGATGGAAGCAGGGGCCCTGGGCTTTTCCACATCTTGTGGTCACTGGCACTAGATGGCAGGAAGAGTACACTGAGGCACTTAAGGTCTGGGACAGGATGGATTGTTGACCAGTCCATGGATCTCAGTGCTGTCCTGCAAGGCTGCCCACGGTCTCCCCAACCATGATTTTGCAAAAGACACCGACAACCTGGGTGAATGTGTAATCTGTATATCCAGCCGCCCTAGAGGCTGCAGGTGCAGCGCTGAGGGCACATCCGTGAGGGCCTGACATATAATGACCTTGGCATTTGCTTGCTCAAGATCTATCTTGGCATTTCTCGAGCGTGTCTGAGAGACGTCAGTAGCTGTTGCGAGAGGAAAAAGATGGAGCTGGGGGGGGCGCTGTTGACATTGTGGTCAAAAGTACCAGGAAAAAATGACCTCTACCCTTTCTGAATTTGAGGATGTGGCATGATAGATCCCTCTTCAAAATGCATAAAGTGTCTTCTCATTCAAGTTCCATAGTATAGAACTTGTAGTTTAGTTAACAAATCTTGCCCAGACTTCTTTGACCAGAGAAGTGTTTTTACCCAGAAAAGCCAGGGACAGGTTGTAAACGGCGTCACTCGGGATTCCATGTGGGGGATTCTGACTTAGTTGAGCACAGCACTAGAACTTCCAGAACACAGGAAGGTGAAGAGTGAATGGGTTTACCCATGTAGACTGCCCTCCGCGGGGGCCTTCCCGGTTGCTGGGGTAGTGAGCTCTGCTAATGCAGGCTTCGTGTCTGACTTCTTCACCACTGCATCTCGCCAGCCTTTGAGTGTTCATTTTTTTGTGTTCTGCCTTTTCCTCTCAGGAATGACTGTCGGTCGTGAATTTACCACCCCTCAGTGTTTTCAACCTCTTTTGCTGTTTCTCTGTACTTGGGTAACATCCCGGTTTTCCTCTCACATTAGTGATTATATTTTTGCGCATCAAAGATGAACTTTTCCTTCATCATGCCTGACACACATCTTAATTCTCTTATTTTTTGTCTCCTGCGCAATCTAGCCTGTTCCCAAACAACGCTCTTCGTTTGAGTTAGTCGTTTTATCATTTCAGCTTTATTAAATCTTAGTGCATTGAGTTTATGTTTCTGACACTTGATAGGGACCATAAAACATATGTGTTCAGAGTTTTTCTTTTGTTCCCTGTCAGGTCTCTTCTTGGGCACATTCTACTGTGCTTCACACATGCCATGTCCTTCTTTCTTACTCTATAAGCTTTGGCTGTACTTATGAGATATTTCCTCATGTGAGGACAAGAAGAGTTCTTGTTCAAGATGTTTGCTCATGTTGGGCTCTGTGGGTCCATCTTTATTTCCCACGTGGTGCTTCTGGTTGCTGTTCGAACATCTTTTCGATCAGTGATACTCACCATGTTGAACCAAATTTCTGGCATCTTTGATGTGTTTCTTTGGGACTCAGGAGGAATTTGCTATCTGTGCTTCATGCAGAGAAATGTGTGTGTGTGTGTGTGTGTGTGCGCACTCACACCTGTATATACACGTAAGCTATAGTTTATTTAACAAACATTATACGATGCTTACTGGAGTGCTAGGCACTTATTCCAAAGCCCTTTACATTCATTTAATCTGCACAATAACTCTATGAGGTAGATACTCCCAACATTCCCATTTGGCAGATGAGGAAACTGAGTCCGAATAACTTACCAACATCAAAAGCTGGTAGGTGTCAGAGCCGAAATTCAAACCTGAGCAAACTGCGCCTGGAGTCTGTGCTCTTAACTGCTATGATATGCTTCCTTTTCCTTCTTTTCTTGCAAAACAACCCTGGAAAACCTCAGTTGCCTTGGTTTTCTTGGCTCTTGCTTACTTCCTTTCCTAGTGGCATGATAGCTGCATTTCATGACTGGCAGTCATAGCCCTGAATGAGTATAGAAAGTGTGCACTCAGTGGAGGGATGGAGGGATGCAGGGATGAGCTCCATGGGTGCTTCCTGGGAGAGCTCCCCACAGTGCAGGGGATCTCCCACCTCTGGATGGCACAGGGCATTGGGCTCCAAAACATTATGGCAGAAGGGCTTGCCCCTATTTTTCTGCATCAGAGACCCTTCCCTTCTTTGATTAGTGAAAACAACCTCAAGGGCCCAGAAGGTTTTGATCAGTAGTATTTCTTATTCCCAGGGCTTCATATCCTGGTGTGTGTATCTTCATGAATATTTCAGTGAGAGGTTAGTGGACAGTGAATCCAGTGGTTTCCCAGCTGGTGTCTTGCCCCAGAAGCCCCCATTATCTAGTTGAATCCTCAAAACAGCCTTGCAGGGTGCTGTTATTAACCGTGCTTTGCAGGAGAGAGAACGGAAGCTGGAGAGTGTTCCAGAAGTCCCCGAGGGTCGCACAGCTCCAGTGACAGAATCCAAGCCAGGGCTCTCTCCCTGCAGCCCTAGTGTCCTTAGCTCTTCTTCCTGCGTCCTGTCAGCTCATTTAATGTCTCTGTACTTAATTCGGTCCCATTGCAGATGCACTTACTGAGCTCCTAGATACAAGAAAGACTTGGGCTTTGCACTCAATGCGTTCACGATGAGAGGAGAAAGGTAGGAGGTGGGGGCTCCATGATGGAGGACCAGCAACACGAACAGAAGGCTGCTGGGGTCTTGGCAAAAGTAGAGATTCCATTTGTGTGGGTGATGCGAAAACGCCTCATGAAGGAGGAGGCATTCCAAATGGTGCTTGATGAGGGGCATGGCTTCTGATTCAACCAGATGTTACAGAATGGCCTGGAAAGAGGCAGGGCATCAGGAGAACAGGCAGAGTTTGGCTGTATATTATTTTGTCGGGCTTGCAATAACAAAGAACCACAGACGGAGCCGCTTACACAAAGTCCCTTTATTTTCTGACCATTCTGGAGTGTAGAAGTCCAATGTCAGGGGTCGGGAGGGTTGGTTTCTTCTGAAGGCCGTCTCCTTCGCTTATTGGTGGTCACTCTCTACCTGCGTCCTCACATGGTCTTGTCTCTGGTGTGTTGGTGTCTTAATCCCTCTTCTTATGAGGACTCTGGTCATGGTGGGTTAGGACCCACCTTAATGACTTCATTTTCACTTAATTGCCTCTTTAAAGACCCCATCTCCATGTACGGTTACTTTCTCAGACCCTGGGGGTTGGGACTTCCAATGCGTGAATTTTGGAAGGTCCTAATTCAGCCCCTAATGGCTGCAACCAATGGTACGTCCAGGTGGCAGCAGGAAAAAGTCTGGATGAAGACCAGATCATACGGCGTAACATTCAGAGGAGTCGGAACCCCATCCTTCCTGTGGATCACTGCTGCCCTGCGAGGGACACACACCGCTGATTGTGTGTGAACACCGGGACACGTGTGATTGTGTGTGACAATGCTTTAAGTGGTACTAGGCTGGAACATTAAATCCCATTGAATCCCACAGCCAGGGGTGTCGTTCCCTTTTCATTTGTCTTTCAGTTTTTCGAGAAGAATACCTCAGGGGGTGCTAATATGTCTTTCCCACCTCTTTTGACATTTGCTAATGTCCTCTATTGAGCAAAGAGGAACACTAAGAGCCTGGAAAAATAATGGTACCTAGCTAGAATTTGAGAATACTCTTGTCAGTTTCATCCTATTTGATTTTTATGCTTGGCTTTCATTTATGATAGGTGATTCTGGATTTACACTCGCAGTAAGAATATAGAAACTTTTCTTGATTACCTGAAGGTAGCTGAGTTTATTTTTTTTAAGTGGGTCAATTTAAAGAAAATACGGGGAAAATAATAGAATAGCTCTTACAACCCATGACAAAAAATGATGAAGGCGGAATGCCAACGCCTGGGTCTTGGGGAATGCTGTTATGGGCTAAGGTAAGGAAAGGGGTGGGAGGGGTGGCTGCAATGATTGGGAAAACCATCTAGAGAATAATGAAGTTGTGGATGTATGTGTGCGTGTGTGTGCTCGTGCACTCCTAGCCTGGCCTCATCCCATCACCCGAGATGAACGAGGAAGATGGGCTATGCGTCTGTTTTCTCTCTAAAAGCAGAATTGAATACGTCCACACAATCTGGAGTACATAATGGTGTGAATCTCTGGAAACAAGCAGTCATCCAGAGAGCTGTGGGTACTTTCCCCACCCTGACACTGTGCAGAGTACTCTGGCCACAACAGGGATTGGGAAAGGGTCCCGGCTACCAGGTCCAAGACTGACCTGTGACTCCCACCACCCCTCTGACTAGCCGGGCACCCAATCCAGTGGTTTGTGCTCTTTGAACCTGTGCCTCCTCAAATGTGTCTGGTGGGCCGAGACAGACCCCACTGTCAGCCCTGGTGACAGATGAGCCTGGGCATAGGCGCCCGCTCCTCAAATCGTGCGAAGGCACATGGTCAGCATTCTTCCCAGGAGCCTGACGTTCAGTGTTTCACAAGTGCCAGTCAGAGAATTGTTGGCTTTGCAAGCCTTCAGAAGCAAGCAAAAGAGAAACAAACTGAGGGCTTCGGAGGGGAGGGGGGCGTGGGGGAATGGGATAGGCTGGTGATGGGTAGTAAGGAGGGCACATATTGCATGGTACACTGGGTGTTATACGCAACTAATGAATCATCGAACTTTACGTCAAAAACCAGGGATGTACTGTATGGTGACTAACATAATATAATAATATAAATAAATAAATGAATAAATAAATAAATAAATAAATAAAAGAAGCAAGCAAAAGACAGACGTTTCACTCAGAAGACCTCACCTGTATACTTTGGGTAGTTTAGCTGGGAGTGTGAAAGAATTCTGTGCAGCAGGGAGCTGGGATGGAGGGGACCCTGCGGGTTGGAGGTCAGGGATCCCCTGTGGGGAGTAGTGAGTTTTCAGGGGACAGGTGTCTGCTGTGTGTTCATTTAGAGGGGTCTTGTGGATTTGTGTGGTGCGGCCCCTGAATTTTAAAAATGAGCCCAACAAAGGCACAGGGCTCCATGGAGAATAATTGAAAGGAAACTATCTAAGTCAGCCCTGGTTCGTCTGAACTCATTTGCAATCTCTCTTCCAGTGCGGGTGGGGGTGGGGAGAAAACTTCAGGTTAACAAGTTAATGACACCTGCCTACTGTGCCTTTAATTACCCTGCAAACCTCAAGCAGAGACTGACAACTGCAGGAACCATATGCAGATTGCCTGGGCTCTCTCTGCACTGAAAGCACAGCTGTCTTCCCACTGGCTTTCCTGACAGGGATGAGCCTTATTCCAGGAAACCCACCTTTACGCGGCTAGTGAAGCCAATCTCTTTCTCATAGGGTAGCTCTTTTCATCCTTAGAACACCCTCCCCCCCCCGCCCAGGTCAGTATTAGTGTGTTTATTTACCCAGGAGGACACTGAGTCTTGGAGCTATTAAGTGCTAAGTCCAGGATCCCCCAGATCGGAGTAGGGCAGTTGTGAGTAGAACTCAGTTTCTCTCTGACCACAAAGCAGGATTCCAGGCAGCTGCAGAGTGACCAGCTCAGTGTCCCCTTCCTCCTCCTCCTTCTCCCTCTTTTGTGTCTTTCTTCAGTCTCTATTTTTTACTACCCCTCTTTCTGTCCTCCACCATCCTCCCTTCCTCCCCTCCTACCCTCCCTCTTTCCTTCCCTCCTTCCCTCCCTCCTTCCTTCCTTCTTCCCTCTTCCTTTTCTTCTTCCCTCCTTCCCTCTCTCTCCCATCCTTCCTTCTTCCCATTCATTCCTCTTTGTTTCTTCCCTTTCTTCCAACAAATACAAACGAGATACTGATCTATGTTAGTCTAAGCGCTACAGATTTAGAAATGAAAAAGACATGCCCTGTCTCTGCTTCCATGACTTGACATTGTCACTGGGAGAGACAGATGAGAAATAAACAAGAATAATATGAAGTACGTGAGCATGTCAGCATGTTGAGTGAGTTCAGGGACGGGTCAAGGGGATGGGGAGCAGTGGCAAGCAAGCATTTTTACAGTGGAGGCCCGTAGTGGGGGGGACCCACAGTGGAGATCCACTTGTGGAGGTGACACTCGCTCTGAGATCTCAGTGGGCTGAAGGAGTAAGCGACGTGGAGCCTGCTCTCTGAGGTTGCAGGTGAACGAAGCCCCAGGGGCAGAGGGGCCTATCTGAGTCAGCTCAGGCTGCTATAACAGAATACCATGGCCTGGGGGCTTAAGCAGCAGTCGCAGCTTTCTCGCAGTTCCGGACACTGGAAGTTCAAGGTCACGCTGGAAGTTCAAGATCATGGGGCTGGCAGACTCAGTGCCTGGTGGGCTCCTAGATGGCTGCCTTCTCACCAGAGAGAGGGAGGCCTGGTGTCTCTTCCTCTTCCTATAAGACACTAATCCCATCATGAGGGCTCCATCGTCATGACCTCACCTAAACCTGACTGCCTCCCATAGACCCCATGTTCAGGTACCATCACAGAAGGTGTTAGGGCTTCAGCGTACGTATTAAGTGGAAAAAACAAACATCGACTCTGTAACGGTGCTGTGGGGAATGAGTGTGGTATGTCGGAGGGAACAACGGAACGACTGAGGAGATGAATTTAGGGAGGAGAACAAACGCAAGGAGCACATCATGTATAGCTCTGCGGCCAAGGCAGGGAGCCCTTGTGTGTGTTGGTAAGGAGCTGTGAGCAGACAGGGCCTGACACACGCATACCCTGCTGTCTGCTCTTTCCCCTTCCCTTGGCCTTGAACTGCCCCCCTCCCCCCAACCTTATGCATTCCGGAGATTACAAAAATTATCTATTTGTCTTACACCTTGCTTTTCTTTTTTTTTGGGGGGGGGCAACATTTTAAAGTCAGGATACTGCAGTTTTTAAATATAAGAGCCAGAATTCTGTCTTATTCTGAAAACTCCAAAGATCTAGTGGTGTTGGTACCATAATCCCCCAGGGTGACAAGCAGCTGGAACGTGTCCCTGCAGACCATTTCCAATGGGATGCGTGCTTTTCCGTGGTCCCCACCCCTCCTGATGCTTGATGCTTTCTGGCCTCGGAAGCCAGCACATGTTTCTGGGTACTTCTCTATACTCTGTGCTGCTTTGCCTCCCCATGGGGACCTTTAACCCCGGAGACAGTTTCTGATTTGAGATGGGGACTTCTGATTTACAAAAAAATATGCTTTGTGTAGCTTTTTTAATGCCTTCGCCTTACATAACATACGTTGTTAGTTGCCTTCAGAGGATTCGTGAAGTTTGTCGGAAAACGGAAGGTAGACCGCAAGACTGGACACCTGAGTTCAGGTGCCTGGCCCCAAACTTACTGTGTTACCTTGAGCAAAGCCCTTTCCCCTCTCTGGGCTCCAGCCTTCCCATGGATAAAAGACAGCCTTCAGGCATCCTTCCAGCTCCACCTACCTCAACATGCGTATCCTGGCAACAGAAGATACACCCCTCAAAAATCTGCTTTCCCACAAGAACCCACAACCTCATTGTCTTTCTGTAGTGATCCGTTAGAGCAGGTGGAAGTTTGAGGTCACTCATCTACAAAGACTTAAATGCTTATTGCAGCACTTAGAGCAACTAATTAACGTTAGCGCTTGTTACTATTATTATCCAGTCTGATCCTCTAAAGTCGTAGGAAAAGAGAGAAAAAGAAATAGCCCTGTTTCCAGAAGATTTAAACCATTGGGTCTTAGGAAGGAAACAGGTGTTATAATTATGTGAACAGAACATGAATCATTATTTTTGAGGAAGACTGAAATTTGGGTGTTAGGGACTGTGGTTCTTACCCACCCAGGACAGTCAACCCAAGATTAAGTCAGCAGGGAGAAGGAGATCTTGCTTCTAGGTTTGGAACAGCCATATAGGTCAAATATTTACCTTTCTGCACCCAGTTTACTTGTCTGGACACCCCCAAAACAGAATCTAATATGTGATATTTTCTTATTTCTTCTTCTTCTTCCCCTTCTTCTTCTTCTCCTCGTCCTCCTCCTCTTCCTCTTCTTCATTTTCTCCCCTCCCCGCTCTTGCCCTCTTCCTCCTCCTCCCTTCTCCTCCTCCTCTTCTTCATCTTCCCCTCCTCTTTCTCTTCCCCTTCTCCTTCTTGTCTACTATGGATGCTTAAGCAAGTGTAACAATATAGGTTAAGCTTTCTTGCAGTAACAATCACAACAAAATCTCAGTAAGTTACAATGTTTATTTCTCCTTCAAAAGAACATGTCTATCGGGCATCCACAGGGGTTCCCAGATCCAGGCTAATGGAGGCTCCCGGTAACACAAATGTCTGCTACGGGAAAGTCAAGGAAAGGCAAGTGCGGCCAGAAGCTCTGGCTCTTAACATGTCACATGTCACTTTTTCCTGCCTGTCATTGGTCCAAACAATTCAGACAACCATGCCTGAGTTTAAGTAGGTGGAGACATGCGATCCTACTATGTTTCCAAGGCAAGAGAAGCAAATATTTGTAAAGAGCTGTACCTTTGACCACAGAAATGTCAAATGGAGCTTTGCTCCCCCATTTAGCGGAGAATCTGGGCTCCCCAATATCTCGGAGCTGTCCCCTGAAGTCACATGCATTTTCAACCCCTGGACTAGATGTTCTCTGAGGACCTGAAAAAAATGAGATCTGATTGTTCTATTTTGTTCCTGTGAGATTGAATTCAAAGTTACTCAGCCCTGCCGCATCCCCCATTATCCTTTCTTGAATTTGATGAGTTGGTCTTCCTGGATCATCCACACTTGCTCTTTAATGTGAATCAGTAATGAGACAGTCGGGGCTCCCAGCAGGGAGGCCGCCTGCTGAGGTCAAAGAGGAAGGCACAGGATTTGAGATGGGACTGGCCCAGCCCCAAATCTTAGCCCTGGCGTTGAGATGTGTGGCTCTGGCTAAGAGATTTTGCCTCTCTGGGACTCAGTTCTCAGTCGTGAGGGTAGAGGAGATGGTATTTGTAAAGCACGGTACTTTGCCTAGATCATAGCTGGCATCCAAATGATGACGACGATGGAGCTGTAAGGGAGACTCGGACACTGCGCTTGGGTCATGGACACGGGCTGGGGACACTGTGACTTGGGCAGTATGAGGACTATCAGAGAAACCTCAGGTATGTCAGCTGTTGGATCAACGAAGCACTTAGTTCTAGGTGCTACCACTGATGGAGCTAAGGCTGCAGATACACGCCAAAGCTCATGGATTTGAAGAACAAGTCCCCATATAAGAAACCCCAAATGGCTGACTTTAAACTCCTTTGACCCTAGTCACTATCCTTTTTCTAAATGTTTTCCACTCTGTGTAGCCCATGTGTGAGGGTGCAGAAGGAGGCTCTGTTTCTTTCCTCTCTTCTTAGGTTTTCTTGGGATGGATAGCATCCTACTATATTGTAATTTATAGCAGTTGAATGTAGGTTGATCAGAAAGAAGTGGCATTTGAACCATCTGATTGATTTGATTCATGTAGACAGTGAGGTTTCACAGTTAGGGCCAAGAGTTCTAAATGATCTGGCTTGTCTAGCTACGTGGTTCAGGCTCTTTGGACATTTGATAAAGATACCCTCAAACACAGTACCATACCTGGAAGGTTGGATTTGCATGTTAACATATTCTTACCTTCATGAGACAGAGAGAATATGCCTCGAGACCCATGGTTTTTCAGAACGATGCTAGCTCTTGTCCATTCATATTAACTTCCCCTCTCAGTTGACTCAGTTTACCTACCAGTGCAAGGCTTAAATGCCTCTCTCCCGTGAATCCTTCTCAATTTTTATCAAGGGGCAAGGAGAGCTGGGCAGAATAATCAGAGTAATCAAAACTGTGGCCAATGGGCCAGGATGGAAATTTTTGAGAGCTATTGGTCAGGAAAGGGTCAAGCAAGAAAAATGGCTATCATCACCAAAATGGAACCGAAAGGCGAAAACTGGGACTGGCATGGGACTGTACCAGGTTGTTATTTTAGAGGCAAAGACTCTATCAGAGTCCAAAGGCTCGAGAGAGTGCCCAAACTAAGGACAGGAAGTGTGGCCCTGGGCTCCATGAATGCAGAGTGAGGAGCAAAGGACTCAGTGATGCTCCAGGAGCCGTTTCAGGGGGAGCAAAGCGGGGTGCCCCGGTGGGCTCTCTAGGATGATGAGAATGTTCTAACTGCTCTTCATCCAGGCATATTCACCATTCGAAGCTCTCAGCCTCTCTCTTCTCATCCACTAAATGGGGCTTCTCCCACTGCCTTCCACCCAACCTCCTGAAAAAGTCAAAAAGGGCATCATTGTGCTTCCCCCCAGTAATGAGCCAGGACACAGAGGCATGCATATATTTGTCACTTTTTCTTGATGTTCATGGTAACACAGATCATCCTGTACCTGGCATTCTCGGGCATGTAAATACCTAGAGGTGACAAGTTCAATATACATATCATTTATTAGTATTATAAGATGTATTTGTAATTAACACTGGGTCTACCTTATTGAGCAGTTTACATTATACTGTCATATTTAATCCTTGCAAAGATGTTGTGATGTTGGTGTTATGCCCACTAGGTAGGTGGGAAACCCAGGGCTCATGGAGAGTAAGTAACTTATCCAGCATCACACAGGCAGAGTGGGGGACACTGTGTGTCTGTCTGTGTGAAGGGGAGACATGCAGAGGCTGGGAGCAAACGAGGTCTCCATCTGGAATGTATTAGAGGAGATATTCGGGGACATCGCACTAGGGGTCCAAGGGAGAAAGGAGTCCTGTCCTGCCTGGAAAGTACGAGAGAGAATTAAAATATAGTTTGATGACGATATGAGAAGGCTTCCTGGAGAAAGGGACACTTCAGCATGTCCTGGTGGAGAAGTGGGAGACGACAGGAGCTGTTCATTGGAAGAAAATGACGCCACTAACAGAGCTTTGCATTGTAGATCTTCTCTGAGCGATGAGTCATGGCTGTGTGATCTCTGGCAAGTCACCAAACCTTTCTGATCCATCAGCAGGGGAAAGGGGCTGAGCCAGGGGCTGTGCCAAGTGTCTGTTACTGGAGCATTAGCTGGGCATCCGCTCAGAGCCACTCCTGGGGATTTTCCATTTGTCGAAGGAAGAAAAAGAAATCAGGTCCCAAGTGACGTAATATTTTTAGAGTGCATTGCTTCATGCAGCCCTTCTGGCCAGCTTAAATGTGGACTGTGGAGCGGGGCAGTCACTTCCAGTGAAGTTGGCTCCTCAGCCCTGAGCCCCAGGGAGTGATAGGTTCCTCGGCGCAGCAGGTGGACAGATCCCCAGCAGCTTCGGTTTAAAGAAGTTAATGGATCGTGCTCTCTTCTGCTTGGTGATTACAGGATTCTTTCCTGTCCATCACATCTTGGCCTTACTGCCCCACTGAAGACTCGCTGCATTTCTGCTTCACTCTTTCAAGCCTTAAGGCGGACCGGAGTCTACTCATGGGGGACTGCAAATCACTTCCCTTATACACGCCTCTGCTTTCTTCCACATGAAAGCAGAACATTCCAGAATCTTGGCTTTGGAAGCATCCTCAGGGAACATCTCTCTAGCTCCTTACTGTACAGATGGGGAGACTGAGGCAGAAGGGGAGTGAGCGAGGTCAGAGAATCAGATCTGCAGAGCTGGACCCTTGTGTCCTGGCAGCTCCAAAGGGCAAGTGTCAAGGTGTCAAGGGAGCACCATTTTCCTGGTTCCCTTCATCATCCAAGTTCAAACCTGCAGGGCAAGAAATGAGATGGGGGGAGGACTCTGGCTGGGAGGTGTGGGCTGAGCAGGGCAGCCCCGCGGATCAGATCTTCCTGAAGGAGGTTGGAAGAGTGTGATATGAAGAAGGAGTCTACTAGAGATCAGGCAGGGAGGCCAGAGGAGCTGTCCTTGGTCTCAAGCTCAAAGAAGGAAACAGAGCCAGAAACACGGCACGTGGGAAACTCCAGCCGCAGGAATTGCTGTATTGAGAACATTGGTCAGAGTGACGGGTTTAAGGTGATGAACACGGACGTATTTGGGCTGTTTCTTCTCTCTCTCTCTCTCTCTCTCTCTCTGTCCTTTTCTCTTTTTCTCTCTTTTTCTCGATATTGACCATCAGATGTGACATCCACCTTTCTTAGAGAAAATTACCAGGCTAGAAGAGACAGAACTGTTGGCGCAAAACCTAACAACGTGCTGCCCAAGGGAGGAGAGGATCCTTTAGGTACCCCCACTGGCGACGTAGGCCAGGTGCTAAACTCAGGTCAGAAGAGCTGGCTTTAATGAACCAGTCCATCCGGGAAGTCACTAGCTCCCAAACATGCCTGATCTTTGCCAGGTTCCCGGGTCCTCTCTTCACTAGGTGAAGCAGACAGAGCACACAGTCTCCCTGAGCTCTCAGAATGAGAACACGTCCCTGGGACTTTGATGGGATTAAATGAGTCGCCCTAGGAAGGTGAACACATTGCACTCTGAAATACACAAAATCCTCTCTGTTACAGCCTCCCCTGCTTATTCGCAGGGGACACGGTCTGAAAACCCCACCCTAGTGGATGCCCAAAACTTGGGCTCGTACCCAAAGCTCGTACTATGTCTTTTCCTACGCATTCACACCTACGGTAAAGTTTAATTTACAAATTAGGCACAGTAAGAGATTCACAACGTAACTACTAATAAAATAGAACAATTAAGACAATATCCTATAACCGAAGTTATGGGAAGGTGGTCTCTCTCTAAATATTGATGGTCCTGTACTTGTCTTTCTTCTTGTGATGATGTGAAGTGATGAAATGCCCAGGTGATGAGATGAAGTGAGGTGAGTCATATGTGTGCTCTGAGGTAGTGTTAGACTACTACTGACCCTGTGACCATTTGTCAGAAGGAAGATCACTTGCTTCTGGATGGCAGTTGACGGTGGGTCGCCGAAACCATGGATAAGGGGAACTACTGTACTATAATTGTATAGTATAGTACACTACCGTACTAAACTGTTATTCACGTTTTACTCGTGATTGTGTTGACTGTTGTCAGAGCCCCGAGTCTGTGCATTAGGGGTTTTCCTTATGGCCAATTCAGAGAAACCCAGTTCTGCCCCCCCAGAGAGAAAGATCAGAAGACTTGCTCAATCTCCCTAAGAGGTAAGAGGAGTCAGAAGTCCGGGGAGGGAAGTAATTTGCAGCAGTTTGAACCTGAACTATGCTCTCCTGGTACTAGAGGCTGAGGGGTGTCTGTGGCTGGTACACACTAGGGTACCCATGAGTTGGAACCAGAGTAGACTCCACATCAGTCTCCCTCCCTTGCTCTGAGAATTTTCTGGTGGCCACTGAGTTGCTCAAGTCCACTCCAGCCCGAGTGCCTTGCTTCCTGCCTTCAAACAGCTCAGATTTGTACGGAGTCTTCAGACACTCAATGTATTTGCACTCCACTCTGCTCTTTGTCCCCCCCACCCAGCCCCCAGCAAGACCTTGCCAATCAGTCATAGCACTGACACTTAGCCGAAGCAGGGACGGGGCTTGTTTGTCAATATAGTTCTCCACTTAGCTACCAGGCAGGAGATGGCCAAGGTATGGCAGGCACATTCATCCTCAGAAATCTGGTCTAACAACTAATACCTATTGCTTTAAGCACATAGTTCAACATTCTACCAGATCCTGTATTGAGGAGGAAGGCAGCACTTGTCTGGTTCTCTTTGGTCTAGAAATGCCCATGAGAGCAGAGTAGTTTCACACACCAGCCTGCAATGGATCCACTTGGGTTTGTAATGAACTGATCTGTCGTTGATTACCAAGTGGCCAGAGAGTCCACTTGGAGTCTCTTTCCCTTCCCTCTGGTTTCGCACTAAGTGGAAGACCACTGTTATCCATGCATCGGGGTTTTCTACTCGGCAACGAATCCTCAAACTTTTGTACAAATGTTCAGTAAGACAAGTGCTATCTTTGATCCTTGAGGAACACCATTTGTTACATGTCCCCATTCTTTAAAGGGCCTGTTTCCTTCTCTGTTCTTGTTCTCTGAGCAGATTCTCTATTCAAGGCAGAACGCACACACATCCCCAATCCCATGGTGATGCAGTGTTTTGAACAGCTTTTGATGTGGAAATTGGTCAATGGTTTTCTTGTCTTTCATTCTTCTTCTTCTTTTTTTTTTAAGTCTAATTAAATTATTTCCACAGATTCCTTTGCCAGATGCGTATTCGCCATCTCAAAAAGCACTAATAAATTACTTGAGTGTGACTGTGGACACCGTGTTTTCTCTAACAGGAGATTGTTCAGTTCACAGCACACACTGCTGAACGGTGTGGTCCTGGTGTCAGGTGGTGTTAGGTCGCCATGGAGAATACCTGGTCTTAACCTGCTTTGAGTCGCTAGCCTCTCTTCTTTCTGCAGACTCTCCTTGACCTCCACCCACCATTTTGGCTGCACACCAGCATCTGGGAACAATTCTGACCAGAAGAAGGGTAGATTTAAGAAATCTTGGCCAGATAATTCAGAGCTTTGCATACTTTTAACTTTATTTCATGCCCAGAATTCGGGTAGGATGTGTTCATTATAAATGACGGAAAACCTGACCACGCTGGTCTAAAAGCTATGAGTTGATTGGCAGGAATATAAAGAGTACGAGGGCCATTCTAGCTTCAAGTGCGGTTTGACTCAGGCTCAAATGACGTCACAAGGACTCTGTTTCTGTTTGTCTTTCTTCTTCCATCTTAGGGTTCAGATTTCTGTGTTGGCCTCATTCTGGCACTAATTCTGATCTTATGGTGATAAGATGGAATCAGCAGCAACTTTAGCCTCAAATTCTCCCAAGGTTCAAGTCGTCCCATAGAGAAAAAGAACTCTTTTTGTTCCTTCTCCTCCAGTAGCTCCTATAAAATTCCTGAGATTCATCCTGACTGGGTTGGCTCAGGTCACATGCTCTTCCTTGAACAAATCATCATGTGGCCACGAGAGTGAGCGATGCCAATTGTCTGGGCTGGGTTATGTGTTCCATGTTCTGGAGTTGGTGGAGCTCTCCTTACAGGATGGACTAAAAACAGGAGAAAGAGGTTAATGGACATTGAGTGGTTAACAGAGCATGTGTCCATTATCCAACTATTGATTTTCTGCCTCAGAGCCAGATTCCCCAAATCCAAATCCAACCAAATTTTTCAGATCCAGTTCAAAAAAGTTAGGGACAGGAACACTGGACTGAGATAGATCTGGGTCAACTCCTGGATGCAACACTAATTTGCTATTTAATGCTCTTGGCCTTAGTCTTCTCGTCTCTAAAATGGGCATAGTAATAGCCTGTGCTTGCTCTCTCTCTTTCAGTACTCAGCAGTGATGGGTGCATGTACAAATTTCATAGATGGGAATCTGAATTATTCTTCATATCGAGATTGCTGCCATATTAACCTCCTTCGTGCTGTCTAGCCATCTGAGGACCCACTTTCCTCTTACCACTCTCTTTTTGCCCCCAGGGATGAGGTAGCTACACCCAAACTTTGACCAGATGCCTGGAGCCTGGCTAGGTAGCTCACTTCTTTGACACATACCTGCCTCCTTGGCTTATCTCTGAGTCATCTTCCTTGCCATGCATCCTATGCTGTTGGGATGCTTCTATACCCTATGCTGAGCCTATCCCACGAATTTTCTCTGGTTCTTGGTTAGTCTTTCTCCTGTAGCTTAGAGCTAAATCTCACCATCTCCATCATTCTTAACATCCTCCCCAATTCTTTTGGTTCACTGAATAGCTCCTGACTGTTCCCTGTGTGTCCTGTGTTCAGTTAACAAGACCATACTCAGCCTCATCATGAGATGTGATGGGGAGAAACTGAGTAGGAGAGAGATCACAGAACCATATTGAGTAGAACTGGAAAAGACATTAGAGGTCATCTGAAATAACCTCTCTCCTATGAGGAAAGTTCTAGCTGTGTGAACGGGGCTGGACACAGGGAGGGTTGTTTGGAATCCTATTATGAACCCCCACGATTCCAATGGAACTGTGGGGAATTGTAAACTCCAGTAAATTAGAACATTCTTGGTGAAAATCAACATCTCCTACCTCCTCAGGGAAACAACTAAAACACAATTGAGATATACTTTATGGAGAAAATACCCTTAAATTTGGTCTTAGGGCTTCTATTAGGTTCATGACTGAAATAAATGAGAAGTTAAGTGGGTAATATACATGGGTGAATGGGGCTGGTGTTTACAGGTGTGTTGTCTGTGTGGTGGGGACTGTGGTAAGCCAGGTAATTCTTTTCTAAAGAAACCAACTGTCACTCAGCTCCTCTCAATAGATGTCATGTAGGAAGGAAAGTCCAGTGTAGACAAATCTTTCACTATTTCAAGAAATGATGGAAATCTGGATTTTTAAACCCAACTCAATTTTCATATGTTAATGATTTTTCACCAATAACAAAAAAAAGTTTCTAATACCTGTCATAATGTTTAGGAAGCTCTTGAGGGTATGGAGGGGAGAATGTGTGGCAGCCTAGGTGTGCAGATACAATGAACAGAGGCCCAGAGCAGGACCAGGCATCGTGCACAGGAGCCATAGTGAGGTGTGTGAACAGCCTCACTGGAGGGGCTGGGGATTAGCAGAGTGAACACACGGTCTGTGGGAGCCAGATCAAGGAGAGACTTGAAGTCAGCCAGAATAGTATAGACGTGATTCATGGGCTATGGGGAATCCTTGTAGGTTCTTGAGCATGAGGGTTGAGGGAATGAATCTGGCAGAAGATGTAGGCCAGGATAGAGAGGGGAAAGCCCAGGACTTGAGATGCCAGCTAGAAATATATTCCTGTGTATTTGGCTATTTACTCCATAGCCACTAGTAAAGCAAATTTGAGGTTGAATTAAAACAGTGCAGTAAGGGGCACCTGAGTGGCTCAGTCAGTTGAGCGACCAACTCTCAATTTCAGTTGTAGGTCATGATTTTAGGGTCTTGAGATTAAGCCTCGGGTTGGGCTGGGCTCTCAGCACGGAGTCTGCCTGAGATCGTTTCACTCTTTCCCTCCCTCTGCCCATCCCCCTGCTCATGCTCTCTCTCTCTAAATGAATAAATAAATAAAATCTAAAAAAACAAAAACAAAAAAAACAGTGTAGTAAGAGCAGACCATCAACAGAGATTAAAGCACAAGGCAACGAGGGGAGGGAAAATTATGCCCATGGATTTCAACATCTAGTGAAGGCCCTAGTGTCTGAGCTCTGTACACCAGCCTAGGTATAGGAAACCAGACATAAATAGAAAGCAGATCCCGATATGAAGTATTCCAGAGAGAAGAAAATCAGAGAATAGGTACTAAAACTTTGCACTAGCTTTTTAGTCATGATAGAAGAGAGAAAAAGTAAGATAACTGTCTACCTCTTATCCATGATACTAAACCTCTGCCTATTTTTATGTTATGACATCATTCAAAACAGCTGGATGGATTTTCACCAAGTTCAGAGGGTGTTGTATGAGGTGATCTTTCTGGATATATGTGATGTGACAACTGGGACTGAGTATTGGATATGACATGTCATGTCATTAAGATCCCATAAAGTAGACTAGGGACCCGAAATGCAAAACACAGGAAGACCCACTCAAGACTTGGTTTACAAGTGAGCTGCTTTTGATGTGGATACCTATATGGGGGAGTAACATCAGTGGCAGCAAAATGTTCTTGCAAGCTACGTAAGGGAAGTGAGCTAAGTGTTTGATAAAAGAAGGAATACTTACCCATTGTATCAAACTCTCATTTTCCTTGCCCTGAGCTTCATTCACAAAGTTTTGTTAAGGGAGTTGGAGTGAAGAGTATTCTTTCTGCAAGAGACTGAACATTTTAGTGGATGGTTCCTATTATGGACTGAATGTTTGTGTGTCCATGTGTTCTATTCATATCTAATCCCGATGTAATGGCATTAGGATGTGGGGCCTTGGCGAGGTGATGAGCTCGTGAGGGTGGGGGCTCCGTGAATGGGATTAGTACCCTTAGGAGTAGAGGTCAGAGAGCCAGCTCTCTCTCTTTCTGCCATGTGAGGACACAACCAGAAGTTAGCAGTCTGCATCTCGAAAGAGGTTACTCACAAAACCCAACATGCTGGCCCGGATCTTGGACCTTCCAGTTTCCAGAATGTGAGAAACGAGTTTCTATTGTTTAGAAGCACCCAGTCTGTGGTACTTTGTTAGTGTAGCTCAAACTAAGACGATTCCCCCCTGGAAGGAAGAATACTGCCTTGTATTAGCCATATTAATTGAGGGAAGAGATGCCTTACCTCTGAAATGAACAAAGGCAGGCAGTGTTCATCTCTTCCTCCTTTGGTCCCTCTGTCCTCTTTCCTTTTCTTCCTTGCTGTCTCTACCCTTTCCCTCCTCTTTCCTTCTACTCACTCATTCACGGAGCATCTGCAGGAAACCTGGATGACTCCCAGCAGGCCCCTGTGCCTCAGGTAGATGGAAATGTACCTGATATGGGTCCCACCACCAGCAGCTGCCATGTCGAGACACATGAAAGGTTAATAACAAAAAACAGCATGCACCTGCAAAGGTGCAGTTCGCGTACAGAGCTGAATTCCTCTTGCCTACTTGGCTCTGCAAAATTCCAGATGATTTCTTGCTTCTCATTTTGGAATGAGGGTCTCACTCCAGAGTCATCCTCTGACTGAAGGAAGGAGATCCCTTTGCCATGTGTGAAGTTCAGGGACTCTACTCATTAGGCCACCAGGTATAGACACGGAATGAATTCCTGTGGGATTGTCGAGGTACGAGTAAATCTTAGGTAGTAAATAATCAGCAGCAGGACCATGCCAAGGACCATGGGTGCAGACATGGATAAAGTCACGTGGGGACTCCATGGAGTTTGATAGGCTTGGAAGGTTTCTGTAAGCACGTGGATCTGAGAGGTGGAGAGCTTGTAGCATCTAACAGGTTGCAGTCACTGCTTTGGGGGAGGCTTTGTCCACCCTAATCTCTATTCACAACACTTCCATCCCACCCCCGAGCCAACATACGATCTAAGTAAAAATTGTATTCTTCCTCTGTAAACATCGTCTATGACTTTCTTGGTCCATTTGGGCTGTTTGAAAAAAATGTTATAGTACCAAGTGTCTTAGAAACAACAGAAGTTTATTTCTCATAGTTCTGGAGACAGAGGAGGCCAAGGTCAAGGTGCCAGCACATTCAGCATCTGGCGAGGAGCCATTCCAGATAGCCATCTTCTGGCCATGACCTCAGGTGGTGGAAGGAGACACAGGAGTTTTCTCGGGACTGTTTTATTAAGGGCTCTCATGCCCTTCGGGAGACTCCACACTTATCTAATCCCCTTGTGTAGAATTTCAACATATGAATTTGGGGGAAACACAAATATTCAGCCCATAGCACAAAGCCCCCAGGCTTGCTTCCAACCAAATTACTGCCTCTGAGCACCTTCTAGAAAGAAGTTCTGAATCAGCATTGACTGGCTGCCAACCCACCTTCACATTTAGCACAATAATTCTGAGCATTGAAACAACAGAGCCCCTCATGCTCCCTCTCTTGCTTGCTCTCATAGCTCAGGAGAGATGAATGAGGACAGTTTGGAATCAGAGATACATGGATTCTCTCTGCCACTAATTGACTTTGTGACCCTAACCACATTTTTCCCACCTCACTGAATCTTCAGTAAAATGGGCAGATGACATCATCCTCCTACGGTTAATGGGAGGGTTATATGCAATCGAGGAAAAATTGCTGCTAGCACTAACCAGTAATCAGGGAAGTTCAGTTTATCCACTTCTCCCCAAAAGACACCATGCAGAAGCAGATTCAGACTGTCCTCATCTTCCAAATATTCAAACTGTTCACAACTCAAATACACATAAAGTAGACACATTGTACGTCTACTTTCCTAAACCACCAACACATACACCAAACATGGCTTTTCCTCCTCCTCCTGACTCACATTTCCTGAGCCTTTACTGGAGTAGACACTGTTCTAATCAATCAGCATAGATTAACTCAACCCTCTGAGGCAGGCACCACCATATTCATTGAATCTAAGATGCCATCAATAGAACACATGACACTTTGATGTCTGACTTATTTATTTATTACTTATGAAGATCTTATTTATTTATTTGTGAGAGAGAGAGCACATGAGCAAGGGGAGGGGCAGAGGCAGAGGAAGAAACAGACTCCCCGCTGAGCAGGAAGCCCAACACGGGACTCGATCCCAGGACCCTGGGATCATGACCTGAGACAAAGAAGGCAGATGCTTAACCGACTGAGCCAACCAGGCGCCCTTATATCTGACTTTAATGTGGCGTCAATTGTATAGCCCAATTTCAAAGATACTGAAAAGTGAAAAGTGTATCTCAGCATCCATAAAATAGATCAGTAAAATATTCTACCCTCATTTTTACAGATGAGCGTAGTGGGGATCATGGAGGTCAGGCATCTTACCTAACTTCATCCAAGTAGGGTTGAGAGAAGATTTGAACCCAGTCGTCTTTAAAGCCCACGCTTTTAATCACTTCACCAAACTGCCTCTCTCCATCAGCTGATGAATGAATATCTCAGCAATCCCCTATCCAGCCTCAATTATATGCCCTGTGGGGTTCAAGTGGTCACTTGACTTTGTTCAGTTTTGAAGGAAGGGAATAAAATTAAAGAATAAGCACAAAATCCTGAAAACACATGATCAAAAATCGTGTCTAATACATGAGCTCTCATTTGGTATTTTATGATATTGTTCTGCTCTCTGGAAGCCAAATAGCTTTTAATATGTAGGTGGTTTTTTTGACTTTTGCACATTCAGCTTTTTTTTTTTCCCTCCATCTTCCCATGCTGCCATAATGGCACATTCAGCTTTTGTGTGTGAGCTCAACAGCCTGTTAAATGTAAAAGTTGGCATATTGGTACCTTGTTTGCAAAAATGCCTCTAGTTCTCCAACTCCTGCCTCTATCCACAGCCTTTACAGCCTCTCCCATCAAGAAACAGAGTCTCTTTCCATATCTTTTAAATCTGGGCTGGTCTTGTGCTTTGCTTTAGTCAATAGAATGTGGTAGAAATGATGATCTGACAGATCTGATTCAAGAGCTGAAGAGGTCTTCTGAGATTTGGCTTTGGCCATGAGAAACAAATCCAAGACTGCCGGCTGGAGGTGTAAGATGGTGTGGAACAAAGCCAAGTCATCTCAGCTGTTGCCTTCTGAGATTAGCCAGCCCCCAACTGGCCTGCTAGTGCCTGTGGACTCTTGAACGAGCCCAGATGGAATCACGTGAACCTGATAACCTGAGCTCAGCTCAGATGAACAGAATTTCCCAGCCAATCCATAGACTCCTGAAGGGAGGAAAAAAAAGAAAGAAAGAAAAAAAAACCATGGCTCTTGCTTAAAGTCACTATGTTTTCAGATTGTTTGTTTTACAGCAATAACTAACTGATACAGCTTCTGTCTCAGAGTTTTGCCAACCAGACAAAACGATGGGATAACTCTTGACGAATGTAGAAATTTCCTGGGTGATCCATTTGCTCTGGAAGAATGCTTTACATTTACTTTTGCACTGAAAACTTCCCCACTGAAACAACTCCATTTTCTGTATATCCAGTTGCCATAGCAACCCAATACTTTTGTTCTCTGCTCTGGTCTTCCTGATCATATCACTTTGCAGTTAGTCAACATGATGTTGGAACCTTGGTTGTTATGGTAACCTGGGACCATTTTTTTTTTTAAATGAATTCCATTGACATTGTTTTTGAGGAGACCTGAGATTTAGTCTTGTACTCATGTGGAGACACTTGTGGTGCAGAGCAGAAAGCATTTCAGGAAATGCTTCTCTGGGGAGAAATTCTTCATTAAAGCCTCCTTCCAGAAGCCCCAGACTTTCTGTGCTTTTATGGATTTTTCCTATTTAAATGCCTCTTCGAATTTTGGTGAATTGCAAAGTATGTTTTAAAAAGTCTTAAAAGAGCCTGAATTGCTAATAGAAAACATGTGTAGCAGGATTGTCATTAATTATGCATGAAGCCCCATAGGCACCCCAACGCAGAGCTCCACAAACCCAGAGATGGAATTCTTTGTGATCTGAGGAGGATGCCCATGAAACACCTGAGGGAAAGGTCAGTGGGAGTAGATGAGGGATGAGGGGCGCAGGGGGTTGGGCTTGGAAGGCCACGGGGAAGGGGCTGAGGGAGAGAGAGAAGTTGAGGGCATCTGTCTTGAGGTCCCAAGCGCTGTTGGAGTGAAGAGGGAAGGGCAGGGGCCAGAGATGGAGGTGTCTATGCCCAGAGCAGACTTCCAAGCAAAAAGAAAATATTTCTGTGCTTAGAGGCATCTCCATTTCTGAGAAGATTGGGGCATTTACAGTTTTAGAGGCATTTGCTTTATTTAAAACATCATGAAATGCCCTAGTGGTTACAAAACGGTGGCATGCCTCAAATGTTGACATTTAACGCTTTTACTAGGAAAAATATGATGCCATAGAGTTAGGCTCATCACCAGGCAGTGAGAGGATTTATTTTAAAATATATTCATTAGTAGAACACCAGAGACCAGTCACAAGACTCAGATTTGGAGCTTTGGATGCACCAGAGGCAGGACCAGGGTGATCCTGGTCACTCCAGGATCCAGCCCCCTTCAGGTTTGTGCACCTTCCTCATTTTCCTCCCCCCTGACCTTGCTCTCCTGTGATGTACCTTTCTCTCTTTCAATCATGTGAGCATATCACTACTTGGAACGTTCATCAGAAGTCTCAAATAGAGGCTAATTGGAAATGTGTGACTGGGCCAAATGCCTCTCCCCTCATCTTTCTCCAGTGGGCCTCTCCTTTGCTATCTTTGGGTTTTGAGGTCATTGAATGAAGGATCATCAAACATGGAGGGAAGAGTTGTTTGGAAAAGTCAGCACAGGATCATGTAGAAACTTCAGCACCAGAAGGTTTGGCTCTGAGCCCAGATGGGCCACTCACTTATTGTATGACCTTGTGCAAGTGGCTTTCCTTTCTGGGCCTCTGTTCTCAGCTCTCAGAAAATACTGGATGAACTATTTCTTAGGGTCATTCGGATTCACAAGACCTAGGATTCCAGATGAGGGGGTGTTAGCTTTTGGAAGAGCAGGGCAATCTGAAGGAGAGATGTTCCACTGTCTTCCCGCCTTCTGGAATCTTACACTCGCACTGATGAGCTGGAGGTACCTTTGGTATGGGGTATAGGGCATCAGAATGGGTGCCCAATACCAGACAAGGGGCCTCTAGAGCCCCTGATAATAGTTGGCAGGAATATTTGTGTGATGGTGGTCTCAGTCTTAGAAATTAAATATGGCACCCAAGAGATAGTAAATTCTCTTCTTGTACACGAGAGGCAGTATAGTATACTGGCTAGGAGCCCATTTATGAAATGGGGCAAAACACTACCACTTACCTCCTAGGCTTCAATGAGTTTATACATTCAAACACTTGGGACGGTGTCCAGCACATAGTAAATAAGTTCTTACTATTTCCTCCATGTATTTATTCAACAAACATTTATTGAGCACTCATAACCGCTATGGTGCTGATCACGTTATGTGCACTGTTTTATTTTGTCTTCATAGCAGCCTTTAGAAAGAGTGCAGTTCCATTCTGTTGGGTTTTAATATCAACGTTGAGGGTGAAGTTTGTGTAGAGCAAAATTACCCTTGAAAACTCTTCAGTGGGATGATACAAATTTGGAGACCTACAATGCTTTTTGACTCCAGATCCTCTACCCTTAAAATGCAGAAACTCTTGGGGCACCTGGGTGGCTCAGTCTGCCTTTGGCTCCGGTCATGATCTCGGGCTCCTGGGATTGAGCCCCGTGTTGGGCTCCCTGCTCAGGGGGACTCCGCTTTTCCCTCTCCCTCTGCCGCTCCCCCTCCTTGTGCTCGCTCTCTCTCTCTCTCTCTCTCTCAAATAAATAAATAAAATCTTTTTTTAAAAAGTAACATGCAGATACCCTTTATACTCTCAGTATCTTTCAACTTCCATGATATTCTATCAAAGAGATCATGTGGGGTGTTGGGGATGTGGTGCCCAAACTCCCAAGTTCGAAGCTTCTGCCAGCTGTTACCTGTGTCACCCTTGGGTGGAAAATTTACTGCTTCTAGTCTTTGATTCCTTAACTTTCCCCACCTCCAGGATTATCACAGGACTGAATAAGACAAAGCTAACTACTTAATGTTGTAAGCTCAAATGTACTACCTGGATATTACAGTGAAATTTCTAGAAGCCAGTAGACAAGGTTGTGTTTTTGCCATCCATAACTTGCATTATTTCCAGTGTTGACAAATTTCACTGAATAGTTAAGTCATCTCCTCCCTCTCAGACTTCTAATTTCCAAACTAAAAGCCCTTCACTCTCCAAGCTGCCCCCTACCCATCCCACGCCATGTTTCAGGACCATTTGGAGGCAGGAATCTTGTGGCTTCCCCACATCTTTCAGAAGTGCTTTCTCTCCCGAAATGAACACTTGGGGCTTAAGATCTCACATCAGGCACGGTTGTTTGACCACTTTTGTAGCTGGGAAGGCTTCATATGTTTCCAGCCTTCTTTGCAAGTAGGTAGGAGCCTTGCATCATCTTCTGGACGATGCGATGTAAATAGACATTGGTGGGGGGAGGCAGTTTGGAAAATGCTTTGACTTCTCCATCAAGAGGACACTCAGAGATGGTGCCACTCCTTCCTTCCTTCTTCCTGCTTTGAATGTCGATCCTGGAGCTGGGACAAACATTGATGAGCAGCAGAAACAAAAGCCAACAGAGAGAGTATGATGGAAGGGAAGGTAGGAAAAAGGGAAGATCACTCAACGACCCTGTTTGTCAGGTGACTGTCCTTTAGAAACTATTAATATACAAATTCTTGTACTTTGGCAGCAGGAAAAAAATCTTTAATGTTCAAACGTGGCACACAACACCATCTGTGATCTGGCCATTCTTACTTAATAATGTTCTCTCCTACCCACTGTCCCTCAACTATCATGTTCCCATAGGTGTTAAGCCAGTGTCCTAACTCTGAGCTTCAAGTAAACTCTTCACTTATGGGAATGTCTGTTTTTTGTTTTTTGGGTTTTTTTTGTCTGATTAACCTTCACTTTAAGACTCAAAGAGAGTGACATTAGTCCAGGAAACTTCTCTGGACCATCTTTTTTTTCCCACTCCCTCCCTCAGGTTATGGGCTCAGAGACCTCCTGGGTGGTTGCATAACACCTGTTCATTGATGCCCCAGTGAGGAGGGCACCCTGTTTTAACCATTAGCATGCTGCCTTTCTATTACTAAACACTAATTATCTGAGGATAGGGGCAACGTTGTATTTCTAGCACTCAGCATGGTACCCGATCAATAATAGATGCTCCCCAAAGTTTGCTAAAAGCATGAATGAATAATGCAGTGTTTTCTGTTTGAATTTGTTACTACCACTTATGAATCACTGACGAGCTGCACACGTCCATCCCAAGACCGGATCTCTCGGTTTTATACGAATAGCCTGTAGGCCTCTGGGAACATGGCAGTCACTGGACTGAAGGGCTTAAGAAACAGTAGAGCATGAGCCTTAGATCCTTTTCCCAACTGGTTAGAATATAAATACAGTAGGAATTGGTGTTCTTAAATACATTGCCTAATACATTCCCAGAGGGCATGCCCGCACTGTCTCGTACACACCAATGATTCATCCATGCCAGCTTGGGTTTTTGCTATGAGAAAGAACGTATTATCTCCTGCAATGTTGGACGTGTCCTTTTTTAAAAAATAGTTTTCAGTATCTCAACTTGGTTAAGGCCCAACACTCCTTCCTGGAATGTCTATGACACGTCCATATTGTCATCTACAAATGTCATAGTTTGTCCCCAGCCTGTATTTGGAGTATGATCTATTTCTCCACCAATGAACAAAAACCAAAATATCCTCCCTTCAATCTTCACAAGTCAGTCCCAGACCAGCTAGTTTTATGCATCTATTTTAAATTACAGTAACTTCTTAGAAGTCTTGGTTGTATTAGAGGCTGTAGCTTGAGCCACAGACCAAAGGCAGGGACAGAGAGAGGCATAAGGTGCTTGCAGCTGTGTGGATTTTGTAGGGAGGGAGACAGGAGAGATCCCAGCAATTCAGTAGGAACGCACTATTTGGCTTTACACAGTTAAAACCGTGGCTCTGAGTGGTGTTGAGCTGGGCTCACTTACCTGAAAAGGGGGCATTCAAATAGGCCAAAGGTGTTGGCATCAGAGGACGTCCTGGGCTGATTGGCAAGGAGCATCTTGGGCTCACACGTACCCTGAGGATGGCCAGGGTGAAGGCTGGATCTGGGTGGAGTTACCCCTTGTGTTTGAGCATGGCAAGACACTAAGGGTTGGGAGCCTAGAAAGCATAGTGATTTTAAAAAATGGCCTTTGGGGGTGCCTGGGTGGCTCAGTCAGTTGAGCATCTGACTCTTTATTTTGGCTCAGGTCATGATCTCAGGGTTGTGAGACCAAGCCCCACATCAGGCTCCACATTCAGTGGAGAGTCTACTGCTCGCTCTCTCTCTCTCTGCCCCTCCCCCATTCCCTCCCTCCCTCTCTCTCTCTCTCTCAAATAAATAAATCTTTTTTGAAAAATGGCCTTTGACTCCAGGTTCAAAGAGGTTCCTTCTTGAACAACAACATCATATATTTGTATGTGTGTACATGTCTGCTTCCCCCATTGGGATGTCAGCTCCAAGAAGACGGGGCATCGCTGGTTCTGTTCACTGCTGCCTGCCCAGCACCCAGGCCACTGCACATTCCAGGGACTCGATGAACATTGGTTGCATGCATGAATTGACCCTTGTAGGGGTATGATGAGAGGAATACTTCTCCCCAGCATTTTCCATAACCCTCTGTAATACCCAGTTGCGTCATTTGGGGTGGAGAGGGGACACAGGAATAACCAACAACAGCATTTCCCTTGCAAAAGTTGTTTGTGCTATAATTCTTTTTGACAGACCCATGCACATGGCCCCAATCCTAGAGATGTGTATTTATCCTTTGGCAGCAGCAGGTTTTGTGCGTCTTATTAGAGAGGATTGACTGCTTGGGTTTAGTAATGTGCAAAAAAATCGGGCTTTAGAGGGATTAAAATTATTTTCAGCCTTAAATGCGATATATCTGAGCCGATGCATCTAGTCTTGAATAGAGATTCCCAGACCAGAAAGATTATAAGACATTAAATCTATGTAAATTCAACTATTAATTTATGTTTGAACAAATTCAACAAGAGATTTGACTTGGGGGCTTACAGACAAATAGATTTGGTTGGGAAAAATGCATATCGCGGTCTTTCGCCACGATGCTGTATTCCCCTTGAAAATTCCGTGGCTGAGTGAATCTCTAACAGGTCACAGTTGAGAGCCCAAGCAATTATGCCAGAATGTGTTAATAATAAAACAGGGAAACGACTATGTTTGTCTTGTATAAGGATGAAAGCAGCTGTTGGTACCAATTCGGAAAAATGATAGTGAACCAGGCAAACGCTTGTTGCTCGGGGTGCCGGGCAGGATGAAAAGAAGGAGCTCTTTCCAGGAGCTTCTCAGCCCTGACATGTTCCTGGGACCCCTGTGGGTGACCAGGGCTGTGGGTACCCCGTCAACATTTCACTTGGTGACCTTGACTGGCAAATACTGTTTACAAAGGGTGCCTTGAGCAGGCGTCCGGGAAGCCCAAGACATAATAAACGAGCTGCCTCCACACGATAATCGACAGATGTGACTGAAGGAATAAACAGAATAATCTGGACTTACAGAAGCCACAGGGGGCTTTTGGCAGCATGCAAATTCACAAACTTATCAAATGTATCCTTTGAAAATGAAGAGCCCTTTTGAAGCTGGCAGGCAAGCTAAAGGAGTCAAGCCTGTCCTCCTGGATACATATATAGGAGCAAACGCTGGCAGAACTGAAAGCCCGGAAGCTTCCATAGGTCTGATGTTAGCAGCCGTAATAATAATGATAACAGCAGACGGTAATCGAGCTCTTGCTATTTATCGGTACTTTATATGTGGGATGCCACTTCCACATCACAATCGCCTTCATATGATACAATACCCCTCTTATGCCCATTATACAGATGAGGACACTGAGTCTCAGAGAGGTTATGTAATGGCCCACAGTCACCGGTGGCAGAGCTGGGATTTGAACCCAGGCCTCATGATCTGCTTCCAGAGCCTCCTCTGCAATAGAGCAGTTCACATGCATGTGGAAGGAAGGGAGCTTCCTCTTGGGGTCCATGTGTCTAGCCACGCTGCCCGCCTCTGTTCCAGACTCCATCTCAGACACTAGCCATGAAGCCTTCAGCGCAGGGGCTGCCATATTGGAGAGAGCCAGCGGGAACGAGGACAGTCATGAGGTTCACTGCTTTCTGAGCACATTGTGTCAGGCACGTTTGGAGGAGTTGATAGTCGTTCATTATCTCATTTAATCTTCGTTAATAACTCCACTCCTCCCCCCAAAAAATAGGTCCTACTGATTTTAAAGGTGAGGACACCGAGGCACAGAGAATTCAAGTATCTTGTGAGAAATTAGCAGGAGGGAAATCTGAATTTGTCTGCATGGCACCTCAACTGCTGGGCTACTCTTAAAAATGCTCCAGGTCCCTGGTTCCACCACTACCTGCAAAGCTCCATCCACCACAGCCAATGCTGGGTTCAGGAAGTCAGGGCAGAGTAGCTCTTCCCTTCCTTCCTTCTCCCACCAAGCAACATTTTCTGGAGACATAGTTTTGTCCACTTTTCTGCTAGGAACTGTGAACACCGAAAAAACCCAATTCATCCTTACTCTCATGTATTGATGGAGCTTTCACTAGATGCCCTCTTGTGGAAGGAAAGGAGGGAGGGAGGGAGGGAGGGAGGGAGGAAGGAAGGAAGGAAGGAAGGAAGGAAGGAAGGAAGGAAGGAAGGCCTAATGGAAGCCCGAGGATGGAAAGACCAGAGAGCTCAAGTTTTAGGAGCCTGACTTAAATTAGTTTCCCTGTATGGAGCCCTGAGACATTGATGGGCTTGCAGGTGGTTCATTGAGGTGTTCATCCCCAGAAACCCCAGTATAGGTTTGGACATGGAAACGGAAGAAAGCAAAGAGCAAATGCGCCATCAAGCAGGATACCAATGAGGATGAAGGATGCACAGTCCCACAGGGAAGCTTGGGGCGACACTGTGGGGACTATCTCAGGGCTTCTTCAGTCAAGGGATGAGAGAGTTGGGGTACTTATTCCCTTATATCCATCCATCAGCCATTGATTGCTGGCTGTTCCTGGGGGGGCGGGGGCAGGGTGCTGTTAACTCTAAGCCACTTCTAATCTGCATCTGCAGGGGCCAAGTGGGCTCTGGCAGCCGGAGAAACACCTGGAACGAATAGTCACAGGTGCCGGCAGCTGCAGTCTGTCAAGTTGGCGTTCATGGGCGCAGTTTGATGAGAGGGTACGGGTGGGGCAGCAGCCGCAGGTGTTCCCGCCTTGCTAATCGAAGTGTGTCCCTGGAACAGCATCTATTCGCATCCCCTGGGAACTTCCTGGAAATGTACAATTGCAGGCACCACCCGAGCCCTACAACCTCAAAATCTGATTTTAAAATATCCCTAGGTAATAAATACACACGGCAACGTTTGAGATGCACTGGACTATGGGAGTTTTTCCAAATATAGTCAGTCATTCAACAGACCTTTATGGAGAATCTCAAAGGTGCCAAGCACCCCGCTCAGTACTGAGGAGTCAGGGGTGGATTTGAATCCCAGACGGGGCCCTTGAGGAGTTTTGGAGGCATTGTAAATACGGCGCAGTCGGTCTGTTGATTAGGTAGGTACATGCTGTCCTGGGAGATCCTCGCTGGGGCACGCAACTGTGTTCATCTCTGAGAGGAGATGGCTAAGCTGAGTCCCTAAGACTCGGAGGGACTTATCCAGGTGAAGAAATCAGAACAGGTAGGGATGAGGACGTACCAAGAGTTGGAGGCCAGGAGGAGAGTACCAAGCCATTTTGGCACCGCCAGTAGGGGGAGACACCACTACATTCAGCGGACATATTCTTTGAGACAGGAGGGAGGTGGGAGCCAACTGCATTGGTATTCCATAGGGCCCATAAAGCATAGTGTTTATGGAGATGTGTTCTGGGCAGCCTATTCTGTCAATCATTTTTACACTCCCTTAAAGTTCTCTAAACCTTGACGTGACTATAGCTGTTCTTCGTCTCGTCACACTCTCCAGGACGCGGCGATGACTGTGGTCCTCCATCAATCCTCAATGGCTTGCTGATCTTTACCCTCTGATTCTTTAACTCTTTCCTTTGAGATGTCTTCCCTTTTCCCTTCCCTTCCTGAGAAGCACTTTTCCAACCTTTTAGAATCATGTTAACCATTTTGGTAACAGGAATAATGGTAGCATCAGATAGAGTGGGTTTTTAATACTTTAAACCAAGACTCCATTCTTGGTTTGAGCTTGGGCACGTTTCCTAGCCTTTCTGTGCTACAGTCCCATCGTTTGTAAATAACGCTATGGGAGATACTACTAATGCTCAAGCATCATTTCTCATTTCTCCCTCTGATGCACTTCAAGCCCGCTTGAAGTTGGGTATGGCCCCGTGATCTGTTTGGACCACTGGAGAAATGGCACGGGCCAGTTCTGTGCGGAAATGTTAAGAACTGGGAAGTGATTCTCCATCCTCTCCTCTCCTCTGCGAGCACACCTGGAGTTTCATGTTGAAGTAGTGTCTTCATTAGATGGTGGACCATTTGTCACCCTGGGGTCCTACACGCTCACTTCATGGAGCAGCCCGCTCCCCTCCCCTCACTTGTTGCCAGTTGTACTGCACATGTTACGTGAACCATAAGTAACCCTTGTTTGTTTGAAGACGCCGAGTTATGGGGATTGATTGTCACTAAAGCATAAGCTGACCTCTTCTAATACAGGCATCTACCAGAGGGGTTCGTTGTAAGGATTTAATGTAATACACTCAATATGCCTTCATACAGTGCCTGGCACAAAGAAAATGCTCAATAAACAGAAGCAAGGTGAAGTCACATAGATTCGGTGATGCTCTGTCCCATCGCCTTCTGTTTCCTTGTCTGGCATAATTAGCTGCGCCTCCTCTGCCCTCTGACGCCCACTCCACATACCTCTGCAGCACCGAGAATTGCAGCAATGAATGTTAGTCTCTCTCCCACACCACTGGCACGATGTCTGCTATTTCTGCCATTCTGCCCCGGATCTAGGCACAGTGCATGGCGCTAGAGTGGGTGTTTGGAGAAACAGATGGTATGAAGTTGAGTGAACTGCATTAGTTGGACTATTTCTGTAGCGAGGGCAGCTACCACAAGCCTTATACCTGTTTTGCCCCCTTCCAACCTTTATGTCATTCTGCTAATTAATTATATCATATATATCTCAAACACTGAGTATTCAGTGCCATCTAGACCAGAGGTTAGCGAACTTTTTCCATGAAGGGCCAGGTAGTAAATATTCTAGACTTTGCAGACTCTGAGTGTCCTGCTACTCAGCTCTGCTTTTGTAAAGTGAAACTGGCCAGAGAAGACATATAAGTGAAGGGATGTTACTCTGTTGCAATAAAACTGGATTTATAAAAGCCGGAAATGGGCCAGATTTGGATTGTGGATAGTACTTGACTGATCTCTGATTTAAACAGCTGGGGGCTTACACTCTTATATGCTAGTGCAGGGAAGATTTTTTTAAAAGCCAGAAAAGAGTTAAATAAAGGCAATAATTTCACATGTGACAGGTGCCCTGAATAAGAAACAATAGAATAATTTGATGGTTGGTGGGGGGAAGTGACAGAGTTACTTTATTTGGACTGTGAAGTCAGGATGGGCTCTCTGCGGGAGATAACATGTGAAACAAACTTGAAACAGCCTTGTGGGATCTGGGGGGAGGAGGAGTACAGAATTATAGAGGAGTGGCAAGTGCAAAGGTCCTGCGACAGGAATGGACAAAGCATGTTGACCAACAGAAAGAGGATCAGTAGCTCTTGGTGAGATGGCCTCCCTGCCAAATCTGGACTTTGCCCTGATGGTCTAATTTCCCTAGTTTTAGCTTTTTCCCTTTGTTCCTGGCAGGATCCCCATGGGCTAGCTTCTATAAGGCCTGTTCCTCCTAAGAATTTCCTTCCTTCAGATGTCCGTGAGTGGTTATTATACCTCCCCTTGGGCTCTGCTTATCCACGCTAAACAGACCTAATTTGCTTAATCCCTCCCTGATATTTCAGTGCCTCCAGCCGCGGGCTTTAGAGCCTTTGTCCTTCTCAAGCACCAGGACCCCTCAGAAGTAGACTCTCCCCCAGAACTTGCTTTCCCTAAGCCCTTTTTCCTCTTGCTTCTCTTTCTGAAGTCAAGTCTCAGAGCTTGCACCCCAGCTAACCTCCCATTGCTTTTTCTTACAAGATTGCAGGGATTGAAGCATTAAATGCTTCCCCATCTAAAGAGTGATCGTGCCTCCATCATACCTTTGTCTCCCGAGATCTTTATTCTGCCAACCAGAGGGCTGGAGTTTGTTAGAGTTTCCTTTGCGCTTTGTGAATCCCTTGAGTGCCGGGATGCTAATGACTTTATGATGCTCCCTGCTTCGCCAACAGACCCCGCTTCGGAATGTAGCTCTCATCCACCAGTGGCTCGCCCAGGGGGACACACATAGCACGTGGCCTTCCAGATAGGACTCTTTGATGGAATGTGTCTCTACTGACTTCTCTCTCATGCAGCGTTCTTGAGCCTTTCAGAAGAGAGCTCAGGGGAGTGAATGGAGGTTGGGGTTTCGGTCCAGAAAACTTAGACTCAAATTCTGACTCCTCCCTAGTAACCCTGTCATTTGGGGCAAGGTAGCTCACCCCATTCTAGAAACCTCAATGATCTTCTAAGATGGAAACCGTATCAACAAAACCCAGCTCACAGGATTGTGTGGAGACTTCGTGAGATAGCACCTGTGAACATGAATTCATTCATTTATTCATTCCACACATCTTTATGTAGTATCTCCTATCCCAGGCCCTGTGTGGGGACCTAGCGATTCAGCAATGCCATAGATAACTCCATACAGGTGAACAGTTTGGGCACAGCTACTGCCTTGTGGAGGCCTACACTCTTGGCAGAAAGGATGGTAAGATCCCGCCATTTCTTGAATGTTATTTTAACCGCACGTGGTGCTAGTACACGAATGATCTCAGTCAGTCCTTATGAAAAATGCATCATTAGTCCTAGTTCATACATCAGAAAATTGAGGTTAAAAGAAGCTGTGGGGGCGCCCGGGTGGCTCCATTGGTGAACCATTCGGCTCTTGATTTTGGCTTGGGTCATGATCTCAGGGTCATGGAATCAAGCCCTACATTGGGCTCCGTGCTCAGCGTGGAGTCTGCTTGTCCTCCCCCCTCTCCATCTGCTCCTCCGCCCCATAAATAAATAAATAAAATCTTTTTAAAAATAATCTCTGGAACTTGCCTAAGATGACCGATAATAGGAGCACACTTAGGATTTGAGTCCAGGGCAGTCCGTCTCTAACACCGATGCCCTTAGCCAAGGAGATCTGCTCCTTCATTCAAGTACAAAGAATGGCAGAATCCGTAGATGCTGTAATCTCTAGCTTTGTCCAGGTTAGGAAGAGAGTCTGATGCTTTTGTTGTATTTGGCCTTGCTTTCCTGGGGTAGGGACAAATTCTTTTTTGAGTGATTCTTACAATGATTGTCTGGGGCTTTGAGTTCATGTTCCAGATCCCTTCCTTTTGTTTTCAGAAAGTCATATATACCATATACTGAAAGAACCTTGAGACATCTTAGACGTATGTATTCTATGTAATTACATAATGCATAATATTATATATCAAGCATGAAGGCATTTATTAAAATCACAGAGGCCTCTAAATGCCACATAAAAATCCTAAGTCTTATTCTACAAAAAGCACAGTTTATGGCTCTATTTAAAGACAAATAAATGCTTTAATGGTGATTTGTAAACCAGGAAGAGGAGACTTTGATTCTGCTTGGCAGGAATCCAGAGAAGTCTCCACAAGAGGGTGGTATTTGGCGTGGGTCTCAGAACCAGCAGGGGATTTCTAGCCGCTGTATTTCAATCCCTTTGTTGGGCTCCATTTACAGCGGTGACCTCCTTGATGTTCTTTCTAACCTCAGGAGGTACGTTCTCAGAGAAAACTGAGCCCCAGGGAGGGTTTCTGTGTGAATCAGTGAAGAACAGGGACCTGGGTGTTGCGCTTGTCCATCCTCCCCTACATGGAGCTCTGCTTCTTTAAGCCAGCCTTCTCCACGCTCAGTTATTTCAGGAACTCAATTCCCGCATCAACTGATGGAAAAACCTAAATGTGACGTCGCAACAGACAGGTAGCTTGGGAGTGGGGTTGGGAGAAGAGCTGGTTTAAACTCAGGCTGATCTAGGTTCACGCCTCGGCTTTGCCAACCACAAGTTTTCCAACCACGTGTCACCTCGCCTTTCCAGCCCTCCGTGTTCTCATCTGTAAAATGGGTTGATAAAACAAACTGGGTATGAACGGTAAATGGAAGTTATCTGAGAGATGCCTGAAATATGAACCCTGCAATTAATTTCAATACCTATGTCTTCACGTCACTCAGTCTCTGCTTAGATGTCCCCTCTGCATTGCTGTGTTTATGATGGCCCTTTCCCTCTCTGTCCCCTTGGTTTTATTGTTTGTGATAGTCCTTAAAATCATGTGAGTGTTGTTACACATGGGGGCAAGTCGGCTCCCTGAGGGTAGGGATATTGTATCTGTTTTCCAAACAGCTAGAACAACGCCTGGCACTTAGTAGGGCTACAGGAAAGTCTTGCTGAATGAATGCAATGCAGAAAGCCTTTGACCCTTAATAAATACCGATTTCTTTCTTTCCTTTTCTCTTCCCCAACTCATCTCCAGTTGTATCTTTCATAAACGCACACTTAGTTCTTCCCTCTGTGTTTTCTGATAACCTGACCCTGGTTTAGTTGGGTCCTCGGCATCTAACGTTGCGGCCCAGACGCAGTGTAGGCACCGCCTGGATGGCTTCCCCTCTTCCCTTGGGCGCTGCCTCCCTGCTGTCACCAGGGAGCGAACCATTTCTTCCCCCAGACCACCTCGCGTGTGCCGGGAGTTTTGTTGTTGTGTTTTCCAAGCCTTTAATGTGGAACGTGCTGATTAATTGTTCTTTAAGCACTTTGGGGGTTCCAGTTTCCGCATCTGTTTATCTTGTGGCACCTGGAAGAGCCATGGTAATTAAGAGTGTGTTGGCATCTCTTCCCCAAGGTCCTGGTGGGGCTGGAGTTGATGTAATTTGACCATTCAGGTAAGCGGCGGGCCCATTGCTGGCCACGCCGAGTGGGCACCTCTGAGCGCCTCTGATGTATTTAGTTACAATGAATAAGATTTCAATCACCCCAACTTGGTTAGAGCCAGCCCCAGGCTGCACTGGAGAGTAAATAATGAACCACCTGCTCACTGGGGGGGCCTCTTCTCTCCCATTAAAGGACAGGCTGGTCCTGGCATCAGAAACTCAGCAAACCAGGGCTTCCCAGCAGAACAAGGGAGTACCTGTCCTTCTGGGGCGCCAACCTCAAACCTATAACCTATAACCTAACAGCTCTGGCTCCCTCACTGCCCTGGCGCCAAAGCTATCAGCAGCCCCCCTGATTTAAAGCCTTAAACATCTCTCAGATCCCTTCCCGCCATCGCCACCCAAGGCCAAACCAGGGACATCCATTGCTTGAATTATTGCGTAGCTTAGACCCTGGCCACCCCCACTTCACTCCACTCCATTCTGGTGCTGCTTCTGCCCAAACCCTCCCATGCCCACTGCTTAAAACCCTGCAATGCTTTCCCATTTCTCTACAGATAAGGATGAAATCCTTCATGAGTGTGGCCTCCTCTGAGGCCCTGGGAGATTCAGCCCTGCTCTGCGTCCCCTGTGGGACATGGGTTCTTCTTCCCCTGTGCACCCACATTTCACCCTTCGGACCTCAGCCCAGCTTCGGCTCTTCCTCATGGACGCCTGATTTGTGTCCCCTGGTTGAGTCACATCCCTAAATTGCAGGCTTTCACAGTGCACTGAGCTTCTTCTCTGATGCACACATAACTATTATAATATAACATTTCTTTTACTTTTTGGATTTTACGTCTGTCTCTCTCCTTACACTTTAAGCTCCATGAGGGCAGGACCCTATTCATTTTTGCTCTTCTTTTACCTCCATTATCTACTATCAGAGAGGAACCACCCTTCCCAGACAAGAGTAATCCAAGGGTAGACAAGAAGACTTCATGGACCAGAGAGGGACAGCTTATGACTCACAGCAGCACAACTAACATATAGAAACATCAGTGTAGTTAAGCCAGTTCCCCTTGCTCCCATGGGTGATGTGATTGGCCCAGATGGGTGCTGCCCATGCTGTCACTCCTGAGGAACCCAGGGCTGAAGGCCCAGCACCTTTAGAAGGAAGCCTCAATAAGACTGTACCCTCCCCCGGGAATGAACAGGTATGTGGTAGCCCTGTGGCTACCTGGACTATTTAGTTGCTTGGGTGACCAGCTGTAGACACAACTCAGTAGCCAAGCAGCATCGGAGAGGTCTTCTGGTTTGGCGCCCTCAGCAAGAACATGAAGGTTACTCGAACAGTAACAGACCTTCCCTGGCTTGGCAGTGCCCGAGGCAGCTTCAACCGTGTGACCCTGAGCAAACGACTTACCTTCTTCACATGACAACTTCCTCATTCGTTGTGATGATCACTGCATCTGAGTATAATATGATATAGGTAATGTAATGTAATGTAATGTAATATAATATAAGTGGTTGTAGCCATAATAGTGATAAAGTAGTAGCAACAGTGGTAATGTCGACCTCCCCGGGTTCATGGGAGGGTGACACGAGTTAATCCATGGACAGTAGTTAGCACAGTTCCTGGCACATGGTAAAGGCTAAATGAAAGCTAGCTAATAGCAGTGGCTGTTGGGTGTGCTTAGCTGTTGGTTGGCCATTGCCTTTGGGGTGTGGTGGCTGGTTGAGTAGAGGTGATGGGTTGGTTGTGTTGGCAGTTGGTTGTGATGTCCGGCTGGCTGTGGTGGTCACTGATTAGCTGTGGTTATGGGTGATGGGTTGCCCTGGTTGCTCGTGGGATTGTCTGGTTGTAGTGGATGGTTGGTCGAGCAGGTGGGTGGCTGTGGTGATGGCTGGTTATGTGGGATTGGCTGTTGCTATTGGTTGGCTGCAGTGGTGTGTGGTTAGTTGTGGTGATGGTGGATCATTGTGTTGATTGTTGGCTTGTATTGTACTGGTAGTTGCCTGTGTGTCTTGGCTGGTGAGATCGTGGCCTGTTGTGGTTGTGGTTGTGGTTGGCTGTGGAGGGAAGGGGAGGCTGATGAGTTCCCACAACTCTGACAGAAGGTACACTTGCCTCCGAACATGTGACGAGCAGTTATGCTCGTGATTGGCCAGGGAGGAGCTCGCAACACTGCGTGGTTGATGAGGTCGCGCGTTGCAAAGCAGCACCTCTGATGAGGAGTTTCAGCTCCTCTGGTGAGTCGCAGCCTGGGGTAACGTCCTTGGCATCGGAGCAAGTGCCCTGTGGCTCCTCCAATTAATAATCGTGTAAGCCTCTCGTTTTTTCTCAGCTGCTCTGGAGAAAGCCTGCCTTTCCCTTTGGGGTCTCTACAAGAGTCCCCAGTATTATTTTTCCTTGGGCCACATAGGGTCTGTATTAAGTCAGACCATCCAAAATATACTCTGCAGATTCCACAAAACCCATGCAGCCACTTTCGTCTGGGGTGGTGCACACACCCAAATAGCAGACGCCTCCTTGTCCTCCACGAAAGGCTGCCCAGAAGACACATCACCTGGTGTTTGTTACCTGCCTGTGGAGTTGCTCCGGTGCCTGCAGGCACTTCATGTCTGTGTGTGGTGTGTGTGCGTGTGTGTGTGGTGTGTGTGCGTGTGGTGGTGTGTGTATGCGTGGGGGTTGTGCATACACACATATGCACGCACATGCCCTGAGGCGGAGTTTGGGTGAGCTGGTGTAAGCTGGTAGCCCTGGCCCCACTGTTCTCCTGGAGAGCCCTCTGCAGCTCCCAGAGAAGTTGAACACGAGGAAGTAACCTGATGACCCCCAAACATGAGAGGGGGACCATGTGCAGCTCCCGCCTGTGAAGGATGGCATCTCGAAGCCGGAAGGTGGGAGGGAGGGCAGCTCCCAGCCTGTGGCCGCCGAGAGCAGAGCAGGGTGTGGCCTGACAGTACCGAGAGGGGCTCTGTCTGTTCCTGACTTGTGCGGTCTGCGATCGGGCCCCGGGGGAGGAGGAGAGGCTCATGCGGGAGCCAGAGGTCAGGGTACGTCTGGGAAAAGAGGTAACATGTAAAGTGATCTTGCAGAGGGCCTCTGAAGAGCAGACAGACAGACAAGCACACTTGGGGGAAAGAGAAGGCAGTCTCACGTCTGCTGAGTGCGCCCTCCGTGCCGGGCATCGGT
This sequence comes from Ursus maritimus, assembly GCF_017311325.1. Taxonomy (NCBI): domain Eukaryota; kingdom Metazoa; phylum Chordata; class Mammalia; order Carnivora; family Ursidae; genus Ursus; species Ursus maritimus. The sequence goes on along the minus strand of NW_024424452.1, from coordinate 19,348,390 downwards.
CTGCTGGCTTTGACTCACGTGCTTCTGTTTAATCCCAGAGACACTGCTTCTGGAGCAGGGACACCCTGGGTCTGCCTTTTACAAACTGTGTCCCTTCAGGCTACTTGTTTTGTCCTCGTTAGCTTAAATTTCCACATCCGCAACCCTGGAACCATCGTACGATGAAAGGGGGTAGTGCACACAGGACTGTTATTTTGAGTCCTGGCCCCCCAGATTCTTGGGCTGTGTGACTTTTGGCACATCACTTAACCTCTCTGTGCTTTAGTCATCTCCTGTGACAGATAGCACTACCTGCCTCCTAGCGCTCTGTGAACGCTACAAGAGAATTATTAGGAAACACCTGGCCTGGGACCAGGCTTATAGTAAACGGCACATTCGACTCGCATCATTATTATTCCTAATTGTTACTTTATAATTTGTTAATAGGCTTCTCATGAATATATATGCATGCAGCATCAGGCACTTCATGGACACTTACTAAATCCATTTCTTCTTTTCCTTTCCCCTAATTTTCACCACTGGACTATGGGCAATTTTACAGAAAGTGAAACTGGGACTCAGAGTAGTTGAGAAATTTCCCCAATATCACATAGCTGAAATGAGAAGGACCGGAATGGGGTCCATTTGCAGGGCCAGTGTTCTTGAAAGGAGGAGTTGAGGAAGTCCCATGAAACTTTTGGCATTAGGATGATTGGGATCCTCTCATCTACCCCGAGACGTCACTAATCACTGACCTGTGTCCATGTTGGCCAGGATTCCCCAAGACGCATGGGCCGATAAACGTTGGGGTGGTTGTATACAAAGCCTTCGGGGCCCTTCCTAGACAACCGTCCATTCCTTTCTGTCTGCAGAGGAATGTGGAAAGGGTGCATCTCATTTCCCCCACGAATAAGATTGTTAAGGACCAATGAGATCCAAAGGACTGAACTCATAAATGCAACCGGATTCATAAAGGTGACCCAAGAACCCTCCTATGCCGCACAGCAGTCCTCCCCATGGAGACCCGGAGCGGGGAGGGGGGGCTGTGGAAGATTTGTACCACCCTCCAAAGGGCACACAGTCATAAATAACCGTAAGAGATTTTAATTTCGAAGTCACTGAGCTTCCAACTAACAACAAAGAAGAGTCCATAAAACTGAGTTATAGGAAGAAGTGGCATGAGGCCAGACAGAGCTGGAAAGCCCTTCTTCACCCTGGTCCCCTTCACCCTGGCCCTGAGAACCACCAGAAGACACGTGACCAGTCCACAGCGGGGACATGAGGTCACAGGACGGAGCCTCACTTCCTGGGCCAGGTCTGAAGTCAGCGCGTGAAGCTCGCTAAGCACACAGACCCAGCATTACCCTTGAGAGTGCCGTACGTTACCTATCCAGTTCAGTCTCTGAGAGTTTGCTTATCCAACCCCGTCAGGCGTTTCCTAGGCACGCTCAAGTTTGAGAACCACTAAGCTAGGCTGAAAGGAAGACGTAAAGCTACGTCTCTGTGCAGAGGTGTGGACATTTAAACCATTCCGCCCTCTAGATGATGACCCAATCCCTACTAAAGGTGAGGAGTGGATAGGAAATCAGAAAGCGTTTTCCGTTACTTGTAATGTTCGCCCTGATCTGTGGTAATACTAAGCCTCTTTACCTTTGCTGCATGCTGTCGGCTGTGCCGGTGGATGGATTAATCAACAGATCCGTTGAAAGCATCTTGCACAGGATCTGGTACGTAATGGATATTCAATGAATGTTTATTGGATGTAAACCATTTCTGATCAGATCCACACGCACAGTCTTTTCTTCAAGTAGCAATGAACTTGGCCAGCTGCTTCCTGCCTTTCCAAGGTTGTATTTGTTATTGTGGCCCGTCTTCCAGGTCCCTGGGCATTGTTTTCCTGACTCTTGGATATACCATGATGCCCAGGCCTCCTTCCACCTCTGCTGTTGGGGCTCCCCCCACCAACTAAGGGCAAACTGAAGGAGAGTGCTATGAGCCGCAGCCACAGACACAGACAGCAGGTACCCTATCCTGGAGGCATGCCAAAAGAAAGCTAGTAATGGAATATTCCAGTCGCCATTCCAAAGGCTAAGAATCCTAGACACTAACCCTGCAAGATCATGAACGTGTAGGGAGGAAGAGGAGAAGAAATTGGCATGTGTTAAGCATCCAGCATGTGCCAAAAACTTTACCCAGAGAGAATGCAAACCAGGGACTCCAAATAGAAGTGGGATCAGGAAGCAACAACTTCAAGAATGCATTTTTTCAAGAAACATTCATTGAGCACCTGCCACATGCTCTAGATGTGGGGATACAGGCACGAACAAATAGATGAAGACCCCTGGCCTCTTGGGGGTTTAAATTCTACTGGAGGATCACATTATAGAATTAGAAGTGATAGAGCAGTGAGAGGTAGGAGGTTTGGGATGCAATCTGGAAACACCGAGCTGAGGTCCTAGGTGATCATTTTCATGCTCTGAGCATCTTGTGTGGGGCAACCTGGATCCTCTCAAAGGAAGCAGAATAAAGTGAGCACAGGAAATGGTATTCTGGGACTTCTAGAACTCTCCTCCCGAGGTATTGTTCAAGGGCCTGTCTTTGTCCCTCCCTGACCCTGTTGAAGGCTGCATTTCCCTCGGCAGAAAATACATGGCAGAGAACTGGTCATAATGAGTTTCTCCACAGGACAATTCCCAGCTCTGTTTGGCTTACACTGAGAGGCAATGCGAATTTGATCGGGCAGGAATCAGGAGAATGTCACTACGAGACCTGCCACAGCTGAGCAGTCTGGCTCCTGCTGCTTCATGTCCAGTCACCACTGGCCCAGGGCCTCAGACCTGATGATTCATCACACCTGGCCAGGTCGAGGCTCCAGGTCCTGGCTCTAGATTCTGCCATGGAAACATTGTCTTCTTGGATTAGCCTAGGTTTTCCAGAGAAATAGAACCAATAGAAGATTGTGTGTGTGTGTGTGTGTGTGTGTGTGTGTGTGTGTGTGTGTATGTGTGTTTAGAGAGACAGAGACAGACAGGGAGACTGAAGGAGAGAATAACAGAAGGGGGGAGGGAGGGAGATATTTATTAGAAGGAATTGGCTGATAACATTATAAAGGCTGAGAAGTCCCAGGATGTGCGGTCCTGGAAACCCAGGAGAGCCGTTGATGTAAGTTCCAGCCTGAGTCTAGAAGTCCTAGAACCAGGAAGGAAGATGAATGGTGTAAATTCCAGGCTGAGACCAAGTCCAAAGTCAGAAGACCTGTGTTCCATCTTGAACACGGTCAGGCAGAGCGAGCGAGAGAGAGAGAGAGAGAGAGAGAAAGTCCTTTCTTGCTTAGCTTCTTTGTTCTTTTCAGACCTTCAGGCCTTCAAACACACCACATTTGGTAGAACTTTATGCTTGACTTAAACTTATTCAAATTTAATCATATCCAAAAACGTTCTCACTGACACACCTGGAAATAATGTTTAACCAAATACCTGTGGCCCAGTTGAGTCGATGCGTGGAATTAAGCATCACACTTAACATACCTTAGGATCTCTGGGATGTGACATGGTATTTGACACATAGTAGGTGCTCAGTAAATGTTCATTGAACAGATGGATGGTTGATCATGATAGACAGACAGATGGACTGACGATGGGTAGAGGAAAGAAGAAAGGGTTTGATAGTGGTTCAATAATTTATCTCAGATCAAACATCTGGTATATGGCAGAGCGAGGATTTGAACCCAGGCGGTTGGCCTCCATCCTGGTACTCAGACCTTGAGATGAACTGGAGCAAACATTGCTCCACCAGTCAATGGGGGGATAAAAGAAAAGAAAGCCAACATGCCCCCCACATCAGTCATCTTCAGACACCAGTACAAGTGTTTTCACACTCCTTCATTCATCCACCCAACAGATGTTCACTGGGGGCCCAGGATCAGCCAAGGAGTAGGAACAGAGAAGTGAGCAAGTGAGCAGGACAGACAAAATTCCCTGCCCTTACGGAAGTCTCGTGGCAGAGGCAGACAATACATATGAGTCCTTTGGTGATAAGAGTCAGGGGGAAAGAGAGCGGGAGTGAAGGGTGTAGGGGTTAACCTGTAGAGAGGAGAAGGAGCTCCTTGAGAAGGAAAAAGCACAAACTCGGGGGGCCAAATGGGCACCTGGTGTGAGGATGTCCCCATCTAGTACAGAATCCCATTCTCAGAACGGTGGTGCCTGGAAGGCATTATTATTCCCGGTGTTATGTATGGAAAGGTATGATTACTTAATGTTGGGTACCTCCTTCAAGGTCACAGAGTGGTGGCATATTTGGAACAAGTCTGTATACCCTCAACCACAAATGCTACAGGGCGGGGGTCACTCGGATCCCCCAGATCCATGCTCATGAGCAGGGGCCTTCTCAGTTCCCCAAGGCTTCTAACGATGACTTCGTTGCCCTAGATTTTTAGGACTGCAGGGCTCATGATGGTATGTTTGAGGCACTCATTTGCACCCTCCCTTACACCTGCTCCCAATCTTTGGTGCAGTGATACAATAATGAGAAAACTTTTCCACTCTGATTTATGAAAATTAGTCCCATTGCATTATTTTCATGCCTCGTAGATCTCCCCCAACCGAACTGGAATCATTAGCACAGGCCTAAAAGAAATTTACTGGAACTGCCACCTGGCATCATAGAGAGCCTTGTTCTTCCTATAACTCCTTCATTAGTGTTTTCATTAGTATCACTTTATCTCGTGCGATCCTCTTAATAGTCTTAATGGTCTTGTGAGGTAGTTAAGGAAGCCATTATTATCCCCATTTTGCAGATGGGGCAACGGCAGCTCTCTTGCCCAGCCAGGGCTGAAGGCTGGAGATGAGGGCTGGGCCTAGCAGTCTTCCAGTTTAGAAATGGAACCACCATCTGCCTAGTTACCAGCGCCCGAAGCCTGGGAGTCATCCTGGCGGCCACCATGTCCCTCACTGCTCGTATCCAGCCTGTTGGCAGACCCTGTTTACTCCAATATGTATCTCCAACCCCGCCCCTACTCCTCCTCATCTCCACTTTCACTCCCCAGGCCAAGCTGCCAGCTTTCTCTGTAGCAGTCCCCTCCCTTCCGTTGTCTAGTCCAGCCCAGACACAGGAGCTTGGGTGAACTCTTACAGACTTGACCCACCTCCAGTTATCTCTTTACTTTCACGGATTTCTATCGAAATCTAAATTCTTAGGCCCTGTCTGCCCTTCTCTGCAGCCTCTTGTCAAAACCCTTGCTGGTTATACATGGCCAGCTGGCTACTTTTTAATTCCTTGGCTCAGGGCCCCAAACACATGCTAGTCCTCCTACCTAGGACACTGTTGGCTCAGGCTTTCCTTGGGGTTTGCTTTCTGTTCCTTCAGATCTTCAGTATGGGGGTTTGCCTGCCATCTCCCTTGTTAAAGCTTACAAATTATTAGTCCTCTCTTTTGTAATGTGCTTGCATGTGCTTATGATCCGTACCAACACATCCATGTCACCACTGGAGAGTAGCTTCCTTGGGGACAGAGAACTCATCTATTGTCCCCGTGTACAGGACCCAGGAGGTACACAATAAACACTAGTGCAGTAGATGAATGAATTTAAACAAATGGGTGGAATGAAACATTCTGGTTACATATATTAGTAATCTGTATATTCTCTCTCTTCCATAGGATTCCTGATTAACTTTCTTGATACTTCTTGCAGATAGGTAATTAGATAGATGAATTGGTAGGTAGATAGAGGTTGATGGAAAGTATCTAGAGATAGAAAGTTCTCAACCACTGGCTATTGAATGGATGGATGGATGGATGGACATATGGTTTTTACTTTGTGATCTCATAGATTTTTTTTCATAGCCAAGTCATGAAGCTTATATACCTTTTGTAATTTTCCCCCACGCTTTCCTTCTGTAATATCCTTTCTGTCTCCTTTCAAATCTGCTTCAGGGTTGTATTCTCTTAACAGACAAGGAGTTTTTATATGACCTCAGTAGTAAGGCCCTACCATGATAACATGGGTTGTTTTTTGAATATATTACCTTACTTTTGGTAGCAGTTCCCTTCTTGCAAGGATATAAGAAAAAAAAAGCTGTATCCTACCTGCAAGCACAGTTGATTTATAGATACAGAAAGTGGTTCAGTTGAGGGTGGGTGGATCAATATAGCAATCAATTCTAAAACGGACTCATGGCATTTGAAAGCCTAAAATCATGCAAAAATCTAGTCTTAGTAGGGTCCCTTGGTTGTCGCAGTTAGGATTTTCCTTATCACGAAGGTCTCCATGGTATTTGGCATGATCATCAACCAGGATCCCTAGTTCTGGTGTTTCTTTCCTGCTGGGATATTTATCATTAATCCTCTAGGCTCTCAAAAGGTGGTCCTTCGAATTCTCCATGTTGCTCCATGGAAAAGCCTATGGGTTTCTTATTAGTCTCACCATCATTACTCTCTCTTCCTCCCTTGGTGTTACCAGTTTCTCCCTATCCACTTCTTCACATTGTAACAAATCGAGCAAAGTAAAATGCTGTTCCTTGAAACAGCTGTCCCTCGGACAGCATATCTCGTCCGTACTGGACTGAATATCTAGTCCGTACGAAACAAATACGTTCCACTGCCGTTCACCAATGGCCATGCATTATGTTTACCTGCCACTTCTCTTGTATAATGTGGGCTGATTTACTCTCTCTGGGTTTTTAGCTCATTTGCTCATGTTCTTTTTCTTGAGGATAGAGTGTAAGAAAATACTTATTTAGCCCCCCCCCCTTTTTTTGGCTCACTACAGGTTACTGGTAAGGGGAGGGAAGGTTTCCTCCACACAGTGATTCAGGAATCCAGGTTGATGGTGATTCTGACATTTTAAACCTCCATCTTCCAAGACTGCTCCAGATATAAACATGTATCATGAAGAAGAGAGAACAACATGGTGGATCACCAATGGGAAATTTTTATACGGCGGATCTGGGAGTGAACATATCACTTTAGTTCATATTCCACTGGCTGGAACTCAGTCACATGACCACATCCAACTGCAAAGGAGCCTAGGAAATGTAGTTCAGTTATCTGCCCAGGAGAAGGAGCAAATGGGTTTTGGAGAGTAGCTAGCCTAACTCTGCCACCCAGAACTGGATGTTTTAATATAATTGTCTTATTTAATCTTAAAAACAATGGAGTAGAGAAGGCATTATTATCACCACCATCAATGAGGAACCTAGCCCAAGACATAAAGTAAAATGGAAGAGAACACATCACCAGTACAGCTAGACCCTAAGTTATAGGGTCTAGAGGTGAATTTGGATCCGTATGACTCCAACTCAGTTTTTTTCTCAGGAAATCACAACTCTTCTCTAAGGAAGGGAAAGATCTGACTCTGGAGCTCATGAAATAGCCATGAAAACTTGCTGGCTGCCAGACGTGTGTGAAGTAAATTCCTCATTGTCTTCATAAGATGGGCAGGACCCTGGCATCTTTTTTTTTTTTTTTTTTGACAAAGAGAGACAGCCAGAGAGAGAGGGAACACAAGCAGGGGGAGTGGGAGAGGAAGAAGCAGGCTCCCAGTGGAGGAGCCTGATGTGGGGCTCGATCTGAGAACGCTGGGATCACGCCCTGAGCCGAAGGCAGATGCTTAACGCCTGTGCCACCCAGGCGCCCCAGGACCCTGGGCATCTTGATTAGGAAATAACTTATCCTTCACCCCCAGATATCTTCTCTGTAAGTACATTGGCTTCATTCCTTCACGTGACTCCTTCTGGCTACTTTATTTGCTCCCCATGAATGAGACTTTGGTACATGGTTAATCAAAACCTCCCCATCTTAATTAACCTAACACCATTTTGCCCAGCAATAAATTTAGTTAATGACCATATCATGTAAAATTCAGTACCCTTGAGTGTTTCACATCCATTTGTGTATCTAATTCTTTTCATCCCTGGAAACCAAATTTTAAAGAATGAGTCTTGGGGTTTCTTTCTTTTTTTTTTTTTATCAGTGTCACTAGAAACTACTTAAAGTGTTTGAAAGTAGCTAAAATGTAAGGCAACACCTACACCAATATAGAGAAAATCCGTCTTTCGTAAAATGTGCAAATTTGATAAATACGTGCGTGCGAACACACACACATGAAATACAAAGTAAAATTAGAATGCTTTTAAATGTATTGTTTAAATTCTTAAAATTCCATAAAGGTAATTTAAAGAGGAAAAAAAAAAAAACCCAGTACATTTGACTTGATTTTAAAACTTCTCCAAGTAAGTATGGTTTTCATGACTTGATTATTAGGTGGGTTGTTCATTAAGAGAAGTTGGTTTAAATAAACTGCTTGGTTGAGTCATGTGTAGACCCTAGCATTATCTTGTTTGAAGGCATCCCTTCCTGTGGTACTACTGTACTGACCAGCCACCCTATCAGGATGCTAGGGACCAGACTGCCCTCATGGAAGCTTGGGGCCCCACCCAATCTCCACCAATCCATCCCCATCTCCACTGTGTTGTCTCTAGGCTCCATGCTGGCAGCCAGTGATGGCCCTGCCTACTGTTTGTGATTGACAATGGTTGATAAAGAACAGTAGACCAGTGAGCTGGCATCATTTGGGCTCAATCTTCTGACTTTAGTAAGTGATCAAAGAATGACAACTCTGTGCTGCCACTACTCATTGAAGGATCAGCAGATCCTGATTGTAGAAACTTTGTCGTTGAGTTTCGAAACTTTGCCCAGCACCTGGATTCAGTCCTTGGACATGGTCTCTATTTTCACCAACTGCCTTATGAGCTCAGCCAGTTTCAAGGTTTTCAGTACTTTCTCTGTGCTGATTTCCAAGTTATAGCTCTCTGTCCAGACCTGTTAACTCTAGGCTGGCAGATCCAAGTGAGTTCTCAACACCCCCACTTGGATGTCTAAGAAGCACCTTAAAACCAATTTGTCCGAAAGCAAACTCTTCATTTGTCATCTCCCCCAGCTCCTCTCCTCTGTGAGTCTTCTTAGGAATTGTTGGCTCTACTCTTCCTTTCCTTTAGGGCAGAAACCTTGGAGCCGTCCTTGGTTTTTAATCTACAAGTCAATTCGGTGGTGGCGGCCACATCCCATACTGTCTGCCCTCGTCACATTTACCTCTGTCCCAGCCACCGTCACCACGCACTCTGACTTTCCAGTAGCCTGTAAGTCCTCCTTCTTCAACACTTACCCAGGAGAGCCTGTTCTCCACACGGCAGCTAGAATGGTCTTCCCAGTGTATCAGTCCAGCCACTCAGTCCCCTTCCTCAAAGCCATCCGATGGCTCTGTGTCACTCAGGACCAAAGCCACAGTTCTCACGGTGGCCAGCAAGGCTTTGCATTGTGTGTCGCACTCTTCCTGATCTCATCTCCTCCACCCGCTCCCCCAACCACATTTCTTTCTGGTCCTGCTGCCCCTCCCTCCTTGACCCTCAGACACGCCAGCCACACTTTCGGTCTAGAATTTCGCACCTCGCTCCTCTGCCTTCCCTCACACAGCTGGCTTTCACACTTCTGTATCCCTGTTCAGATGTCACCTCTGACCTGGTCTTCTGGCTAAACGCACCCCAGTTCGCACAAGGGGGATCCCCTCTAGCCCACTGTGTGTGGTTGGGGGCTGTCACTCACTTGAATAATGAACTAGAGCAACCAGATGTTTTCTGCCTGGAATTCGGATCCTCAGTGGAGTGATAGAGAAAAAAGAGAAGAGAAAGAGTAAGAGATAATAAGGAAAGAAAGAAAGAAAGAAAGGGAAAAATGAGGAGAAAGGAGTTGAATCCAACCCATTCCTGTGGTGGTGCCCTTGTAAAACTATCCATGTGTTCCCGGAGCGTCCTCACTTCCCGCCTCTTCCAAGCCCATTCAGAAGCTATTCCTTACGAGTCACTATGTATACATATATTATCCTTTGAGTAAATTCCCCTTTACAATAGTTAGCCGGAGATATTTCTTGTTGCTTGTTGGAAACCAGTGTTCTCGGTGATGGACCAAAACGCACGTGTATGGGTCGAAGGAAAAGCCAAGAGCTGAGCATTGAAAGAACAGCAGGGGGTGAGGACAGAGAGGCCTCCCTCAGAGTCTCAGAGCTGAGACCAACCCTGTCTGATTGGCGCAGGGACACAGAACCGCACATTCAGCCCCCTGCCTTTGGGGGGCTCTGGGGATATTCAACAGTGAGGGCAAAGAAAGGCCCAGACCAGTGACCAGCTTAGAAACTCACAGCGAATGAGTGAGCAGGACAGTGAACCCAGACACTGTTCTTCCTGTGTGGACCCACTAGCACAGATGGGATGGAGGGGAAGACGTCATGGGAACTCTCCTCCAGGCCTCTCCCCTTAACCTTCACCATGTCGCCTTCCCGCTTACCTTCTCCCCTGATGAGCGCACACTAACGTGTCATGTCCTGTGCGCATGAATTTAGGCCCAAAGAAAACATCAACAAGTGATACTTTACACCAACATGCTCTACTGCTGCCTCTTGTCTGTGCAAAACATTCTTTGTCTTCACAATTTAGACCAGCTGCCAGGGGTCATAAGTCCCTCTTCTAGCCTCTCCCTCTTCTAACCTCTCCCTGCCTTTAGCAGACCTTTGTCTGCATCAGCTCTCTCAAGGTTGCAGCAGGAAATGCATTTGGTGCAAGAGTCAGAAAATCGTGGATTCAGATCTCAGCCTCCTGGCATATTATGTGGGTCTCTTTGGGGGTGTGTCACTCTCTGAGCCTCATTTTTCTTGGTAAAATGAGTCAAATCATAGAGCTTATTTTCCAGAATTAGAAATGAAAGGATGTGTTGTCATAGAAATCACCTGACAGATCTACATTATAAAGCACTGTAAATCTGAATCGAAATCTACATCATAAAGCATATGTGGTAGATGCTTAATCATAACAAACCGTCTTCCCCTCGCTTCTTTGCATATCAAGGGTGGCATTGAATAGTGGTTAATGGAGCTGCCCCAGTGGAATTCTGCCAGCTGCGTGACCTTGGGCAAATCATCCAACTGCCCTGTGCCTTATCTGTAAAATAGGAATAAAAGTAATTACCACCCCAGAGGACTGTTGTAAGGGGTAAATGAGCTTAGTCTTAACAAAGCGCTGGGAACAATGCCTGATACGTAGTAAGATCTCAGTAAATATTAATAGCAAACATTTGTTAGTATGGGCGAGTTTCAGGTATCATTGGGGATCTCCCAGATAGGCAGTATGGGGCCAAGGGATATTGATCTCCATCTTCTAGGACGTAGCAGAGTCTCTGGTTACAGCCATCAATCAGAAGTTGCTTTAACAAAGGAAGAAACAAATAGCTGGGCCATGAGTATTGATGCCCAGTGGGCTCACCTCTTGAACGTGAAAAGGAATCCTGCTTCCCACCCATCCCGCCCCTCCGCTCCAGCCCACCCAAAAGACACAGAATCATTTAGCATAAGAAGACATAAACATGTTGGGGGCTAGATTAAATGCAGGATGGAAACTGGGAAGATGACATCACAAATAACCCCTAGAAGAAAAAGAAACTCAGGCTCGTTCGGTGCACTCTCTAGCAAAACGAACCATGATTTACTCCTGCAAATTACCAACTGTAAAATATTTACAGCTAATTCCCTCCACCTTCCAGGGTGGTGGTGGCAGAGGGAGGCAGGTTGTTTCGGTAGTAAACCCGGGATGCAATTTCCACCTCAGCGGCCCCGTTTCCTGCAGCAAGCTCGGCGACAGTGTCATTTATATCTTCCACGCGTATAATCGCTTGTGCATGTGTGTGGGTCTCGATTACAGGCAGTTGAGGTTTGTGTGGTAGGCATTATGCATTTATGAGCCAGAGCAAACATTTACTAGTGCTAGTAATTCGTCTAGGGGGCAGAGGAAGAGAAAGGGCGGGAGCAGCCAGGCACCGCACAGATCCTCGGAGGCTGCAGAATCAGCTCACGGGTGGGGAAGAAACGTCCCATCTGTCTGGAGGCACCAGCTCTTTGAAGCTCATTTCCTGCCATGTTGGTCTCCCTGTGCGTCTGATCGGTGAGATCAACCTACAGTCTCAGTCTTTGGACCTTTTCTCATCTCTGTATACTTTAGTGTATGCCCTCTGTCTGTGTTGGAAGCACCCAAATATTTCTCCACTCAGATCTCTTCCGGAGGCAGATACTCACTGCTTGCCTGGCATTTCCATCTGGAAGTCCACAAGGCATCGAGAACATGACATGTCTGAGGCAGACCTCCTGCCATTCTCCCCACCCCACACCCAGATCTTTCTCAGTGTCTTCCTCCAGCTCACTGAATGACCTGGAACCACCCTGACATCTCTCTGTCTCTTATGCCCTGCATGTAATCCATCAGGGGATTCTATTAGCTCTTCCTTCCAAATACGCCCAGGATCTGCCCACTTTATCACCCTCACTGCCATCTCTTCCCTGGACTGTGGCAGTGGCTTCCTTGTGGGTTCACCAGCTTCCGCATCAGGGGTGTGGTCCATTCTGAGGCATCAGGTAAAGGGGTCCTGGAAAATTGCAGTTCAGACCATGACCCTCCGCCCTTTACTCAAAAAACTCCATGGACTTCCCATTGCACTCAGAATAAATGTTCATCATCAGGCCTTCTGATATCTCTCTGGCCTCCATCTTTGCAAGCACACTAAGAACACTCTTCCCTCAGGACCTTTGCACTGGCTGTTTCCTCCACTTAGAACAGGCTTCCCCCAGAGACCCATGTAGTTCAATTTCTCACTTCCTTTATATTTGTATTCTCAAGTAGAGAAGGATTTTTTAAAGAAGAAACAAAAGGGCTAGCCACAAAATATTACCAAATTAAACTACTTTAACATTGAAACTTTGGGCCATCAAAAGACAAAGAATGTGATGAGTTGAGCCACAAACTGAGAGAAGATGCTTGCAATCTATATAGCAGAGAAAGGAGTAGTACACAGAATGTACAGAGAACTCCTACAAATCAAAAAGAAAAAAGACAAACAATCCGACAAGAAAAATGGGCAAAAGATATACATGCTTCACTCAGGAGAAAACACAAATCATCAGTAAACAAGATCTCTGAGGCTCAGAGAAATTCAAATGAAGACAGTAGCACAAACTAAGTCACAGTGAGGAGGATGAATGTAAACTCACATGCACAGATGGAGCGAGGACAACCTGCTACTTATAAGGGTGACTGTCACAGAGCACATGGCTCAGCATTTCCGTTGTCTGGAAAATACCCGGAAGAGACTTGCCTTATATCGTGAAGCATGTATATAAGAATTTACAAAGCAGCGCTGCTTATAAAGTAAAAATCTAGAAATAACCCCCATGTCCATCATCAAAAACTTGGATAAATAATGCCATATTCAAGGGCTCCTGGGTGCTGCAGTCGGTTGAGCATCCGACTCTTAGTTTCAGCTCAGGTCATTATCTCAGGGTCATGGAACCGAGCCCCACATCAGGCTCCATGCTCAACGGGGAGTCTGCTTCAGGACTCTCCCTCTTCCTCTGACCTTCCCCCCACTCATGTGCTCACGTTCTCTCTTTCTAAAATAAATAAATAAATCTTTAAAAAAATAATGCCGTATTCACACAATGGAATACTATACAGCAGTTAAAGTGAATTAACTAACAGTGCAGCAGCATGAGTAGATAATATGAAGATACCGCCTAATTTTTAAAAATCAACAGAAGACTAAATCCAGTATTACACCATTTTTAAAAACCAACAAACCCAACAGTGTGTTGTTTTGAAATGCAGTGTATGAGATACACACACACAAGGGGAGGATAAACTGAAAATTCAAGAAAGTGGAGTTTTAGTCTGCAGGGCAATTCTCCAGCAGCTCTCAGCCTTCTTGTTCCTTGATGGGTGGGTGGGGATCATATAGTTTTGGTCAATTAGCAGAAATGATGAGAATCCTTTCCAGGATGAGCATTTAATTGCCAGGGTGACATTTTCCAGAATGCTCACATGCTTGCTGTCCTTCTCCTCCCTCTCCCCCTTTCTCCCTCTCCTGCATCCCTCTGGCACAGCTCCTGGCAGTGTTTGAGATGGTGGGGAGCTTCACCCAGATGCGATATCAGTAACTTAGGGGCCCATGCGTGTTTATTTTTATATTGTATCTATGCTATATATATATATATATTCCAGGGAAGCCACACAGAGGAGAAGGCCTTCAGATCAGATGTGCTATGAGCAAGAGTCGGCCTAAACAGTGGGCAGGAAAGTAAGGGCATTTCAGGAACTTGGAACAGCATCTATAAAATCCAAGATCGACAAAATCTTCATGTACCCAGAAAATGGCAAGAAGTCCCAAGAGGCTCAAATGCAGGGTGCACGGGCCCGTGGTGGGGCTGTGACCAGAACATAATGCTCCTCACTGAGGAGCCAAGTGGCAGGGGTCAGCTGGACCTGGCTAAATATTCTTGCCAGCAGGTCTTTCTTTTGAGTTCTGTCCCTCCCCTATTTCTGCTCAGCTGCACCCAGCCACGTTGATTTCCACATGAAATTCTTGTCACATAAATAATTCTCAATGCCAAAAGTTCCTATGAAACTCCACCTGTTCCTGGTGCTGCCGGGGGCACAAGAGTTCCTGGCAAAGGCATGTGATAGCATCTGGAAAAAGCAGGGGGTTAATCTGGTCCAGCTAAGTAAACTTTGCCTGGGAGTTTATTTTGGCTTTTTTCCCAAGGAGCTCACAGTCTAGTAGAGAAAACAAGGAAATACATATGTGCCATATGGTGTGGTGGGTCCGTAATGGAAAGAGAGAGTTAGCCACAAGACAGCGGAGATCAGAGGAGGCAAGTGTCCCTTCAACGTGGGGAAAACAGGCCACATGAGCTGAGGGCTGAGGATGGTTATCAGTGACAAGATTTAGTGGAAATAAGATGGTCAGCACCTTTAAGAGCTGGTGAGGGGACATGAGCACTCTCTCACTTTGTGAACGGGCACATAATTTGGCATGACCGCAATGGAGGGCGATTTGCCACCATTTATTAAAACCTTTATACACAAACTCCCATGATCCAACGATTCACCTTTTCTAGGGCTGGGTAAAGGGAACACTCAAATAAACACATGTTCAAAATTGCTCACTTCAGCCTTACCTGTCCTCATAGAACATCTGTGGCCACTAAAGAACCCTCTACAGAAGAATGACTGAATAAATAGTGGTTTGCATATACCATCGAATGCAACATTCATTTTTTAAATGAGATGTGCACTGATTTGGAAATATCTCGAGAAGTATTATTGAGTAGAAAACCCAGATTTTAGAAGGCTGCATGCGGGATGATACTGTTTATATCCACATTTCCACATATATGCATGCACTCACCCAAAAGAAGACTCCCACCCAGGGCTCCCGGCAGGGGTGGTAAGCTCTGAGAATGATAAGGAAGGAGCCTTGGCATGACAGAAGGCAGATGTGGATCAAGGCTGCGGGGCGGGGGGATCTATGCAGAGAGGAGGCAGTGGTGTTTGTTTTTCTCTGCACCAAGCCAGCCGTTGGAACTTGGAAAGGGAAACATTTTATTTCCTGGGAATCAGAGGAGCCTGTCTTCTCCACCTCAAGATGCATGGGTTTGAAGCTTACTGAGAACTTTTCCAAGGAGGTTGGTAAGGAAAGAGGAAGCCTGTCTTCTAAGGCAGTATATTAAATGTGTGTTGAGCTCTGGAATGAGACAAAAGTTCTATGGACCAGGCAGTGTGAATCCAGGCAGAAGACGAGATCCATGGTCAGCTGGGGGCAATGTCCTGCTTCCCTGTGGTCTTTCAGCAAAAGGAGAATCTTACTTTGCCAGGGCCACAGTGAGAGGGTCCAGGTAGGAGCATGAAAAGGAACATCAAAGGGATGATTACTCACCCCGAACATATTCTCTAAAAGTGGAGCTTTCTTAACATGTTGGTCGTCATTGCAGGATTATTGTGGGTAGATGTGAGAGGAGAGGCTATATAATCAGACATGCAACAAAGGCAGTGACTTCTTGTGTGCCCCTCCCCCGCCAACCAGCAGCACAGATCCCAACCCCTGGACCTGGATCTTCCTTACACTCCCTCCCTTAAGGGCTAGAACCTTGTTAAGACTCTGAGTCCAGCCCCAGAGAAGTCTGGAAAAACGTGTAGAGCCTCACTGAAGGAGATTAGGGTCAGTATATGCCTCTTTGATAGTGGTGAGATGGAATGTTTTGCACAAAAGTAGGCAGATAATCCCTGTCCTGTGGATAGAACCCAAATAGGGGAAATGGAGGAAAAACAAGGTCTCCCAGGTGCGTGTAAGTGCAACAGGTGCTCTGGCAGAGGCCATCTCTTATTTCTGGGCTCCATCTGCTGGGATCACTGCGAGTGCTGACATATTCTCATCCCGAGTGAGATGTAGCTCTTATCTGGCAGCTGGAGGGCCAGTGGATAGGTGTACTTAGCTCTAGGAATTAAGAAAGAGTAGAACTATCAATTAGAGATAGGGGAGAGACAATAATTCCCTTTCAGTCTTTTTGAAAAGATTTCATTTAAGTCAAAGGAGAAAATCTCATTGTGATGCTGATAGGTCTCTAACAGCTGACAGTGGTAATTTTCCTTTATCAGAAAGGAGATTTGAGACTCGTAGTCCAGGGCCGGCAGAGTTGGGGCTGGGGTCTCATCTGAAGCTCGACTGGGGAAGGATGGTTACCAAAATTGTGTGTTTGTTGGCAGGGTTCAGTTCCATGTGGACTGTTGACTGGGGGCTTAAGTTTCTTGTGGCTGTGCACTGGAGTCTGTCCTCTGTTTCTTGACAAATGGACCTCTCCCTATGGTGGCTTACTTGGTCAAAGTCAATAAGAGAGAGAGCCAGTAGAGAGGGTCTGCTAACAGGATGCGAGTTACAGTGTTATGTAACCATTCCTGGAAGTCCTATCACATCCTCATTGCCAAATTCTGTTGATTAGAATCAAGTCCCAGGTCCTGCTCATGCTCAGTGTGTGGAGATTACATGAGGGCATAAATATCAGGAGGTGGGGATGACTGGGAGCTGTCTTAGAGTCTGTCTGCCCGGCAGTCATAATTGTTTTTCCAGTCAAGGTAGTCACATACAATTTCTGTTTTCAACAGATTTATGGAATCAAATAAGGATGAAATTGATTTAAAGAAAAATATTGAATCCATGAGAACAAGAATCTAAGTGGATGTCCAGAAATGGCAGAGTGTGGTCCAGAGATTGAGAGATACTCAACGTTATCAGGATGTGCAAATCACACTGCTTTTTCATTCATTCACTTATTGGTTCATTCATTTATCTGTCTGTATTAGGGATCTCCAGAGAAATAGAACGAATAGGGGATGGAATAATAGATAGATAGATAGATAGATAGATAGATAGATAGATAGATAGATAGACAGATAGATATAGAGACAGGTGGTGGTGGTGGGGAGATCTTTTATAAGAATTGGCTTATGGGATTATGAAGGCCAAAAACCCCATGATGTGCCATCTGCAAGCTGGAGACCCAGAAAAATGAGTGGTGTAGTTTAGTCCAAGTCCAAAGAACTGAGAACCAGGGGAACTGGTGTTATAAGTACCTGTCTAAGTGTGAAGACTGGAGAACCAGGTGTATTGAGGTCTGAGAGTCAAAGATAGACAAAATGAGCAAATTTGCCTTCCTCTGCCTTTTTTGTTCTATTCAGACCCTCATAGATTGGATGATGCTCACCTGCATGGGTGAGGCCAGATCTTTTGCTCGGTCAATGCTAATCTTGCCCAGAAACACCCTCCCAGACACACCCAGAAATAATGCTTTACCCTCTTCCTTGGGCTTCCCTTAGTGCAGTCAAGGTGATGCATAAAATTAACTAAGCGTCACATCTGTTCGCTGGTTTGTCCATCTGTTTATTCATGGAACAACATTAGTCCGGTTCCATCCCTGCCCTGTTCTCTGGGGTTGCAGAGATGGGAGGGATGTGCTGATGTCTTTCAAGGAATTTGGTTTCTAAAATATGTCTCTAAATCCTGACTGCTCATTAGAATCCCTTGGAGAGCTTTTAGAACATACCAATGGACAGACACCATCACCGACCAATTGAGTCAGAATCCCCAGTTGTGGGACCCAAGAAATTCGAATGTCCCTCCAGAGTCGAGGTCACCAGTGTGGTGACTTCATGACATTAGTCCACTTGCCATAGAACTGGCAGAGAAATTTTTGGAGATACCATGAGCAAGCCCCACAGCCACAAACCAACCAGAGAGTTCTCCTTGATTCTTCTCCAGAGAACGGAGCCTCCGGGGAGGTGGTTGACTTTGAGGAGGGAACAGACAGACTGAGCCCCACACTGCACTCCAGTCCCTTGTCTTCATCCCTGAGTTTTTCCTGACCTCCAACATGAACTCTAGACCGAGCTCTTCCTCTGCTCTACCTTTCCAGAGGCTGGAGATGGGTGACTCCATATTACATGTGCATTTCATGGTTGAGGTCTCACCATGTGTAACTGGTTTTGCTCTGGGGCAAGACTTGGCATCTTCAGTGGGCGAGGCTAAGCCTTTCTTACTTTGTCACCAGCTGGTGGCCAGGAGACGGAACCCTACCTAGTATCAGATTAAATATTCTTTCGCCTCCCTTGTCCTGTTCTGGCCTCTTTGGGTGTATGAAATGAGTGTATAAGTGAGTGAAAATGTGAATGTGCCTATCCAAGAGGACCATTCATTTATTTGTTGTTTATTAAGCACCTATTACATACTATGCTCTATGAGGGACAGATATACAACCTAATGAATAAGACACAGTTCTGCCATCAGGAGGCTTAATTCCAGGTGGGGAGGCATCAACCATCACGTGAACCAATAAGCAAATTAGATAATTATAGGTCTTGACCAATGTCATAAAGTGCAATGAAGAAAAATCAGGACAGTGGGACAGAAAGTGACTTGGGACAGGCATTATTTTTGGTTGAATGATCAGGGGAAGCCTTTCTGACAGGTAACTTTTGAGTGGTATGTGGATGTCCCAACCATCACCACTTATGGACCAGACCAGCACTCTCCGATAGAATGTTACCTGATCATGGAATATACTCTATCTGCCCCTCCAGCCCCGTAGCCACAGGCCATTCATAGCTATTGAACACTGAGGACTTGCATGTTTAACTTTTTTTTTTTTTTAAGCCCAACGCAGGGCCCGAACTCACGACCCTGAGATCAAGACCTGAGCTGAAATCAACAGCTTAACCGACTGAGCCACCCAGGCGCCCCAAACTTTATTTGCTTTTAATTAATTTACATTGAAATAGCTACATGAGGAAGTGGCTTTCGCAATGGACAGCTCAGAGCCAGACATTTAATGTGAGACCTGAATAGACCTGAATATGAGACCTGAATAGTGAGAAGAAGCCTGCTCTGCAGGGACCTGGGGAAATAGCAGGAAAGAATCAGGGCAGAGCCGATGCAGAAGGGAAGAAATCTGGAGTTCTGGGGGATGGAGAGAGGGCCAGCAGTGCTGGGACCTTGAGCAAATGGGATTGAGTTCAGGGACATATCATATAGAGCCTTAGAGACCATTAAGAGGGGGGTAGATTTTTTTTTAATATAATGAGAGGTGATTGAAATGACTTCTGATAATGATAATGAAAAAAAAAATGTAGCTGAAGTTTACATAGATTTATGAAGTGGGCTTTATGTCTCATTCCATCCTCCATCCTCGGTAGCATCAATGAAATCTTTTGTTGTCATGGAAGTCTTCACTTGTAGATGGGGAAACTAAGGCACACAGAGGTTGAATGCATTACAGTCTGCAAGGAATTAATCTCTGAAGCTGGGCACCGAGGCCCACGCTCTTCACCACTATGCTGTATTCCCTCCCTCTTGGCCAATGTAAGCTTTGGGAAATTCCCTCTTGCTCAACGTGGATGAAGACCTAGAGAGGCACAAGGCTGAGAGGCCGGTAGTGTGGGCTCCAAAAACACCAGAGGAATGGTGGAAAGAAGGGCTTCAATTTAAAATATGTCTTAGAAGTGGAGGCAACAGACAGGACTCCTGAAGGAATTGGGTTGCTGAGGGATGAGTGAGGGGAAGAAGCAGCAGCAATGGCTCATAGGTTTGGGGCTGAGCAACAGGGGGGATGGCGGTGCCCTTTCCCAGGGAGGGGGAGGAGGGAGACTGGGGAGGGCTCACTGGGCTGGTGGGGTGGTGGCGGATGCTGCCATGTGACGTGCTGGGACGGTCATCCCGTGACATTTGGTGCCTCCCTTCAGGCACATTTTCCTTCCTACCTTCCCGTATTTTTCCTTTCCTTATTCCCACCTATGCTCTCTCTTCTCCTTCGTTCCTTCTTTCTCCCATCCTCCAGCAAATATTTACTGAGATCGGTTTGATTCTAGGCAGTGTGTGAAATGCAGGGACACAGCCACACACTAAAGTGTCAAATCACCCTTCTTCTTGGGAGCTGGCTTGCTTTTAGAGGACAGACAGACTCTACAGGGGAAAATAAACACATAAACGAGATAATTTCAGACAAAAAATAAGGCAGATAAAGTGAACAAAAGAGGCTGGTGGAAGGAGAGTAGTTTTAGACAGTGCCTGGGGAAGGGGATTGTGCTCTGAGTGGGTGATGTCTGAGCCAAAACCTGAATAATGAGAAGTCAATTATAGGAGCAGCAGAGGGGTGTGTGTGTGTGTGTGTGTGTGTGTGTGTGTGTGTGTGTGTGATAGACAGAGATGAAGAGAGACAGAAAGAGGTCCTGCCGGGATTGGTGTGCAGGAATGTCTGATAATATAAGAATCTTCCATACTCATAGTATAGCCTGTGGATGTTTGGGTATATCTTTTTTTTAAAGATTTTATTTATTTATGTGAAAGAGAGAGGGAGAGAGAGAGAGACAGCATGAGCAGGGGGGAGGAATAGAGGGAGAAGCAGACTCCCTGCCGAGCAGGGAGCCCGATGCGGGGCTCGATCCCAGGACCCTGGGATCATGACCTGAGCCGAAGGCAGACGCTTCACCAAAGGAGCCACCCAGGTGCCCTGTTTGTGTCTCTCTCTCTAGGTGTGCGCTGAGCTTCTTTCCTATCTATCTGTCATTTCTCCATCTGCTATATGATCAGATTGATTGGTTTGAAAATCTGTTTAGTATTTCATGCGCCCCAAGCTGTGAAAGTTGGATCTAAATACAGGCACAGTGGGAAGCACTAATTAATTTATGATTATACTTAACATCATTGAAGCTGGAGATCTTGATTTGGGGCTGCAACTTGAGGAAGGAAATATCTCAAGGACAACATGGAAGGCTCTGACCAGGGCGCTAGCTTGTAGAAGAGGCTGTCTGTCCTACCATCCTGGCCACGTTCAGGAAAAGGGAGCCTCTGGGCTGCATTCTTACAGCCGAGAGCACAAGTTGCCTTCAGCACTATCTCAGTCGCAGGCAAGTGCTTTGAGTGTCACCTGTCTGGCTGACCAGGTTCCTTGATCACTCGGAGGAAGAACGTACACATTATTTGCGAAAGCAAAGTTCATTTTAAGGAACCATACAGGGTAAACATTCGGGGATCTCATCATCGGCACAGGTCCCAGGTGGCGTTCTCTGAGAATGTGTAATACACAGGCTTCATGCCGAATTAGCAACAGTCATCAACCCTTGTCCTGATCTCAGGGTGGTAGGATCGAGCCCGGTGTCAGTGGGGAGTTTGCTTGGGATTCTCTCCCTCTGCCCCTCTCCCCATTTATGCCTGCTCTCTCTTTCTTTCTCTCTCTCAGTCAAATAAATTAATTAAATCTTTAAAAAATAATAAACTAAATAAAAGGGCCCTAATCCCATTCATGAGAACTTCACCCTCATTACTAATCGCCTCCCAAAGGCCACACCCCCAAAACCATCACATTGGATGAGTGTATGGGTTTGGGGGGAGGTGAGGAACACAAACATTCAGTCTACAGCAGCATCATAAGCACCAGCCCTTTTAATCCTCATAAAACACGCTCTGCGATTGGTCTTGCTTGTGACCTCCACTGTATACAGTGAGGAATTCAAGGTTTCCCAAAGTCCTTCATAGAGTAAGAACGGCAGAACCAGGCTCCTGGGGGCCAGACCAGCTGGTGAGTCCTCTGCCAGCAGCTTGGGGGACATTCCTTTGGAGGCAGAACACCAGGCTCAGGAGGGACGGCCACAAATGGTCAATCAAGTGATGCTCTAGGCAAGCAGGTGATGACAGGCCCTCCCCCAGGGGCCCAGGTGAGTGTCTTGAGAAGCACATGGAACAAAGCAAGGGGTGGTCCCAGATAAGGCAAGACTGCCATGAAAACCTGGCATACGGGCCGTCACCTTCAGGAAGAGCAGTGCGTCTGTCACTCTGAGTTGCGGTGGCCCGCACGGTTAGAGGCCGCAGGGCTTAGATGTGCATAGGGGAGGCGTAGCAAGCAGGGTTTGGATGGGCACCGGGATGCTGGTGAGAAGAAAGGAGGCTGGCAGCGCCCCAGAGGCAGGGCTGAGCTGACACACAGCTGGGAGTGGAGGGGAGGCGGAGAGACTTGGAAAGCAGCCTTCCCGAGAGGACCCCTCTCCTGTCACCGTCTGTTAAATCGTGAGCACGAGGCCCCAGTGCAGACACGCTGACACCTCCGTAATCATCATTTACTTGTGGCACCTGCCCTTTGAAACGCTGAGCCCGAGGAAAGAAAATACAATAAACCGGCCAACAGAGGTTGGTGGGTGAGGATCTGCAGCGGGGTGCTCTTTGAATGTGGATGAATAAAGCATCAGAGAGGTGCGCTCTGGGGGGAAACCCCAGTTTCCACCAGGTGAAGTGTGTTCCAGAATCTCAAGGATTCAGAGTCAGGGAGCGTCTTGTTTTAGATCCTCCGGGGCGAGATGGTCCAATAACAAAAGTGAAAGAGCTGGAGAGACAGTTGTGGGCAAAGAGAGCTGGTGGAAGCTGAGGTTAGAGGCAGACAATGGTTTCGATTTTAGAACCATGCTTCCAACCTGTGGGCTTGAGAATTATTACAAAGGACTTCCCTGGCCCTGTAGATGCCACGCATGGAGTAGAAACTAAATCAATAAAAATCTCATATATACACGCACGCACACACCCCCAGGGCAACCTGAATTCATTTCAAAGGATTGTTGAATTCATAGTTGCTTTCTGTCCATATGTGTTTTCCAGATCAATCCATTCGAACAAGTTCACTTCCATCACACGGTGGTCGCATCGATGCCAAAGACAATTGGTGGTGCTGGGAAAGTCAGGGACAACAGGGAGAAATAGAATTGATGCCTACAATTGGCGTAAAATGAGGCATGGCCCCCAAAAGTGGCCAGGTTCTGCCCAGCAGTGAGGCTTCCCAAATGGCTAGGCACCTCAGGGTGGCAAGGAGAAAAAGAGTTCTAGTAATTCACTGGAATATATGCCCAACCGAAGCTGTTCAGTGCTCTAAGAGTGGGTTGTATCAACCCCTGTTTGAGGTGGGTTTCTGTGTCTCAAGAGTCATCATTTCTGTAGGGGTGCATCTATTAGGCAACCTACGGTAGTCCTACAGCTTCAGAATTGGGGCAGGGCCATTGTCCTACATTTGCTCAACAAATAGATATGTTCACACCTACTATGTGCTACATTACACTGGCTGCAAGAAGGGCTAGGTACTGATGTTCTGTACCAGGGTGCCGGATACCTTTTCTTGTGAATGAACAGATGTTATCCCCATTCAATGAAGATGGAACTGGGGATCAAAGACACGCAGTGGGTTTGCTCAGAGCAAGTGTGGTTTAGAGATGGAACCCGGAAGTTAAACGCTTGGCCACACACCTTTGTCAGGGTGAGTGTGCACTCAGTAAAGCTTCTAAAGGAGGCGATGGGGGAGGGCTGGGATTCAGTAAACCCTCCACCAGTGATTCCCAACCCGAAACTCATGCACATCTATGAATTCTCAGAGACAAGGACAGACCTCTTAAACTATTCTTACAATTTCAAAAAAATGCACACTTCTTCAGGGCAAGATCTTGCTCTTGGTTTAATCTCCCAATTCTAGCATGGTGCCTGGCAAACACATAAATGGATAGTTTTCTTTTGTTTTTTTGACTAAAATTTGTTTCAGCATCGTGATCTTGGCTTTCTCTGATGAAGAAACCCTAATTGTATACACTCTGATATATAAAATAATAAATTTATAATTACTTGGATAACTTGGTTCCAAAACTCAGATCCAAGGAAGGGAAACATCTGTTGGGTAAGAGATCAATATGGAAATCCGTTCAGGCATGCGAGGGAAGACATTCAACCTTCTGTGATAGACTGGCATTTCTCCACCCTCCAGAGGCAGTTGGGCACACCTAGAACACCTAGTCTTCTTCCAAGCTCCAGAGAAGGTGCTGTGAGCCCTTCATCTGCCAAGTTTCTCTTTGGGGCTTGATTCAAGAACATGCATGTTAGGACCTTAAGAATATTCCATGTGACCAGCTCCTGACTACTCAGGGAGTGAAAACACCATTGGGTTGATAAAACAAAACTGTGAAATCCTCATTGTACTCGTGTGGGAGACAGAGAACAACCTCCAAAAAGCTGTGTGTCAGCCTACTGTAGAACTGGAAATGGCCTGAAAGGGGTCTTCCTTCTTTCTGTTTTGATTTGTCTTGTGTTGTGTCTCTGGCCCCAAAAGGACTTAGGGTCTGTGGTGTCATTAACTTCTGATCTTTTGAGATAAGTGCCACCCCATGTGGTTCATGACACTTGGCGGTCCCCAGAAGGGAGTAAGGAGCATCTTTGCCCAAGTAATTCTTCTCTCAGAGTGGAGTATGTTCTCATTTTCCCTTTCTGGTTCCTGGCATCTGCGGATATCCCAGACACTCGTCTTACTCATTTGTGATGACGTCTTCAGAAACGTATCCCCTAGGATCCTGGGCTGCCTTACAAAAGGTGTCAGAGGTGGCTCTGAATAATTATCAGTAGAGGACTTCTGTTCAGACTTGTCATATGGGTTTCAAGTCAAGTTTAATTTGTATTAGAATAAAAACCTCCCAGTGCACCATGCAATACGTGCCCTCCTTACTACCCATCACTGGGTGTTATATGCAACTAATGAAGCATCGAACTTTACATCGGAATCCGGGGATGTACTGTATGGTGACTAACACAATGTAATAAAAAATCATTAAAAAAAAATAAAAAAAATAAAAAATAAAAAGATGCACAGGAAAAAAAAATAATAAAAACCTCTCTTGAAACCAAGGACCAAGGGATATATGGTGGTGGTGGTTGGGGTGGGGGGTGAGGGTAGTGATAAATTCCCTGCCTTTTCTTCCAGATGAGTCTCCCCGGGCAAAAACCAAACACAGGATAATTTCGCCGTAGGTCACTGTAATCCATAAATTATTAATATATCATCCAGCGCCATCTGCTCTGAGTCCCATAACCCCACTCCCAAGGCCCTCAAGCTTAGCAGTGGCCCCAGTCTTCTGACGTCAGGAAAGTCAAAGCCATTAGGAGGAAGTTCCTCAGTATTGCTCTGCCTGATCCTACCCATGTCCCACCACATCTCAAGCCCTTATCAACTGTTATGCCAGGTTTCTCTCTGGGTAAGAATGCCTACTGGACCTTCGTTTCTCCACTGAAGGTTGATATCCTATCCCTTTCTCCAGGCTCTAGCTCCACTCTGGACCTTCCTCTCCTTGTCCTATTTAAGAGTGGTGAGAACCACAGGCTCTACTGGGTTTCAAATCCCCACCGTGCCACAGAGGAGCTGTGTGATCTTAGTCAAGGCACGTAACTTCTCTGAGCTTCAGTTGGTTCATTGAGAACATGGGGAATAAGGGTAGCTACCCCCTCCGCCTACTTCAGTGGGGCTCATGCTCCTACAGAGACCCTCCGAAACGTTCTAATCCTAAAATAGCCATACCTGTCCGGCCCAAACTTTATTTTTTTTATTTTCAATTTTTTTTAAAGATTTTATTTATTTATTTGACACAGAGAGACAGCCAGCAAGAGGGAACACAAGCAGGGGGAGTGGGAGAGAAAGAAGCAGGCTCCCAGCAAAGGAGCCCGATGTGGGGCTCGATCCCAGCATCCTGGGATCACGCCCTGAGCCGAAGGCAGATGCTTAACAACTGAGCTACTCAGGCGCCCCTGGCCCAAACTTTAAAAACAACAAAAATGCCTAAGACCTGGGTTTGCTCTTTTTTCCCCCACAATGTGGCCGTGTGTCATTTAAAACTGGAATGCTTTCCTCGTCTTTTTTTCCAGTTATTTAAATTCTTTGTGTATCTTCAAAGCCCAGTTCCTTCTTCCCTTTCTCCTCCTCCTTTCTCACTCCTTCCTTTCTTCTTGTCTTTATTTCTCCCCTCCCTTCTAATCTCCTTTATTCTTTGCTACTTCTCTTCCCCCTCCCGTCCTCTCCTTTGCCCTTCCGGTCTCCTCCTTCTCCCTCCTGTGGGCATGCGGGAATGCCCCTGAGACTCAGTTTGGTTTGAAAGGAGACATCTGCCCACAATAGAGATGTCCTATCTGAACCACAGACCAAACATGGGTATTCAGACCTTTCCTTCAAAGAACTTACCGTCCGTCCGTGGAGGGCAGGTACCAGGCATGCTTGATCCTCAGTATTAGACCCAACACCTGGTGCATAACAAGCACCAGTAAATACTTGATGGGATTAATGAGAGGATTGAAACTAACATAGCCCTTTCACTGTGCAGGTCCAGAGAGAAAATCCCTGTCCTAAATTCATTCAGCAAGTTAGTTAAGTCTGAGCTCTCACTCAAGATCCCTGCATTCTGGGCTTCAATTTGGCTGATCGGCATATGGCCCCAGGGCATGCAGCTTTTCTTGGGTCTTTCTACAAGACAGATAGTTTCCAAATGGTTTGAATATTCCCCTTCAGAGATTTCCAGGATTCCTGAATCAGGGCTTGAAAAGCACAATGAACTTTCCAAGAGAACTGGGCAGGGCAAATCCTGCCTATGTGTCCTTGGACAGGGTTCACGGTCACGCCGGCGCTCCACAGTCACCCCGGCGCTCCACGTCCACATCTATATAACGGACTCAGTGAATCCTAGGGTATTTGGTGAGCTTTAGCCAGGAGAACCATGTGGAACCACCTTGTTTGGGGCTCGGCAAGCAGCAGGAGCTCGATGGACTTCCTAAGTGAGTTCTTTCCTCACTGCGGAGGAAGTGGCCCAACCTCATGCCCTTGCTCTAACCACCATTCTCTTGGGTTACAGTTCATCAGGAGGGCTCAGAAAATATTGCTAATTTATGCACCATTTGTTCCACGGGAAAATGCATTTGGGAAAATGTGAGCTGCCCACATACCTCCAATTCAGGCAAGCCAAAGGCAAATTCTGCCACTGACCCTTCCAGAGAGAATGGGCACTTTATATCTAACACGGGTGATTGCTTTCTCCCTCGGCGTTCATGATGGTATCCATTTGCTTCAACCGAGGAGGCCCCAGAGAGAGATATCACAAATTGAACGATGTAGCTTGATCTGGCAAGAATTTCTGGGGATTCTGGCCCGGGTTTCTGTAACTCCCTGTGGTAAGTCAGTGACAACCCACCTTTACAGCATAACATAATGAGGCTCGTTTTAACATTCAGCTTTGCCACCCACTAGCGGAGTGACCTTGGGCCAGTCCTATAACCTTGCCGAGCCTCTCTAGTTCTGTTAAGCATTGTCGGGCAGCCACAAAGAGCTCGGGCTAGCTATGGTGCAAGACAGACCTGGGGATGAATTTCAGTGCCCCCTTCTTGTGACTTTGGGCAAACGAATCCATTTCACTAGGCCTCAGCTTCCGGACCTCTATAATGGGGATAACAGTAATGTCTTCTTAAGAGAGTTGTTGAAATATTCACAGCTAACGTATCGAGAACTTTCTCCATATAAGGGACTCTTTTCGATATTAACTTACTTCACCTTCATAAAATCTCTCTGAGATGTATCTTATTAGTACGATGCCCGTTTTCCAGATAATGAGACTGAGACACAGATTATCTGGGTTAAGTCATTCGCCCAGGGTCACACAGCTAATAAGTGGATCCAAACTCAGAAAGTCTGGAGTCTGTGCGCTTAACCGACTAGGCTGGAGAGTCCAGTATCTCGAAAGTGCTTAGAGAAGTGGGTCCGGCATCAGAATTTGGATTCAGACCACAGCCTGGAGCGAGCACTCTGTGACTGGTACGCGGAAACTTCTGTTAGCAGCGTCTTCGGCGAGGCCCTCGGGCGCCGACCTGCACTCACATGGGGCTTGTGCTCCGCAAAGCACCCCACCCCCCGGAGCGGGAGGGGGGGCGGTGAGCGTGTTGGATGGGGGCTCATAAACATTTGGGGCTCTGAGAGCAGATGTGTGATCTTGCAGAACGCTTCTTGCGTCAGGACTGTGTGTCGACGTTGATGTCACGGCTGCTCTGAGCACCCCAGATACTGTTAACGAGCTGTTCCAAGCCCAGATGTGGTGTTTTCGCACCATATGGTCCACACTGAAGTGCATGGTCTTTCAGACAGGAATGGCACGGAACTCACTCACGCCGCACCTCCGTGCGTGGAAAACCCACTTAGAGGGACCCTGCCCTCCCGCTGCCCCAATTCTCCTACGTCCAGGGATCACGCTTTCATCTGTATGCCAGTCATGGATTCACCCACCAACCCCAGACAGTGAGGGGGCGGCCGTCCTATGTGGCAGGCACTGGGTTAGACCTGAGGGATACAAAGGTGAATAGAATATTGCCTGTGGCTTTGAGGGACTGGGACTAGCCATGAAGGGCTAGGGAACAAATCATATGATGCCAGTATTCTAAGCTCTATGGTACAGGTAGTTAGCAAGGACTGCAGGAATGAAAAGGAATCCGTGAATGAATGAATGAATGAATGAATGAATGAATATAACTGCTGCAGAATCCTTCTCGGGAAGGGGGAATGGCTACTTGATATCAGCTGAGCAGCTACTGCGGGTCTTCTTACTGGCAACAGATCCTGGGTGGCTCATACCACACAGTTGTATCTTGGCTCAATGAGATGGTCTCACCGCGCGTGCCCCAATGCCGGACCTCCCCTTCAATGCCGTGTTTTAATTCATCTGTAACACGATCAAAGACATTTAGACTCCTCTGCTCCCCTCTGCCTTCCCTGGCACCCCTCTTGTTCCCTTTTGCACTGAGCACTGGGCTGGGCACACACTGGCTGGGAGGTGGGGTGCCATTTCATCCCAGATGCTTCAGATAAAGACTCGAGATCCCTACATGTCTTGACAGACTGTAGCAATTAGCCAGAGTGAAGGAGATGAATTTGAAAGGGGCCCATTGTAAAGACAAACAAATACCGAGGTCTGCGAAGTGAATGGCGGAGACCAAATGAGAAGAAAAATCTAGCAGCTGCTCTTGCACTAAAGAAAAAAAAAAAAAAAACACGAAATAAGCAAGCAACAGTATATGTGAGGGATTAAAAATCTGGATAGGGCCGTGTAAAAATATCTATCTTCAGGTATTTTTTGCACCAGTATTTATTTAATATTTTCATATTGCAACATGAGTTTCATACTAAGAGAATATATTTCTCCAATTGAATTTCAGAAAGTAGGACATCGTCATGTTCCTTAAACTCAGGCTGAATTCATCTGTCACCAGCCTCCAGGTCAGAAAGTGTGGTTGGTGACATGGGCTTGAATGAGAATACCCATTATCCCTAGACCCGTTCCTTCGTTTAGTTGTTCAGCTTTGCCATGTGGTCAAATAGAAGTATTTTTTTTCCTTGCTTTTCTCTAAGAATTGCTGTGCCGATCGACGGTCTTGTAGACCTAGTGTCGGTTTTAAAGACTCTGGCATTCACCAGGTGCTATTCTAACCAGAAGGAAGGGACTCCTCTTAGCCCTATTTTTTTTTTTTTTTTGAGATGAGAAACTTGGGGTTCAGTGTGGGTTCAGGATGCTTCCTAGAGGGCTTCCAAACTTCAGAGTAAATTTGGGTTTTATCAACTTCCCAGGGACGGGGGTAATCAGAAGTTCTCCAGTCCTGCACATCTGACTCCCAAAGGCTCTGCCTTCCTGAGCCCTGCCCCTCTGAATGAGACAGTTAAACCTGGTGAGAGCCGAACAGGCACATAAAGATATTCAAACCACTTTGGAGAACAAGTTCGTCCAAGATGAGCATGACTGTGGCTGGGGCGATTGCTTTGATCCAAAGACTTCTGGCCATCCAGCCATTATGCGCTAACAACATCTGACTCTATGTGAAGCTCTCTACTGGGCAAATTCCTCTTGCCTAATAAAAGTGCTTGCCAAGAAAGCTCAAAACCCAGTAGCAATTAATTATTGACAGAGCATGTGAATTAGAGATAAAAGAAAAGTCGTTCTTTCTCCTCACACGCGATAGTAAATAAATTTAATTATGGTAGGGGAGCTAAGGGATCTTCGTCTGTATTAAGCTTTATTAGCTGGGACATTTAAAAGCATGTCATCACAACAAAGAGGCCTTGTGTAATCCTAAATGTACCACTTTGGTGCAGGGCTCAGAAGTGAATGGATTTAATGGAGCACATGGTGGCAGATGGCCTGCTCTACCGACAGGTATAACAGGTTTACCGTCAATTAACTTTGGTCTACATATGCCTATAGCAAATTGACTGTATAATAGGATCCTGAGCCTCTTTTATCATTGATAGGCCTGCCACAGTGGGATTGGGGGACACATAGCATCAAAACCTCTTCAATGTCTTGAAGCTCCCAAATGGGACGAAGGCCACTCTGAAGGTGAACATGGTTGGAGGGGTGGGTGTGGAGATGCATCCTAGGGAAGGAAACCGAGACACATGGTGTGGGATCTACCACTGGCCCACTGGGCAAGCTTGGGAGCAAAGTAAAGAAGAACTCCATTTCTAGAACCAGAGCCATGCTAGATGCCTTCGTGCTGGATGTCGTTTTTATTCTGAACTTGAACTTGAGGTGAGCTTTAGGATTTTACAGAGGACAATAAGGGGACGTGATTGAACTTGTTCAGGTCACAAAGCTTGTCTGGTTCCCTGTCTCTGGGCTTCTTTTCTTCATTTGCACAGCGATCCCTTTGGACCAGGTCAAGACTCAGCATATGTTTTCCTAACGGGCCAGTGAGTAAATATGCTTGGCTCTGTGTGTCTTAAAGTCCCTGTTGCAACTACTCAGCTCTGCTGTTGTAGCACAAAAGCGACCAGGGACAGTACATCAAGGAAGGAGTGTGGCTGTGTTCCAGGGAAAGTTTATTTATGGGCATTGAAATTTGAATTTCATATAATTTTCATGCATCACAAAATGTTATTATTATTATGTTGGGTTTTTTCCCAACCGTTTAGAGATTAAACATCAGTCTTAGCTGCGAGCCATACAAAAAAAATGAGAGGCAGGGAGTAGTTGGCCAACCCCTGGTCTAGATAATCTTTGAGTTCTTGGGGCGCTCAAACATTTTCCAAAAGCCGCTGCGACAATAGTAATATCCTTGATTTATTAAGCTCTTGCACGTGCCAGATTCTGTGCTAAATGCTTTACAAGTGTTATCTCCCTTAATCCTTATACTACAGTGCGAAGTAAGTGCTGTCATTACCTCTGTTGCAGAGATTACACAAAACTAATACATAGAGAAATTAAGAGTGTATCTCCGTTGAACGTAACTGGTAAGAGATAGGGCAGCAGTTGAAACCCAGGTGTATGAGGTTCCCAGGAATGAAGGCAGAAGCCTAATGCCGCCTTTCCTGATAATACCATAATCAGAGCCTCAGTAGGACATGGAGTTAAAAAGAATCCCTAGGACTTATCGACGAATTTTATTTTGTAGCTCCCCACGAGGAGCTCTGTATGTCACACGTTTTGTACGAACAGTTAACACGTTCTGGATGGGAATGACCACTCTCTTCCTTTCCCTCCCTCTTCCAGAAATGTGATGCCTAAGACTTTGGATGGGCAGGTAACCATGGAGAAGACGCCGAGTTACTTTGTGACAAACGAGGCTCCCAGGCGCATCCACGCCATGGCCAAGGACATAAAACTGATCGTGGTGGTGAGGAACCCAGTGACCAGGGCCATCTCTGACTACACCCAGACGCTGTCAAAGAAACCCGAGATCCCCACCTTCGAGGTGCTGGCCTTCAAAAACCGGACCCTAGGGCTGATCGACGCCTCCTGGAGTGCCATTCGAATAGGGATCTATGCTCTGCACCTGGAAAACTGGCTCCAGTATTTCCCCCTCTCCCAAATCCTCTTTGTCAGTGGTGAGCGACTCATAGTGGACCCTGCCGGGGAAATGGCCAAAGTACAGGATTTTCTAGGCCTCAAGCGTGTCGTGACTGAAAAACATTTCTATTTCAACAAAACCAAGGGGTTCCCTTGTCTAAAGAAGCCAGAAGACAGCAGTGCCCCAAGATGCTTAGGCAAGAGCAAAGGTCGGACTCATCCCCGCATCGACCCCGATGTGATCCACAGACTGCAGAAATTCTACAAACCCTTCAACATGATGTTTTACCAAATGACTGGTCAAGATTTCCAGTGGGAACGGGAAGAGGGTGACAAATGAGGTTAGAGAAGCAGAGGGAAGGCCAGTGAATAGCTAAGGAGGCTCCTTACCTGAGTCCTGAAATCCCCCCACCGGGGTCTGTAGCCTCAGCCTCGCTGGAGAGCCAAGTAGATCCCCTCCTTTGTCCAGCCGGGATTGCTTCCAATGCTGTAGGCTTAGGCAAAGGGATGGATCCCACCGCATACTCACGGAGGCACTGGGTTTGCCGGGGCAGCGGCATCTGGTTGACCAGATGGCCACCAGGAGCCACTGCTAATTCTTGTCTTCTGCTAATTAATAGAGTCTGAAGACAGGATAAATAGCTGTCAAGGTCAGAGACCGTGCCAGGAATGTTTCTTTACGTGATTTGAAAAAGAAAAGAGGAAGGAAGGTCTGCTTTGGCCACTTTAGAAGCCTGAGTCCTAGCCCTGCATCTGGCACGGCCCTCTGCTGTACAAACCTTTGCTTCGGCATCTCTCCAGAACAATACTCGTGGCTGAGTGCTCCAGGACTCCTAGGGAGCAAGGTCCTTTCTCTGAGGTGTCTCTAGCCTTCTCCTTCAAGGTCTCATCCCACAACCTTTGACGTCCCCCCTCCTCACCTTATGAAGGCAAAGGCATGCACATTCCTCACCAGAAAACAAAAACAAAAACAAAAAACAAACAAACAAAAAAACAAAACAAAAAGCTGACACCCTTGGAAGCCTTCTTTCCAAGAGCCCTCCTAGGAGGGTCCCGGGCTGTGGTGAAACTTAGCATAGGCCCTCGTGATAGAATCAGGCCTACATGGCTGTCCTCGGAGCCGTGTGATTGCCTCTGAGTTCTGAGCCCTGAGATTGGTAAAGACAAATGTTATTTCTGGGGGTGAAAAAAGAAGGCCAGATCTTTTGGTGGGAGGTCTCCACATGTGAAGACCCTTAGCACCACGGCTCTGAGGAATGCTTTCGGGGTGGACTCTGTCTCTTAGGGTCCCCACGGGGCAAGGACCAGATAGTTGGCATGTCTTCCGTTATGAGTAATCCTGAGAAACACAACCAACAGGGGATCAGTCACCATTCTTCTGTTTGCCCCACCGTGTCCCCTTCATGGTCACCTGATGCTTCACTTACTCTCTTCAGAGATGGCCCATTGGGGCAGTGACAGAGTGCCCACTCCATCTATGGCGGGTTGTCGGATCCGGTCTGCGGATGTGGGGGAGGGCAAGGGCTGTCTGCGGACACCCCCATCAAGGGCTGCTGAACGAAGTGTCCCTTCCCATTACTTTGATTTGATTAAAAGGCCACATTTGACGCCAAGCACTTGTTCACTGATCTCCAAAACCAGGAACTGTTCTAGTAAATTTGGAAGTATGTATGAGTGGGGGGAGCTAAGTCTGTTCACCTGTTATTAAACTCATTTCTTCCGCTAAATGAAAACTGTGTTGTTATAAAGCTTCATGCAACCTGACTGATGGGCTTTGACCGTGTGTTTGTGTTGGTCACCTCCAACCCCACCCCGACCCTCGAATTCTGGGACGATCCCTTCTCCTCCCCGTGGTGGCCAGAAAGCCCCAGATTAGAGAATCTTGTAGGAGATTCTGTCTGCAGAGCCAGATCATTCCCAAAATAGCACAAAAGAAGTGACTCTGTAAGGAGTGCAGCTTTCTCTCTCTTAACTAATCCCAACGAGGAATGGACTGATATGCTAGACTCAGAAACAACCTTACAAATAATTTTTGCCAGAGAAGAAAGTGGTTTTTGAACCGAAGGCCACGAATATGCCTTCACCACCAAAGCAAAAAGAAGATACAGGTAAACACACACAGGCACATACAAACCCATCTCTTCGAAGGAAGAACATGCACGCTGGTTCAGAAGAGCGTTTTCTGGGCTGGCTGATGTGGGTCTTGTATGAGCAGAGCAAAGAGTGGGT
This sequence comes from Ursus maritimus, assembly GCF_017311325.1. Taxonomy (NCBI): domain Eukaryota; kingdom Metazoa; phylum Chordata; class Mammalia; order Carnivora; family Ursidae; genus Ursus; species Ursus maritimus. The sequence goes on along the minus strand of NW_024424452.1, from coordinate 19,314,113 downwards.
CTAGCTACCCATCAGGGGCAGCTGTGGGGATTTTTCAGGCTACAGCTTCCTGACCATCATTCCTGACCACACTTCTCGTGGAATCAGGAGCTCTAGGGCGGAGCCCAGACACCTGTCCCTTCAAAAATATTCTTACAGGAGCTGGAATTGAGAACAGCTTTAGGCAAGTCTTGCTTGTTTATTTCTTTGCCCTGTCATTCTCGGTCCTGTCCTCCTTGTAGGCTTTTGTGGGGATTACTCCCAAGAGAAGTGGCCCCCAGGTTGTCATGGCTTCCTGGGGCAAACATGGTCTTTCTGGTTTTTTTGAGGGGGGGAGTTCAGTGGGAACTAGGTAAGGGGTGATCTCACAACGTAGACAGTCAAAGGAGCATCTGGTTCTAAGAAGTCTTAAAGATAATTTTCTACCAGCTAAGAATTAGGACCATTACACCAGCCTACGCTTACCCTCATCTCTTCTCACGTGGGTGGACATACATGGACTCGGCCCCTCAATTACACTCACTTTCCACTTTTCCATCTCCCTGGCTGTCTCTCTGTCCCCATAAACCCAGAACATCAACACCTTAAGTGCCGTTTAAAAAGGAGCCTTGTAATTATGTGTCTTCAAGTAAATATGACAAGCAAATCCATTTTTAATAGGGTGAGCTGACGGTTAATAGGCCATTCTCACCTGGAAAATAAAAGTGGGGAACCTCAGCCCCTTAAAGTATGTATACAGTCTTACATCTCACAGCAGGCTTAAATTCTCTGGAGAAATCCGGCAGAAGCAAAGCCTTGAGAGCTTGAGGATTTTTACCTTAAAGGTCTATTTGGTGATAGGGTTGAAAGCTCATGGTTTGGAAAAGAAATGGAAACTTGACATGCTTAAGGTCTATTTTCTGCAGTGTCTGCTCTGGCTTGATCCTTTCGACTCTGGGAGTGAGCCACTAAGCCATGTCCCCTTCTTCAGTGGGGACACTTGACAAAGGAATTATTTCCTATCCAGAAAAGCTAAGTCAACCTGCTAAAATAGAGTCAGGTTAATAATACTTCCGCCCTATTTAAACGTGAGCATTGCAACTCACAGGAGATTGAATTTTGTATTTGATTTCAATTAGCAAAGCATAAATTATATTTAATTTTCTATTCCCCTTTTCCCTCGAATGGATGATTCACAGCTCTGGAAAGGCTGCTGCGTGTGGTTCAGAGATGAGAAAAGGAGAATTCATCCCTCCCAATAGTGCAGCTGACAGTGCTCCCATATTCATCGCTTCTTGCCAGCATTATTCTGTACCTGAAATGTAGGAAAGCCTTGGCCTTGCTACTTAGACCTACCAGCTCAAAGCACAACAGCAATAATAGCAAAAGCACTCAGCAGCCCCATTTATCTTCCTTCTGACCGTATATGAAAACCATGACTTCAGTTTCATCCAATTTCTTACCTTTCCTGTTCCTTCCCATTGGACCACCCTTGGCCCCCTTATTCCCTAAAGAAAACTTCTGTCTCACTGCTGTCGGAAGAGAGGTGGCTGGGGTCTGTCCTTGCCTCTCTCTGTGTCTTGGACAAGTGTCACTGACCATCTAAACCTTAGTTTTCGTATCTCTAAAATGGGTATACTTAATCCTTACCCCACCTACCACTCAGAGCTTCTGTGATGATCAAAACCAATGAATAGATGGAAGGTATTTGAAAAGAATGAAGAGCTTGAATGACACAATGGATAGTGATGATGATGGTGATGATGGTGGTGGTGGTGGTGGTGATGGTGAAGAAGGAGGAAGAGGAGGAGAAGGGAGGAGGTTCTCAGTACCCCTTCTATAACAGCATGCCTTTACGGTGTTCTAAGATTATATCTTTACTCAGACTGGACAATTATGAGAATGTTAAGAGAATATGAACCAGCACTGATCTTGCTCGAAGCTGAGGCCAGAAGAAAAGCGCTCCATAGCACAGGACTGGCTGAATTTCAGGCATTCAAATGCAACCCTTCTCTCTGCTGTCGGGACCCTCCCCTCACCCCATACACAGACCAGTTCTCCTCACTGTGGCTTTTCCCTCGCTCCACACTCAAGGTTCTTTTAGAAACAATGGGGCCAAACAAATCCTCTGGAGACGAAAATGGGAGTGAAGTTTTCAAGCCTCCAGGCTATGAATTCTGTGCCTGGAGCTCTGACTCCTGAAAGTTTAGGGGGGAGACAAAGAAGTTGGGTTGGGGGATCTCCTCAGGCTTTTGTGTAACTAATCGGCTTGGGGAGAGATGAGTTTGTATGATAAGCTTCTCAAGGGAGTGAGGATGTGTCCTTTTCAGATATGAGAAACGTGAGATCACTTTTTTTAATTGCGAAAATTTCCTGTGTTACAAGATAATCATAGTATGTCATCTGTCATCCAGGCAGGGGATCAAGACCAAGGAAATATATGAGATGTGGGTCCCCTGATGGAAGATGGACAAGAATCTCGAGTTTCCCTGGATATAGGAATGGATATAACACTGCTCTAGAGTCAATCATGTTTCGTTCTGACTTTTATTCCACAAACATATGTATAGATGACCAAGTGGCAATTGAAAGAGATATGAGAGAGAGAAGCTGCTTTTGCAGGGCTCCCAGCCTAGTGGGGAAGATGGACACAAAAGAAATACATATAGAGAAATACATATAGAGAAGGGTTACATTGTTATGAGAGAGGATGCCCAGGGCGCTATGAAAACAGGAAATTGGGGTAGGGGTAACTGACCAGGGGAAAAGAAGGACCACTATAGACTTAACGGCATTGAAGACCACACGGAACAGTGTTTTCTCTCATCCCAAATCATAAGATTATTCTTATGCTCCAGACTTATGCTAAAACAGAGTGAGGTAGACACTAACAAAAGATGAAAAATACAAGATTGTATTAAGAAAGCTGTTAGGGACTTCGGCGGGGAGGAGGAGCGTATATGAGGGGCTTTGCTATCAAGGATCACCTTTTCCCAGAAGGCAGGCTGACTGTAGCCAAGCCCCGTAATAGGAAACATAAATTCTTCCAGACACAGCCCTTGCTCCCTACCACCTATAGCTTCCTTAGCATTGTCTCGGACCAAGGTCAAAGGATGACCTTCTTCCCTTAGCTGTCAGCTACTTGTTGATTCATAGATCAAGAAGGAAACACCAAACCAATAGAAATCCAACTTTTCTGAAAATGCTGAAGTCAGTAATAGTTCAAATGAAAACACACGCACGTACTCACACATCTTAGATTGGATTCAATGATGATGTCGACTCGTCCTCTAGGTCAGGGATAAGCAACAAGTCTTACCCCTGTATTTCATAGCTGGGGACTCTGGAGCTTTGGGAATTTGAGGGACTTTCCCAAAGGTCTACAGCAACGTAATGACTGAAGTAAAACCACAAGGCAGTTTTCCGCACTGGGGATCGTGGCAGAGACAGGTGCCCGGACAGCTGGCCCTGAATCATCCCAATAAACATGATTTCAACAGGTATTTTCATAATCTTGTCTCTAAGCCCAGAAAATTCAGCCTGAATAGCTTGGATCCCATTCGTCATTCTGCACCATTGGAAAAGGATGCTTTTGAAACAGAAGCATAAAGACCAGTTGGGAGGTCACCCTCGCGGCCACGAGTAGACTAGAGCTAGAACAGTCTATTGTGTTTGGGCTCAGAAGGATCTCCGTCACAGCATCTCTCCGGCTCTGAGTGGCCCCCTACCTCCCTGTCATGGTCATATCTGTGGGGTTTAAGTAGGACTGGAGGGGACACATAGAGCTCATTGGGTTAACACTTACCATTCTTAAAGCCTCAACTTGAGAGAAGAGTTGATATTAAGCTTTTTGAACATTTTTAACTTCTTTTTTTTTTTTTAACCCCTCCCTACTTAGAAGGAACACACAAACTATCTTAGGAAAAGGGGAATGAGATGAGCTGGAATGGCAAGATTAGACTGGAACCAGGTTAGGAAAATGACCAGTTGTTGGTTTTCGAAAGGTTGAGAACCCATGACTTCAGGTCCTGCTTGCCTCTACCAAGGGTCCACGGAGGCAAAGCTGGAGCAGCACATCACAGCCTTCCGCCTTCACGCAGCCCTGCACTGGATGCAGGGACTTGGTCTTCTCCCCTGAACACTTTCAAGAAGCCCCAATCCCCTTGGTAGATCCATTTCTGCCATAACTTTGCTTGCAACTCAATTACACCAGTATCTCTGTAATAAAGGATGTTTCCCCCTAAATGTACATGTCTTTGGGGTCTGAGCTTTTGTCACCACTCCGAGATCATGGGAACAGCCTTGGGATGATACACAAACAAACGAAACTGCAATAAACAGTATAAAGAAAAAAGAGTGGTGTGTGTTCTTTCCCATGGCTCGCGGAAAAAGCAATATTTAGCAAATACTTTGGTTCCTTCTATCTCAAGAAGAAAGATGATGGCTGCAGATGATGACTTTCTGATGGAGCAGGAGGTCATCTCCTTTCTGTCATTTACGGAAGAAAAGATTGCTTGGTGTTGATCCCAGTGGGAGGCCTTATCCAGGGTGCCAGGGGAGAGGATGTGCTTCTGGGAATGCTGGGGAGGGGGGGATAGGGGTAGGGGGCAGGGCTTTGGAAATAAGGGCTTTCATTAACCTGGCCATCCTGTGGAGAGGGGAAAAAAAGCAAAAAAACAGAATGGGAACTATTTCTACCATAGACTGAGGTATGAGGCTAAATCATGGACTCACGGACCAGTCTCCGAGCCAGGACGAATCTCATCATCGATTTATTCTGCTCTGCGGCTCTCCGCAGAGAATGCAGATTGGGGTGCCTATAAATTTCTGGTTTCTAACGTCAGTGAGGCCCTCGGTTCTGCTATTCATTCCTTTTATTTGTCCCTGGGCAGCTCTTTTTCCCAGGCCCCTTGTATTTGTTTTAGAGATTTCCACTTCTTTCAAGCTTTTCTCCCTACCCACACTCTCCTCCCACCCACATTGTTCTTTTGGTCAAGGAAGGTGGCTTTCAGAGGAAAGTCAAGTTCCCTCTCTCTCTCTCCGTCTCTCCCCAGACTTGGGTCCAGGTGTCAGGTGAAGACAGGAATAGTGCCCGCCTCACAGGACAGTATGAGCACTACGGGGATGATGGACGCCAGGCTCTGTAAAAGGGGGAGGGGCAAAGTAAGAGCCCAGTAGGCTCACCATTATTACCATTATGATAAATTTTAAAAATTGCTAACTATGTTATGAATCCCTAATTCCTCCACTCATGTCTCCTTAGTTTCTATACCTGCCTGTGCTCCCTACGCTAGGCTTCTAAGCTTGTGTGCTTTATTCATTTATCCCCCCTCTTCACTGGTCTTTAGCGTCATTCCAAAGCCAATCATCCCTTCATTAATTTCAGGACAAAAAGCTTTCTGTAGCACCTGTGAAAATATCATACATCACCAGCGCCCTCACCTTCATAGCTCAAGTCCCGGAAAGTAGATTCCGTCCTCTCTGTATTCTCCCAATTACTACCCTCTTCTTACACCCCTGCAGCCTGGCATTGGCTCTCAGGAGTCTAAGGAAGGGCTTGATGGGGTCATCAGTGGTGCTGCAATCATCAGACACAGAGGCCATCTTCAGCCTTCACCTACGTGGTCTCTCGTTAGCTCTTGGCACTGACGGCCGCCACCTTCCTCCGTGAAGCACTTCTGCTCTTTCCTATTGCGTTTCTGTCCGATTCTTTGCCCGCCTTTGATCTCTTCCTAGCTCTGCTTCACCAATGACTGCTCCCTTTTTTTTGTTTTTTGGGGTTTGTTTTTTTTTTTTTTTTTGGTTGTTTTTTTTTTTTTAATCAATGGTGGAGATTGCTTGGTCTCATTACGTGGATGTTCTGGATGGTTTCATTCATTCTCATGGTTCCAACAAGTCATAAGCTGGCTCTCAAACCTGTATGATCAATGGCTGTAATTCCTAGGAAAGATGCTGTTGAGAGCCTCTCTACAGCTGTCTACCCCCTTTCCCTTCCTGACAGAACCCTGGTTAGATTCTGGCAAGGAGTGGCAGTATGTGCATAGAAAATGGACTTCTTCAACCCCAAGGAATGAACCATGACTAGCCTAAGCAATTCTGCTCATTGAATTCCCCACTGCCAGGAGACATGTGACCCTCTAAAGGTCAGTGGGGTCTGAGCAGTGGTCACCTCAAGGCTCTTGAGAAGCATAATCTTTAATGATTTAAAAAAAGTGGCCAATGATAAGAGGATACGAATCCATTTTTCCTACTTCTGAATTCTGTTGGGAAAGGATGACAGATTCAGAATTGTGGCAGCCATGTTGTGACCATGAGGCAACAAACATAGCCAACACTGAGGATGTCAGAGCCCAGACTGATGAAAAGAGCCTGGAACTTTGTTGACCTTACTGATCTGGTGACTCATGCAACCACGTAACTACCTACCTCCAAGCTTTTTGTTAAGTGATAGAATAAATACCTCATGTTTGAGCTTGAAACACTTTGTAATCATGCATAATTTTTTTGCACATTAAGGTATTCTATATTATAAGTCTCTTGGGATCCACAAGACAAGAAAGACAAAGCATCGATGAGTAGACAGTATCTGGGGAAATCATTATGGCCTCATGATGCTAACTAGAATCACGGGATCGGTCAAGGGTAGATCAAACCTACATTAACGGGGCAGAATTAACCTCAGACACACATGGACCCTGCCCTCTTTTCCTTTTTTTTTTTTTTTAAGATTTTATTTATTTGACCAAGAGAGAGAGACAGCACACAGCAGCAGAGGGAGAGGGAGAAGAAGACTCCCCACTGAGCAGGGAGCCTGACGTGGGCCTCGATCCCAGGACCCTGGGATCATGACCTGAGCTGAAAAGGCAGACGCTTAACCAGCTGAGCCACCTGGGTGCCCCTTCAACCTCACTTCTGTTACTGCTCATTTTCCAGGGCTTAGTCTTTCTTTATCTGTACTTATTCCAGTGATCTACATTCTTTTTTTTTTTTTTTAAGATTTTATTTATTTATTTGACAGAGATAGGAACAGCCAGCGAGAGAGGGAACACAAGCAGGGGGAGTGGGAGAAGAAGAAGCAGGCTCATAGTGGAGGAGCCTGATGTGGGGCTCGATCCCATAACGCCAGGATCACGCCCTGAGCCGAAGGCAGACGCTTAACCGCTGTGCCACCCAGGCGCCCCCCAGTGATCTACATTCTCATCGTTTTAAGCACCATCTCCCTGCTGGGCACTCCCAGTCTCAGATTTTTAGTGCAGAGCTTTCTCTCAGACTTCAGATTCTTACATCAAACTACCCTTGACTTATCTGCTTGGTATGTCCATCTTAACGCATCAAAGTCAAATTCTAGATGTTCTAAGTCACCCATGCCAGTTCCTCCCGATATCTTGCCCGCTGAGCAAATAGCTTCTGTCTCTCCAAGCCAAAAGCCTATGTTCATTCTCGCGCCTCCCTGTGTCTTATACTCTGTGTGTAATTAAAAAAAAAATACGTCCAGAATTCAGCTACTTCTCATCACCGTCACTTAGGACCGTCAGTTTTAACAGAGTATTGCATAGGATACACTTATATTCAACACCTTCATTCTTCTTACCTGCTCTCCCGAGGCCTCCCCACAAGTGGTCTCCCTTTCACTAGTTTACTCCCTTGTTAATTTATAATTCATTCTGCGTCTGGAGTCATACTGACAAGGGAGACTGCCTATCATCCTCTTACTAATAAACTACTTGTGATTCCTGTATTAGTCACTTCTTTAGCTAGAAGCAGCAGACAGAACAACTCAAACAGAAGATTGAGGACTAGAGGGAATTTACCGGCTCATGTAACTGAAATTTCTAAAAGGTGACTGGCTTAAGGTACAGCTGCATCTAGGAGTTCAATAACTGGTGAGTTTTCTGTTTTTCAACCCCCTCTCCTTCCACCTCCTCTGTCCTCCAATATTTTGTCTTCAATTGTCTCTTTTCACGTGATATTATTATGGCTGCTTGCAGCTCAGCCTAGACCACATTAAACAATTCAACAGAAAACATATTTTCCTAAGAGCTCCATCCAAAATGGGTCACGTGGCCACTCAGGAACCAATCACTGTGGCCAAGGATCTAAAGTACTCTCAGGGTCTGGCTTAAGTCACACCTGGGGACCGTGCAGGGCCAGCCCCTTCTCTTGTCTTGGAAAACATCATTACTGAATGAGGGAGAATGATTCCAAAAGGAGATGCCGGGAAACCAATAAAATGTTTCTCATGGTTCCCTGTCGCCTCCGTGATAGATTCCCAATTCCTCAGAATAGCACATAAGGGTTTTTAAATTTGTCCCCGAACTAGCCCTCCCGCCCCCTCCATGGCAACTACCATACTCAACACTCCTGTTACACTGGCTTGTCATCGTCCCCTATACACAGTTTCTGCTGTGTCCTGTACTTGTGATGGCTTCCCTACCCCAGTCCTTTCTTTTCCTGCGAAATAACACTCATGCTTAAGGACCCGATGGAACTGTTCCCTCCACGATTCCCTGGCCGAACTGGTTGTGCCGTCCTCTGCCCTTGAAATCCTCAGCCAAGCCACTTAAGATTCTGCAAATCATGTCCCTGAGCCGTTGTTTTCCACTAGACTGTGAGCTCCTTGGGGGTCGGAATGTCTCACTCGTCTCTGTTCCACTGCTGCCTCGTCTTAGGATTGCGACAGTAACTGCTGACCAGAGGGATGAATGAGGAGTTTAATGAACGAGTAGATGTATGATTTAGCGAGGCGAGTGCCAGGCAAAAAGTCTACATCTTCATTTGAGCCCCCTTCCCCACGACTTGTGTATACCCTGGAACCCTGAACCAGCCCTTTCCCTTCTGGTCATCTCTCTTGTTGCCTCTTTCCGCACTGAGCTTAGTGATCTCCCGTGAAGGGCTCGCAGGACGGATACATGAAAGAGAAGCGCTATTCCCGTCTCCCCTGTACATTTTGCCAGGCCACGATGGGCATCTGACTTTTCGTCTGAAAACATCACCAAGGACTTCAAAGAGGTTAAAGTAAAACGGTCCAGGAAAGACAGCTTTTATCCCTTCCTGAAGAGAGACTCCAGACCTCAATGCTCTTCTCATGATTTTATCATCATGATAAGAATTCAACCTTTAGGTCTGACTAAATGCCATCAAGTCCCAGAGCTGCTTCTTTATTTTAAGCTTCTGTTTTTTGAACACCTACTAAGTGTCCACTGTTCCCTCTAGCTGGACTGCTTTTCCACCAGATAGCCCCGTGACTTATTGCCTCTGTCCCTCAGGTCTCTGCTCAGATGTCCCCATCCCAGCAAGGCCTTCCCCAAGCCCCCCGATTTAAAATCATAAACCCCTGCCCCCCAGAACTCTATCCCTTTAGCCTGCAGTATTTTTGTTTCTAGCACTTTCTCAGTGCATGTTGTTCATTACAGCCTACATTGCCTATGTGTGTTCAGTTGTTCACTTCTCCTCCGCTGGAACACAGCCCCCAGGAGGGCACGGACATCTGGCTGTGGTGTGCCCCTCTGTACCGCTCTGCCCGGAGCTCGCATACAGTAAGCACTCAATAAAGGCTCCCCGAGTGAGTAAAGAAATGTCAAGCACCCGACATAGATTATTGTACTCAATTTTACCCAACAGCCCTCGTAAGCACTCATGAGATAGAGGCACTACTATTGTCCCATTTTAGAGATGAGGAAAATGAAGCCCAAGGGAGTTAAGGTCGTGTCAATCCTAAGAGACAGAGCTGGGACTCGAATTCAGGCTCTCCTTGAACATTTTCCCCTGGGGGGCTTCCCTGGGCGTCCTTAGGAAAGCAGAGATGGGATTTTACATTCCTCTCAAGGGCATCAGTGGGAGTTTTCCCAGCGTGGTAGCCAGCCGCGCCTGTCACCGCGGAGACCCCAGAGGAAAGAGATTTACCGAGTGATTGCAGGACCCGCACGGAGGAGCTATGCAGGTGACTCCTCAACTCTAAGGGCTGCAGGTTATAAATCGTCTCCCCCTCCGTGACAGCACTTGCCTCCGAGTCCGGCTAGGGTTCCCATTCTGCAGAAGAAGAAAGCGAAGAGAGAGAGGGTAAGCCATGGATCCCAGAGGAGTTTTCCCGCCTCGGCTGCCCAGGCAGCGAACAGCTTCTAGCCCCGCGGCGAGCACGCCCAGCCGGGGGACTGCGCCCAGACAGCCGACACCCAGAAAACCCGAGGCTGTTGATCCTTTTTACCAGAAGGAAACTTCTTGGCAGGACAGTTCACTCCATTTTCTGGGCAAGGTTCCGTCCACGTGAGGTGTTTCCCCTCCTTTAAAACGGTCTTTATATCATAGGTCATGCCGACCGAGAGGCTCCTTCTCCCCGAGAGCCAGGGCTAAGAGTGACCTTGACGAAAGACCCTCCCGGTGGCATTGTTCTAGCTCAGCGTGCCCTTGGGAAGCGCTTTGTCCCCAGAGAGCGTGCAGAGACTGCTCAGCCAGAGGGAGAGGATAGCATCTTCGCAGAGCGGATTTCAGCAGACCGCGGGGAAAGGGCTCCCATAACCTGTCACTCTGGAAAATTGCTGGCCGGCACTAGCCGCTTAATTAATTCCTACGATGTCAAAAACGGAATTAAAGTAATAAAAGCCATACTGGGGAGCAGTCCAAACATTTGTATGGGCGTAGTACTAGTCCTCAGACCGGATGCGGCTTGCAGGACAATCTTAGCTGGCGTGCACGATCCTATTGCTTTGGAGGGCCTGTAGGCAGGGCGTGGGTCCCGTCTTCACCCCAAGTCCCGCCAGACCTTAAACTCTTACGTCAGCCTGCTTCGTGCTGGGTGTCTGCCGCTGAAAGGTTAAGATGTACCAACACAGAGACTTTTTTTTTTTTTTTAAAGATTTTATTTATTCATTTGACAGAGAGAGAGACAGCCAGCCAGAGAGGGAACACAAGCAGGGGGAGTGGGAGAGGAAGAAGCAGGCTCATAGCGGAGGAGCCCGATGTGGGGCTCGATCCCAGAACGCTGGGATCATGCCCTGAGCCGAAGGCAGACGCTTAACGACTGAGCCACCCAGGCGCCCCAACCCTGAGAGTTTTGATGAAGTTACAAGGTGAGGTTTCTAGGCCTCGACATCATAATCTTTTTGCGACATTTACACTTAATATGCAGGGAGACTATAATATCCCGAAGTTCCAACGCACCTCCCAATTGTTTTCTTCCAGACCAGACCGTATTCTCATTTGCTATCTCACTTGCTGCTCACGGTACCCCTTATAAGGCACCGGTTCTTAAATTTAAGCATGCATTAAAAAGTACTTGAAAAGTTATTAAAACACCAGTATCTGGTCCACACCCCCAGGGGTTCTCTTTCAGTCGCTTTGGGAAGGGGCCTGAGATTCTGCACTTCTAAGAAGCTTCCAAGGAGGCCAGTGATGCTGGCCCACAGACCATGCATTTAGTTGCAAGCAGGGGAAGGTTCTCTCACCCATTTCCCAGTTGCAGAAACTGGTTATCATCCACAGGTTTGTAAAAAAAAAAAAAAAAAAAAAAAAAAAAAAAAAAAAGCCGGAGAGTTTCTATCTGAACTCTTTAGTAAATCTTCAGTACATGCATTTTTTTTTCTTTTTTAAGATTTATTTATTTATTGGAGAGAGAGAGCAGGGTGGAGGGACAGAGGGAGAGGGAGAGAGAAACCCAGGCCGACCCCACACTGAGCAGGGAGCACAGAGACTGATGCAGGGTTTGAACTCTTGACCCTGAGGTCATGACCTGAGCGGAAACCCAGAATCAGATGCTTAACTGACTGCACCAGCCAGGCACCCCAAGTACATTCATTTCTCTCACTCCATTTCTCCTGTAGCCCGGGGCTAGCTGCATACAGAGAGGGAGAGGTGAGCTAATGTGTTGCAATGAATATTTCTAAGAGCTCATTAAGGAAAGATGTATCTGGCCTAATGAGAAAACAATTTTCTTCTCTACTCCCACTGCTCAGGCTAAGAACTCCCAAGGTCAAAGCTAAACCATCCCCAAGCTGCCCTCCCACAACTCCCCCTTGGTGTTGATTAAAGAGAATTTATTGCAGATTCAAATGGGAGGGGAGGTGTTGGAGGGAAAGACAGGCCGACATTCCAATGGATGCAAATAGCCAATCAAACAATTTTTTAAAATTTATATAGCTCTTTAGGGGTCCCACAGCTACCTCCATGTTGGGCAGGTGATTTCACAGCACATTGTATTGTGGTGCCTGACAAAACCATTGAAAAAGTTTTTATCCACAAAATGAGGGAGTAGTGAACTATAAAATTGCTAATTATTTTCTAGTAAATTTACTTTTAAATAACTTTAGACATCAATTACAGGCACCATTAGGCACCATTAAGCACTGGGTGTGTTTACCAAACAAGGGCAGTGCATTGAGGATTCTGTCCCATCTGCGGGCCTCATCATTCCGTTTCACCCTCCCCAGGGACTCCCCTCCCCATCCCCTCCCTGCAGACCAGGCGTAAGTATCAAATGTTGAAATTAAACTCCATAAGTGATGGCGGGTTGTTTCCATTTCAAGTGTCATTGGCCAGTCAAGCCCCAGGTGTCTTAGATGGAAGTTACTTTTAGGCGGAGATTTTAATTGTAATTATCAGTTTCAGGTGCGTTTCCCAGCCCCGAGTTTTCCCATCATCCCTCCGTGGTAGATTCACCTGGGAAATTTAAAAGAAAGAAAAAAAGCCTTTAAGCCAGGGCTCCACTTCGGACCAATTACACTGGAACCTTTAAGAATTTTTTTAAAAATGTATCCCAAATGGTCCTCATGTGCAGCGGAGGATGACAAGCACAGCCTCAGACACCCCCGGCTGTAGGCTCGGGGCTTTCCAGACCAGAGGGGAAGGACAGACAGGGGGGAAGCTGCCTCTAGTCAGCTGGAGTTTAGGGTTAAGTAGCAAGCCAGAGCCAGGAAGCCTCGGCTGAGCTGTGACCGTGGGCTCTTCTCCGGTGAGTCTCTCTACCTGCCCCTCAGATAAAAGCCTTGGGTTTTTTTTTTTTTTCAACTTTTTGTCACTTTTTTTTTTTTAATAATGATTTTTTATTATATTATGTTAGTCACCATACAGTACATCCCCGGAGTCTTGGGGGTTTTTATATCCGCTGGTTATCAGCACCCCTCCCACGGTGTAATTAAACATGCGTGGGGTCAGACAGGCTTGTGTGCTAGACCCAGCTTTCTCTGGAATCGTGGGCAAACCTCCGGTCCCTCCCTGCCATCCGGGAGAAAGGGCTGCTGTCCCAGGGCTGCGTGCGGGAGCCGTGGCCCCGAGGGTCAGAGTCCCCGCGCGGTGGACTGCCTTTGGGCTTGCTGTCTCATGCTGCCCGTCACCAGCTGAATCACTTGGTCTCACGGAGCCTCATCTCATCGAGGTACCTCGGAAGACGTTAGTAGGGTTACGGGAGGGAGTCTACGAAAAGCTGCCCAGAAAGCGCTCCCTCCACGGACGATCTCGTGTGAAGCTCAGAGCGGTGTCTAACCGGCAGTAGGCATGTTTTCCTCATGTTTGTATCTCCACAGAAGAGGAAACCTTGGTCAATGCTTCTCGCCTTTCGAGCAAGGGTGGAAGGAGAGCTTCCATCCGTGTTCCACGTTCTTCCCGAGCGAGGTAGCGTAGGCAGCCTAATGCATTCGGACCGACATGCAGTGGGCGCCACTCGCCGGCGGGTTTGCTCACCGCTCACTTGCGCCGTGGTCTCTTGGTACATGGGTCCTGCCCGGGCTCAGGGAGAGGGACCAGAGGAGGGGATGGCTCTGTTCTCCCTCTTCTTTCCATTCAACTGTGGATTAACTCTGGGTCTGCTCTACAGAACGTCACCCCAGGGCATGGGGGACAGAGGTCCAAGCCAGGCAGTGCAGATGACCTCCCTCAGTGCGGGGCAGGGGTCAAGGAGGGGTTGGGAATTAATAAAGATAATGGCCGAGTTCTCACTTGGCAAGCAGGATTTTTTATTTGTTTTTTTATTTCCTTCAGTCAGACCCTGGTCTTTTTTTTTTTAAATATATAATAATTTTTTTATTATATTATGTTAGTCACCATACAGTACATCCCTGGTTTTTGATGTAAAATTCCATGATTCATTAGTTGCGTACAACACCCAGTGCACCATGCAATACGTGCCCTCCTTACTACCCATCACCAGTCTATCCCATTCCCCCACCCCCCTCCCCTCCGAAGCCTTCAGTTTGTTTCTCAGAGTCCATAGTCTCTCATGCTTCATTCCCCCTTCTGATTACCCCCCTTTCTTTATCCCTTTCTTCTCCTAGCGATCTTCCTAGTTCTTATGTTCCATAGATGAGAGAAACCATATAATCGTCTTTCTCTGCTTGACTTATCTTAAGCACCAGAGTCCATCATGGCACGTTGGTTCCGTTTTCTTGTCCACTGTGTTGGTTCATCCACAGGATAGAGACTCGGACTGGCCAGTTCCTCTGCCTCATATACCAGCCCTCTCTTCTTGCATCGGAGCCCATGCACGGGGCATTTGTAAATGGTGCTGTAATCAGGCATTCGCTGACCACAGCACCGTTTACAAACACCCAGTCACGTCATCTTCCCCACGGATGACAGTGCATGCAGGTAGACTCGGGAGGAAGTGGAGGGGTAGTTACTATGAATCTGGCCTCCAGTGTTTGATTGCCACTTGGCTTCCATTGTGCCATGCCTGGGCTGCAGAATTGACTTCCCACACCACTCAGGAGCGAGGACGTAGATGTTCGCTCTGAGACATGGTCCCTGGACCACCCACTGTGATCTCTGAGGCCAACATGTCATTTGTTTGTCCCTTCTCGCCATGTTTATCCTCACTGTGGAAGGCTCACTGTTTCTCAAATATAACCTTTTGCAGAAAGAGCCCAGAAATGTTGGCAGGAATTGTCTGGACTAGGCGGAAGTGGCTCCTTGGTGTGGAGAAGATATCAGGTGTCATAATACAATGAGATCATGTGCATTCCCACGTGTAACTATATTTATTTGTAAATGCTTTGGTGGTGGGCTCACCGGTGTGAGCGAGACCTTGGGGCCAGTGAGGGGGAAGGTACAGTGAATTCTCTCCTGGGCAAGCAACCATGGGCAAGCATCCTTTTCCATGGAAGGAAAGGTCTAGAAGATGGATTGATTTTTTTTTTTAATTGTAACATTTTCTCCCATTGACAATTATAAAATCAATATAATAACAGCATGGGGAGTTTGAAAAACAGAAAAAAATAACTTCCTTAAAAGCCAACCTCTAACACAATCCAAATGTTATTTTTGTGTCTCTTTTTTCCCTCCTGTCCTCAATACATATGCAAACTATTTTTATACATTTGCTGTTATTGCTTTGTTCCAGAAATAATTACTGGCCCCCTGTTAGGTATGTAGCCTTGTTCCAGGGGTGCAAAGCCAAGAAAGACTCAGTCCCTGGACTTGACCAGCTTAATTTGGTAAGAGATATAGACGCATACACATACACAGATCATTGCAACCCAAAGAGGTAACTATATTAACAGAAGTTAGATCTCACATCTGAATACAGGTAATGAAAGCAATGACCTGATTCTTCCCAATGCCCCCAAATCGATCAGATAGGCCTGGTGATGTTTGGATCACACGGCAACATGGTGTAATAATGCAAAGGCCCCCAACTGAGTCAGTTTGTCACAATGCTATTATGGGATGCTTTCTGGGCAGGGGAGACCTAGTGCTTTTGCCAAAATGGGACTCATTACTAATATTTAAAAAAATAAATCAGGAGGCTTGACATAAAATTCCAGATTTCTGGCTTCTGTTGAAAAGCAGAAGATCAGGTGACATCAGGCTTGCCTTCTCCTTTGGGGACATTTGGAGGGAAGGTGAGTAGGGGCTGCCCTATTCTGATGAGGCAGGTACACCTGTTGCTACAGACTGACCTGTGCCCCACTGCTCATACCATTCCCTGCCTGGCCCATATGGGCAACTGAGTCATGACTAGAGCTTTCCTGTGTTTCTCATATTAGAGAGCCAAGTCCTTCTAATGCCTTCCAGGACTGTCGTCTTCCTCTCTACTTTCCTCGCCCACCATGCTCTCTGTTCTCTTTGCTGTCTTCCTGCTGACCTCCCTGCTGTGCCCCAGGCAGGCCACTATGCTTGGCCTTCCGCTTCACCCCCCCTCTTCCCTCTGCCTGGGATGCTCTCCCCCCAGATGGCTATTCACAAGCCTCGATTCCTTTCCTCCTTCAAGGCTTTGCTCAAAGATCATATTCTCACTTGGCTTAAAATTGCACTCATTTTCCCCACCTTAGCAGACCTTTTCATTTTTACTACCTGTTAACATATTATCCAAATTATTTAATTGTTACATTTCCTTTTCATCATCCATCTCCCCCTGGAGAGCTCTGTGCCCAGGGGGCTACCTGGGGCACAGGAAGTGGACAATCCATTTTTTCCCCAATTTTTTAATTGTGGGAAAGTACACATAAAATGTACCATTTTAACTATTTTTAAGTGTGTAGTTTAGTGGAATTAAATACATTTATATTGTAGTTAATCACCACCATCGAGCCCCATAGTCCTTTCCCTCTTGTAAAGTTGAAACTTTGTACCCTCTAAACCCTAACTCCCCATCCTCCCCTCCCACCATTCTTTCTGTCTCTATGAATTTGATTACTCTAGGGACCTCACACTAGTGGAATCATCCAGTGTTTGTGCTTTCGTGCCTGGCTTATTTGGTTTAGCATAATGTCCTCAATGTTCACCTGTGTTGAAGCATCTGTCAAAATGTTCTTCCTTTTTTATGGATACACCCCATTTTGCTCCTCCATTCATGCCTCTGTGGATGCTTGAGTTGTTCCATGTATCAGCTCAGGTCATCTATGTTGACTGAATAAATGACCCTTGAATGGGCTGTTGGGCTTTGAAGAACTGGTTTCTGATCCCACCTGTCTTGGGAGGTAATTGACCTTAGCAAGTCACCAAACCCTTCCAAGTCTTTGTTTTCTTATGGGTAAAATTAGTTGGAAGCTTAAGAACCATATATAGTTAAAAAAAATAGAAAGAGAAAGAAAGAAAGAAAGAAAGAAAGAAAGAAAGAAAGAAAGAAAGAAAGAAAGAAAGAAAGAAAAGAAAGAAAGATGAAGTCAGTCTGCCCTGAGTTTGTCTCTCAGCAACTGGGTGACCTTGACAAGTCGCTGAACTTGGTATGGCTCAGCTTCCTCCTCAGTAAGGGGCCTGCCAGACTGCCTCTCATAGACTCCTCAGGAGCGGTAAGGAATATGGTACACGAAGGATCCATCATCTATCAGGTGTCCCTTCTCTTCCCCTCAATATTGAAGATTCTCAGGAAGCAGATCCCTGGAGTGCAGCTGGGGGGCCTGACCTTTCAAGACCAAGAAGTTTGACCAGTGAACATTTGAGGGAGGATTTTAGGTGGGGGAGAGGGGAGGGCTTGTGTTCTTTGGGTGAGGCTGAATGTGATGGGATGGGCAAGGACAGAGCAGCAGTGGGATGGACGGCCTGGAATTTTCGTGGTGTGGCGTGTGAGGGTGCGGGGGGACAGGGCACTGGTGGAGGCTGATGGTTAGTCCCATATAGACAAGCCCATTCAAAAAAGTTAACAAAACCTGGGCTTTTGCATTTCATCTGGGCCACCCACACGTTTGGGGACAACAAGACCACCTATCTCTACATTAAGATCGATCAATCGATCAATAGATGATCTATAGATAGATAGATTTATAGATAGATAGGTAGGAAGGGCTGCCAATGTGTGTGAAAACATCCCAGTCCGGTTTCCTGCCGTTGGCCGAGGTGCCTAGAAGCAGATGAGAAAATCACCAATGTGATAGCCTCTTTTTCTTGCACTTAAGAGTTTTCAAGGCTTAAAAATAATCATCAGGATGAGAAAAGCCATCACTGCTTCGAGCATCTGCCAGCCCTGAGTACTCTGCTAAGTGCTCTGCTCTGTTTTCCCTCTGCTACAACGAGCCTTACTTACTAAGAGCCTGGTGCCATTAGTAGCACAGTCGTGACTGGCCAATTCTGCAAAATTCGTGCTGCTGGGAGTTGCAAATGGCTAGAAAAGAGCCTGGTGAGGTGGCCCAGGGCTGCCTTGTGGAGAAATCCACAGTCCATGTGCCCTTCCCTCCCCACCTTGGGGGGGGGGGAGGGTGACGGGCTCTTTCCTTGCCAGGCCTCGGTTACCTGACTTTCAGCAGCGAGACCATATAGTTTACCCCCCAGCGCTTTCGGAAGGATCGACTGCACCCAGGACCGTGCAGCCCAAAGTACATGATCCAGAGAGGCCAGTACTCATCTCTTTCTCTCTCCCTAACTTTCTTAAGGTCTCTGTGATGGGCTGAATTGTGTCCTCCACCAAATTCTTATGTTGAAGTCCTAACCCCCAGGATCTCAGAAAGTGACTATTTGGAAATAGGGTTTTATTTACTTATTTATTTTAAGGTTTATTTATTTGAGAGAGAGAGAGGGAGAACAAGTGAGGGAGAGAAGGACAGATGGAGAGGGAGAGATAGAAACCTCAAGTAGACTCCCCGCTGAGCATGGAGCAGGACATGTAGGGCTCAATCCCAGGACCCTGAGGTCATGACCGGAGCTGAAATCAAGAGCTGGTTCTCAACCAACTGAGCCACTCAGGCATCCCTGAAAGAATGTCTTTAATTGTGATGCAGTCATCTGGGTGGACCCTAATCCAGTCTGGCTGGTGGCCTTATAAGCAGGTGAGATTAGGGCACAGACACCTAGGAAATGACAGTCTGTCGCCCTTTGTCATGATAGCCCAGGCAGAGTCCTACGGGCTGTCAGGACAAAGCATCAGGGCCTGGGGAGCTTAAACAAGCAGGCTTAGTTTCCCCTGGGGCTTCTCTCCTTGGCTTACAGGGGGCCACCATCTTGCTGCCTCTTCCATGGACGTTCCTCTGTGCGCATGCCTGATGTCCTTTCTTCTTCTTAGAAAGACAACCAGTCAGTTGTGGGAGGAGGTGGCTTTGGAGATCTGGGTCTCAGAAATTGTCAGATCAGCTTCTCCAAGGGCTCTAGGAAGGAAGTAGAGTTGAGCCCTTGACCTTGTCTTCATTTCTCGGGATTGGGAAGTCCATACACTACTGCAGCAGAGACAAGTTTGGATTTTCGGGGTGTGAGTCTGCCGCAGGGCCTTTGCTGTTCTTGCTGCTTGGAAATCACCACCCCCAGACGTGTGGGTAATTCGCTCTCCTTTGATTCAGGTCTCTGCACAAATGTCGTCTCAACATCTTCTGACCTCCCTAAATACAAGAGCACTCTCTCCTTTATCTTATAGTCCTTTACTCCACTTCAGAGATTGACCACTCTGACTGCATGGCTTCCAGTTACAGATCAATGGATTAATTGTCTCTCCCACTAAAACATAAGACTCACGAGAGCAGCAATTTTGTTCTGTTCACCACTTTACCCATGGTGGCTTGTCAAGTGCAGAATGGAGAACGCCTGCTGAGAATTCTGTTGTTCAAGTCTGGCCACCCATAGATTTGTAAAAAGCCTTCCCAGATGTGAAATGAAGAAAGTTTTGTGTATTCTCAGTGTGTTTCCATTCATATGGAATTATTTAATTTATAAAATAGTGTCATTTTATATATTCTATTTGGTGGCCTGCTTTTTCACTTACTCTATGTCATAAAATTTTCCCTGTAGCAAGAAATAATATATTTTTTAATACAGTCCACAGTATACCATTATTTGGATCCTTTGCAATTTATTTTTTTCTTAATGAACACTTTTATTGTTTCCAGCTTTATGGTTTTATAAACAAAGCTGTGTATTAGTTATCTAATGCTGTGTAACAAATTACCCAAAGCTTAGTGGCCTGAAACTACATTTATTATTTACACAGTCTGTGTGAGCAGGGGTCTGAGTGTGGTTTAGCTGGGTCCTCTGGCTCTGAGTCACTCACAGGCTCTCAACAAGGTGTAGGCTGGGGCTGTGGTCTCATTTAAAGGCTTGACCGGGAAGGACCCATTTCCTGGATCGGGCATGTGGTTGTTGGCAGAATTCAGTTCTTTGTGGTTTGGTGGTTTGAGAGCCTCAGTTCTTCACTGGCTGTTGGATGGAGTCCTCCCTTGGTCCCTTTCTGCCCGGACCTCTACATAGGGAAGCTCACAGTCTGACAGCTAACTTCATCAGAGCAAGCGAGAGGCTGAGAAAGAGAGAGAAGGAGGTGTCAAGACAGAAGTTAGTCTTTGTAACCTGATCACAGAAGAGGCATCCCATCATCTTGCCATATTCTATTTGTGACAGAAGCAAGTCGCTAAGTGCAGTCCCCTTCCAGTGGGGTAACACAAGCGTGTGGTGTGACTACCAAAGTAATTGAAGTCATGCCAGAAGATGCCAACCACAGGCTGATGTGAGTATCTGTATCCTTAGATGGAGATATTTACATCCGCATACGTATTTGAGTGCATCTCTGATCGCTTATTTGGAATACATTTTCTGGAAAGAGAATCATTGAGGTGGCTTGTGAAGGTGTTTATTGCTGGGTCAAGTGATAGATGTTTCATAAGGCTTTTGCTACACAAAAGTATACATAACACCTTCAAAAATAAAAATGTTATACTAGTTTATCCCCTTGCCCCCTTTCAGTATTGTGTGAGTATGTCTTTTACACACACACTTATCACCACTGGTTCTTTTATTCACTCCCAAGTTAACGGGTGAAATACATTTCATGAGAATTTCTCTTTCTTTCTTTCTTTTAATTGCTGGAGATCCAACACATTGCATATTGTGTTGAATATTTGGATTCTTTTTTCTGTGCATGGATAGTTCATACCCTTTACACATGTTCCTGTCGGGACATATGTAATTTTTTATTGAATTGTCAGAGCTCTGCATATTTTAAGTAATCCGTTTCTCTTACATAAATAGTAATTGAATAAGCATAAATGTCAAAAAAGTCAGATATCCTATATCTGTTTCAGAGTTTACAAAAACCTTCTCACAGTTTGTAATTGGCCTTTCAGTTTTGTTTGTGACGTTTTTGACATAAGTACTTTATTTTAAAATATTTAAAGTAATCAAATCTGTTAATATATTGTTTTATTTTTTTCCTTTGAGTTATGCAAAAGAACTTCTCATCTACAGCAAATTTGGTTACCTAGAGTTATCTGTCATTATTTTTTAGTCTCCTTCCTCCCTCCCTCCCTCCCTCCCTCTATCCCACTCTCCCTTTTTCCCTCTCTCCTTCCTACCTTCCTTCCTTCCTGGCCTGGCTGCCTTTCTTCCTCCCTCCCTTCCTCCTTCCTTTGCTTATAAGATTACATTGTTTTAAGCTACCATCTCTAATTTATTTTGCTTTATATATGCAAATAACTATGTCTCCTCCTTTCTGCTTCTCTTTCTTCTTCTTCTTCGTCTTCTTCTTCTTCCTATTATTATTTTTAAAAAGATTTATGTATTTGTTTTGGAGAGAGAGAGCCCGAGTGGGAGGAGGGGGAGAGGGAGAGAGAATCCTCAAGCAGGCTCCCTGCCGAATACAGAGCCCAATGGGGGCTTGATCCCAGGACCCTGAGATTACGACCTGAGCTGTAATCAAGAGTCGGATGCTCAGCTGACTGAGCCACCCAGGAGCCCCACTATTATTATTTTTATAAATGAATAGTGGCTTGACCGTATATTGAATGATTGATTCTTCCGTCTCCTACTAGTGGGAAGTGCCATATTTATCATGTCGTACAGTTTTACATATGTTGATGTCTTCCTGGGCTATCTCTGCTCTTCCTTTGATCAAACTCTCCATTCTTGAACCAGTTTCCACAGTGTTTTGCTATATATATTCAAGTACATTAATTTTATTAATATTATAATCGATTTGTATATTATTCATTAACATATCATACATTAATATATTAGTAAATTAATCTATTAGTACACTAACATACCTTCTTCTGCTTATTAATATTTTTCTAGTTATTCTGGGATGTTTACTTTTAAAACTTAATCACTTTGTTAAGATATAAAAGTGACTGGGATTTTGATTGAAATTGTTTACAAGTTAGGAGAGTTCACGTTTTTAAAAATATTACTCTTCAGGGGCACCTGGGAGGCTCAGTCAGTTAAGTGTCCAACTCTTGATTTCAGCTCAGGGCATGATCTCAAGGTGGTGAGATCGAGCCCCATCTCGGGTTCCCTGCTCAGTGGGAGGTCTGCTTGAGATTCTCTCCCTCTGCCTCTCCCCCCACTTGCACATTCTCTCTCTCTCTCTCTCAAATAAATAAATAAATCTTTGAAAAAATATTATTCTTCCAAACAAAAACATAATAAGTCTGTTTTTTTGAATTGACTTTTTTTTTAAAGTAGGTTCCATGCCCAGCATGGAACCCAACATGGGGCTTGAACTCATGACCCTGAGATCGAGACCTGAGCCGAGATCAGGAGTCGGATGCTTAACCACCTGAGCCACCCAGGCACTCCTCAAGTAGACTTTCATGAACACCCAGTAGACATTTCTGGCAATGTTTTAGGGCTCTTGAACCCTTCGTGCCTTCCGCTGTGACGGTCACAATGACTGTATTCCGTAGCGTTGTCATACCGGGCAAATTCGCCTCTCGGAACTTCCTCTCCTCATCTTTAACCCGGACAGCTTCGCTCCTGCCTCTCCCGGCTGCGGTGAGGGGTGAAGTGAGGTGGTAGCTGTAGAGCTCCCAGAGCAGTGCACGGCACACCAGGTGTTCAGCGTGCGGTGAGAATTGTTGCTACTGTAAAAGAAATTGTAGAACAGCCTTAGATCACCGTGATCGTGCTCGGCCGTGAAGAAAATCCCTCTTCGACATGACAACGTACTATGCACCTGGCACAATTAGCCTAGAAATCCTTCTGAAGTGAGGCAGGGAGACGACAGGCTAGCCAACAATAATCCATGTTGGAATATTGTGGGTTTAACTCCTGTTGGCTCCGTCCCTCATCCCACCCTGCAGCAGACCCATTCACCTACTTCTCGGATAAAAGCTACTTGATTTCTGGTTGAAGTAGAAATGCCTCTCGTGTTCTGCCATCAGGTGTGGCTTGGCTGCTAAGAGTGATTCGTGAGTAATACATAAATACAGGAGTAAACAGCTATTCACCTCCCAGGCTTTTAATCGGAGCCATTCGGACTCGGAGATGCTATACGATGCTTCTATATGATGGTTTCACGGATAGAGCGAGAGGGAATAGAATGGCAAGTCTTAGATTATTCAATGTCTTGCAAAAATCATAGTGGATATGTCCCCAAATGTTGCCAACAATACATTCTGGGACTGAGTCATCATGCAGAGAGATGAGCTGGGGGCTGAAGGACAGAATTAATATAATAAGTAATTCTGTCCCTTTGGCAATGTCTTTCTGCATGAAATAATGATTTTATGTCTCGCTTCTCCCTAGTTTGTTCATTTCTCATAACAAACAGCTCCACAGTGAGTGACTACTTAGGTTTCAAGGCGAGGGCATCAGCATAATGGGCTTGCCTTTGAATCTTTCTCTGCAAAGGCATGCGTGGGCTCCCTGGGAAACCCAAGAGAGCCTTCCAGTTGGGAATAATCATCCTGCTGCTGGCTATAGGTTTTGGAGTTTGGGATTTGGGACCAGGCAGAGCTTCGTTCAGGCCCTTCCGGCGTTACTTCCTGACTTAGCTTCACGGCACCTGTTTCCCTGTTTGAAAATGGGGATGCTCACGTCGGGCTCACGAATGAAAGCATATGGCACAGAGCCTGGAACACAGACAGGCTTCAATAATGGTTGACTCGGAACATGTCAAATCTCCTTCCAGCCCCTGTGCTTGGAAGGACATGACGCTGGGTGGCAAAATTCCCGTGTGAACACAGGCAGAAGACGCGAGTGAATCTCCTCTCCCCCATGCTTCCCTATGAACGCTTATTTCATTCATTCAACAATATCTGTTACCTCCTTTGTTGCAAGCACTGTGCTGTCGGGATGAGAAGATGGAATGACATCAAACGTGTCTTTGATGGCCGTTTTCATCTGATCAGCTCTCGGTACCCTTATTATGTGCTCTATGTGAAACCAAGCGGAGGCGTCGCTAAGAAGGCTTCGCTCCCATCTGGATGGTCAGGAGAATACAAGTTGGTCGCTCTTGGGCCTATCTGAAAGATTAAAAATATTTCCAGCACAAAGACTTCAATAAGTCCCCTGGGGCCATACTGGGATAAATCAGCATTTAAACTTAGAATTTTGTGATCGTAGAGCCGGAATTCTCAACCTCGGGGCTATCTGGCCTTGAACCAACCTAACTTTCCCGTGGCCCAGTGGGGGGTTGGGAGGGCAGACGTACAGAAAATACCACTGAATGGGTGAAGAGCTTGGAGATCATTGTGTAAGGTTCAGTGGGATCACAGACAATCAATGGATTGTTGTCTGAATATGAGCTGAATACAACCGAATTATCCTAGGGGGTTGGGGACGAAGGCTTGACCAAGAGGATAAATGTCTGATTTGGATCCTGAAAAGTTAGTAGGGCTTTGCCACACAGATCTGGCTTTCTAGGTGAAGGGAATGGCCTCTTGAGAGGCCATGGGGGCTTGAATATTCGCGGGGCGTGCAATCAGGAGGTAGCAGGTCCTTCATGGTGAAAGCAGAAGTACTCCTTCAGAGAAATGCAGGGGAGGGAGAGGGAGGGCCCAATGGCAGTGGATTGTTGGGGGGATTTATTGCTTGTCTAGGGTTTGCAGTCAATCCTAAGGGCAGTGGAGAGCCACTGGAGTGTTTTAGAAGAGGAGGGACGCGATCAGGTTGGCGTTTTAGGAAGATCACGCCTGCTGAGAGCGGAGTGAACGGTTAGCTGTTCGGAGGCAGGCAGGCCAAGGGCAGGTTGAGCTGAAAGCCTAGGTGAGAAACAGCGAGATCCTGAGCTAAGATGATGGGACTGGGCAGGAGCAGAGGAGCCGGGCAGAGATTTGTGAGGAAGAACCCATAATGGTGAGTTGAGCATCTACGTAGAGGGAGGCAGAGGGAGGGGAAGGAGGGTCAGGCAGAATACTAGGATAGCTGAAAAACTAACCTGGACACCCTGGTCATGGTGCCCCTGCCCCCACACCCAACTAGAGACAAGCAAGCCTGATTGGACACCTGCACCTGGCCTGCCAGTTATACCCAAAGTCCTTCCGTTGAAAAAGCACAGTGGAAACCTCTGATTATTCCGCCTCAATGTCCTTTTGATCTGAAGGCAAATTTCATCAGCCTGGAGGGCACAGCAGGGGGCTGAAAGCACGGCCTAGCCATTTTGCCTCCTTGGTTCTCTAAGACACGTCTCTCGACCTAAGTGCCCGTGTCACCCTCCTCCTCCCCATGTCTGTCACTGTCGGCTTCCCAGGCCACTCACATCCTGCATACCCCAGGATTTTAGGGTACCCGGATGATGGCAGGCATTACAATAAAGCCACAACCCCATCCCTGTGACCCTGGTGAGACGCTTCCACACCTGTTAATTCAGCAAATGTTTGAGGGCTGATGCGTGCCAAGGATTGTGCTCTGTGCTGGGAAGCAAAGCAAAGACCCCCAGTTCCTGACTCTGTGAATCAAACCTTCTAAAGGGGTGGGGAGCATAGATGTTGCTCTTAAAAATATAAAATATGAATCGTGAGTGCTGAGGAGTGAAGGGAAGGGCCACAAGCCCCCCCCCCCCCAAGTTAGTGAGGTCAGGACGGGCGCTGCTGAGAAAGTGCCAATCCCCCTGAAATTGGAGATGAAGTAGTGTGGTTCAGCAGGGCTGAGAAGAAGGAAGAGCTCCCCAAGATACACCCACCCTTCCCAGTTATCCAAGAAACCTTAAAATACTGCTTTCCTTTATATTTTTAAAAGATTTTATTTATTTATTTGATAGAGAGCGTGCAAATGAGCGGGTGGGAGGGGCAGAGGCAGAGGGAGAAGCAGACTCTCCGCTGAGCAGGGACCCTGATGCAGGGCTCGATCTCAGGACCCTGGGATCATGACCTGAGCCGAAGGCAGACGCTAAACCAACTGAGCCACCCAGGTGCCCCCAAATACTGCTTTTCTAACGTCAGACTCTCACTCAAAGATCTAAAGTCGTTCCTTGCTGCTGACAGTGCAGGTGGACTTGGTGTGGCATTCCAGGCCTCTCCTGTGCAAGGCCCTGGGCTGAGGCTTGGCAAGGGAGAGCCATGGGCTTGGTGCCAGGCGGATCCATCCCTAGCCGGCTGGGTGACCTTAGGCGAGTACATACCCTCTCTGTGCCTGGGTCTCCTGGCTGGTAAATTATGACCAAAACCGCCCTTCTTCCTAGAGATCTGGGAGCAGTTAATGAGATACTGCAGACCACCTGGAAGGGTGCCTGACATACAGTAAGTGCTCAATAGTTGATGGCTTTTATTGACATGGACTTCTCAATTTGACTCTAGGTCAATTTACTGAAAATCAATCTCCCTAAAGCCAATTCACCTAAAATCAAGCTGTAAAAAAAAAAAAAAAAAAATCAATTTAGTGAATGACCAATTTGGCACTGTTATTTGATGCAGAAATTCACCCTAATTGGCCCAAAATGGAAACATGAGACAGAAATGTCACCTGCCCCGCTCGCTGGCAACTGGCTTTCTCTTGCTTCCTCTTCACAGCAAACTCCTCGGAAACATCTTAACAAACTCACCGACTCCACTTCTTCACCTCTGTTCCTGACTCACCTCCCCCAGCCTGGCTCCTGCCTTTCATAGCGCCCCAGAAAGCTCTCCACTTCGCTCCTTTGACCAAGCGCTCTTCCCGTTCCTGACCTGACTTACTGCTCACAGCTTAACTGATTGGGAACGCTGACCTTTTTCCTTTTCTGGGAAATTCTTTTTTCTTTGACTCATGCCTCACCACGCTCCCCAACCCATTCCTCTTACTTCTCTGACTCTCCTTGTTGTTACTTAGGGCAGGATCCCACTTTCTTCCGACTGCCTCCCCACCCCCCACTCGGTACCGTTCACCTCCGTGGCTTTCCCTGCTGTCTGTGTGCTGATGACCCCAAAGTTTCTTGTTCTGGAACAGATCTTTCTTCCGAGGTCCATTCCCATAGGTCTAACTGATAGCTTGAGGTCACCACTTACGCATGTCGCAGGACCCCCAGTGCAGCCATACCCCCCCAGAAAAGCCAAGACTGTGCTCGCGTTTCCGTCTCCCCCACACCTCCACTGCTCTGAACCTCACTGTACAGCACACCCCAACCCAGGGTTCAAGGCTGAAAGCCAGGACTCATCGTTCACCCGGCCTCTCGCTCGCCACCTCCATCCACAGCACCAACGCACCTTGCTGTTGGATTCTCTTCCCAAACTTTGTCCCTTTTCTACAGAGAGCTTTTATTTATTTTTTTAAAAGGTTTTATTTACTTATTTGAGAGAGAGTGTACGTGTGGAGCAGCAGAGAAAGAGGGAGAAGCAGACTCCCCACAGAGCAAGGAGCCAGATGCAGGACTGGATCCCCAGACTCTGGATCAGACCTGAGCTGAAGGCAGACAGTTAACCCGCTGAGCCACCCAGGCGCCCCTCTACAGGGAGCTTTTAAAAACGCAAATCGGATCATGTCGCTCCCGGGCTTTGAATCCTTAATTCTCTTATGATAAAGACTCAAATCCTTAACATGGTTTGACAGGCCCTGTGTAAACACATCGTGACTTTTCTCTCGGCGGCTCCCCTTTGTCTCTAGCTACCCTCCTCTTTTCCTACGTCACTGATGGTGCCCGCCTCTGCTGCTGCCTCAGTATGGGGTTCTCTCTGAGCACGGACTCTTCTTCTGGATCTCACACCCAACACGGGCCAATTCCCCTACAACCTTTAGTGATCAGAGTCAGTGTCACCTTCTCAGATTATTTGAGTTTCCTACTTGTGAGCTCACATTTCACTTAAACAGGGACATGGATGAGTAGTAGGTTAAATCTCTACATTCCACGTGCGTAAGGACCACATCTGCCTTGTTCGCGGCTGCGCGGTGTGTCGGATAGCCCATCAGGACGGTGTGGGCACTGGGTGAATTATCTTCAAATAAAGAGAGAAATGAATAAGTAAACCTGTATTTCTTATCCTCTTGTCCGGGAGTGCAGCGAGATGAGGAGGTGGAAGCCTTGGGCAGACTGCCTCGAACCGCGGGAACTCATTTTCATTACTAGAGTCTTGAGCAGACAGTGGTGACGGCGGGGCAGCCAGCTCTGAAGTCTGCGCTGAGGGGAAGAGGGCTCTCAGAGCCGTCAGAGATGACAAACGGAATCTGACACAAGCTTAACGATGCGCAGGGCCTGGATTTCACTGCATGGGAATCAGTCCCACTGCCTAATGTCCTAAGATTCCTGGGGATGGCCCCAGCTTCCTGGTCCCTCCCTCCCACCCCCTCCCCCCATACCTCCACCTGCTGGGTTCTAAAGAAATGGGAAAGAAGGTTTCCCTGAACACGCCCTAGGACCTTCCTTTGTGCTCTGATCACACGCTGCGCATTCCCCTGTGAGCGCAGTGATCCCACTGCGTCCCTCCTGGGCACTTACCTTCGCACCTGCTCCCGCCCAGAATCATCATCCTCGCTCCGTGTGGGACATAAATAGGTAGCACGCACGAAATGCTTTACTTCTCACGGGTCAATCCTTGCAGCAGTCCTAGAAGGGTAGGTGTGCCTGTTTGCAGATGGGGAGCCTGAGACTTGGGGACCTTAGGGGCATCGCGCAGGGGGTCACATATCCACGGAGACAGGAGGACTAGAATTGGAACACAGAGTTGTGTCGCATTCACCGGCGCTTTGTTCAATGTGACCAAGGAGTGTTGGGTTGTATCAAATTACTTTTCTTCATCTATTCCAATTATCATATGCTTTTCCTCCTTTATTCTGGTAATATGGTATATTATATTAATTGATTTTAGGATGTTAAACCAACCTTGTGCTCCTCAAAGAAACCCTTAGTTATGATGCATTATCCTTTTAATACACTTTTAAATTTAATTTAATACTTGTTACGGATTCTTGTGTCTCTGCTCATGAGGAATATTGGTCTGTAATTTCATTTATTCCAATGTCTTTGTCAGGTTTGGGTATCCGAGTAATTCTGGCTTCATATCGGCGTTCCCCCCTCTATTTTCTGAAAGAGTTTGAGTAAGATGGTTGTTATTTCTTCTTTTAACTTTTATTTGAAGATGATAATGCTGTCCTCTTTGGTCAGAACAGGCTCTTGTGATCTGTAATAAAAGCTGGGAGGGGGGGCCTGGCTGGCTCAGGTGGTGGAGCGTGCGACTCTGGATCTCGGGGTTGTGGGTTTGAGCCCCACGTTGGTGTAGAGATTACTTAAAAAGAAAGTCTTTGGGGCACCTGGGTGGCTCGGTCAGTTAAGCGTCCGACTCTTGATTTTGGCTCAGGTCATGATCTCAGGGTTGTGAGATCGAGCCCCATGTCAGGCCCCGTGCCCAGCGTGGAGTCTGCTTGTCCCTTTCCCTCTGCTCTTCCCCCTGTGTGCTCTCTCTCTTTCTCTCTCTCAAAAATAAACAAGATCTTTAAAAAATTAAAATCTTAAAAAAATATATGCAGAGAGAGCTCTTAGGAAACTGGTAATCTAGAAAAGAGATGATGGTTGCTTATTCTAGAATGGTAGTCAGATTCACATACATGCAGAAGGGAAAACAAATAGGATTTCCCGGCAGACATGATGGGGGGTAAACATTGGAAAGGATGCCTTTGAAGACCTTTGCCTTTGGCATGGGCAAGTTGGAGTTGCCTTCACGTGAGATGGGGAAGGTTGTGGGTGGGGCAGAATGTGGGCAAGTCAAGAGTTTAGCTTTGGACGTGGTGAGCGTGAGATGGCTTTTAGGCATCTTAGCAGAAATGATGATGGAACAGCCCGATTTTAGGAGTCTGACGCTTGGGAGTATATTCTGGGCTGGGGATACGAAAGTGGGAGTTGCTTGGAATAGAATAGTTATGAGATTTGAAAGAAACGCCAAAGGAGTGTTTTTTGTTTTTTTATAATAATTTTTTATTATGTTATGTTAGTCACCATACAGTACATCCCAAGTTTTTGATGTAAAGTTCCATGATTCATTACTTGCGTATAACACTCAGTGCACTATGCAATATGTGCCCTCCGTACTACCCATCACCAGCCTATCCCATTCCCCCACCCCCCTCCCCTCTGAAGCCCTCAGTTTGTTTCCCAGAGTCCATAGTCTTTCATGGTTCATTCCCCTTTCTATTTACCCCTCCTTCCTTCTTCCCTTTCTTCTCCTACCAATCTCCTAGTTCTTATGTTCCATAAATGAGTGAAACCATATGATAATTGTCTTTCTCTGCTTGACTTATTTCGCTTAGCATTATCTCCTCCAGTCCCACCCATGTTGCTGCAAATGTTGGGTAATCATTCTTTCTGATAGCTGAGTAATATTCCATTGTATATATGGACCACCACTTCTTAATCCAGTCATCTGTTGAAGGGCATCTCTGCTCCTCCCACAATTTGGATATTGTGGACAATGCTGCTGTGAACATTGGGGTGCATATGGCCCTTCTTTTGACTATGTCCGTATCTTTGGGGTAAATACCCAGTAGTGCAATGGCTGGGTCATAGGGTAGCTCAATTTTTAACTTTTTAAGGGACCTCCACACTGTTTTCCAGAGTGGCTGTACCAACTTGCATTCCCACCAGCAATGTAAGAGGGATCCCCTTTCTCCACATCCTCTCCAACATTTGCTGTTTCCTGCCTTGTCAATTTTTGCCATTCTAACTGGTGTAAGGTGGTATCTCAGTGTGGTTTTGATTTGAATTTCCCTGATGGCTAATGATTTTGAACATTTTTTCATGTGTCTGTTAGCTATTTGTATGTCTTCATTGGAAGAGTGTCTGTTCATATCTTCTGCCCATTTTTTGATTTGATTATTTGTTTCTTGTGTATTGAGTTTGAGAAGTTCTTTGTAGGTCTTGGATACCAGTCTTTTATCTCTAGTGTCATTTGCAAATATGTTCTCCCATTCCGTGGGCTGCCCCTTAGTTTTTCTGACTGTTTCCTTGGGAGTGTTTGTCAATAGAGAAGAGAGGAGGTCCAAGGATTGAGTCCTTGATGCTCTCACA
The DNA here is from genome assembly GCF_017311325.1 of Ursus maritimus. NCBI lineage: Eukaryota > Metazoa > Chordata > Mammalia > Carnivora > Ursidae > Ursus > Ursus maritimus. Next base: position 19,283,137 of record NW_024424452.1, on the reverse strand, counting down.
CGAAGAGATCAGGGAAAGATGAAGATCTACAAAGAAGCCGAGAACGAGTAGCCAAGCAGGCGGGAGAAACAGCAGGACATTCACAAGAAGAAAGGTTATCTGGGGGGACAGACTGAGCTACACTGCGAAGTTCTGCTGAGAGATCAGGTGTCGTAAGACGGGGCGTTCATCACAGGTGCACTAGCAACTTGGAGGTCACCAGTGATTTGAAAAAGGGTAAGTTTAAGAGAGAAAGAGAAGAGAAAATGTAGAACATTCTATATGTTATTGCCTAAGAGACCAAAGAATGAGGACAGGAGCTGGCAGGAGAAGGGGCATCAACATGTTTTCCTTTACAGTAAGAGCAGAACGTTCGCCCTGAATGAGGGGCCGTTCCTTGGTTTCCTTCTTGCCAGTGGGTACGTTCTATTCAGGGTGACTCCTTCACACCTGCTTTCAACACAGATGTCATTTCCTCGAGGAAGACCTCCTCTGACCTCACCGATCATCCTTATTCCCCCCAGCTTAAGCCAGCTCCTTAACCATCTCCTAGCACCCTGTACCCGTCCTTCAGAGCACTTTCGGTATTTCGTTGTTACCTATTCACCTGTATGATGATTCAGTGAACCTCTAAAAGTGAGCCTCGTGTTAGCATTACTTCCTTTCCTTAACCCCAGGCAGTTCACTCAGCAACCTTTTTCTGTATATTTCCTGCGTGCCGGGCACCTCAGCCTCCCGAGATCTCTACGTTACTGATCGTACCTGCCCCCCGAGGCAGTCACAGTCTGATGATGAGATACATATAATAGTCCTGAAACCAAAACTGCAAACAATGTGTTATAGTATCTGGGGATCCCGGAGGCACCCAAGAGTGACTGACTACCCCGGGACACGAGAGAAGTGATTTAATTTAATTTATCTCATGGATATAGAAGAGGTGGTATCTACATAAAATGGAAAATTACTCAGCCTATAAAAAAGAAAGAAATCTTGCCATTTTCAATGATGTGGATGGAGGCAGAGAGTATTAAGCAAAGTAAGTCAGCCAGAGAAAGACAAATACCATATGATTTCACTCATATGTGGAATTTAACAAACAAAACAAAGGATCATGGGGGAAAAAAGACAGAGGCAAACCAGGAAACAGACTCTTAACTATAGAGAACATACTGATGGTTTCCAGAGAGGAGTTGGGTGGGTGGGTGGGTACAGCAGGTGACGGGATTAAGGAGGGCGTTAGTGGTGATAAGCAGGTATGGTAGGCAAGAGTTGGATCAGCAAATTCTACACCTGAAACTAATATTACACTATATGTTAACTGGAATTTAAGTAAAAACTAAAACAACAATTAATTAACTTACGGGAACAATATATGAACATGGATTTTAAAAAGTATAAAATAGGATTGTTTGTTCCAGCTCTTTGAAAAACTCCATTGGTATTTTGATCAGGATGGCGTTGAAAGTATGCTACATCAAAAACTAGTGAAGGACTGTATGGTGACTCACATAACATAAAAAAAGAGTATAAAATAATAAGATAGCTCATAAAAAATCAACAATCATGTAGTGAATATTTCCCCCTATTTAAAAAAAAATTTTAAGTAATCTCTACACCCAACATGGGGTTTGAACTCACAACCCCAAGATCAGGCGTCCTAAGCTTGACTGACTGAGCCAGACGCATGCTCCTCTTTCCCCCCACTTTTCCCTCCACTTGTAACCATATCATTCTTAGCTGTCTTGGTGGTTGCCTCCGTGTTTTAAAATTATAATCTCGTTCCACTATTTTTTTGATGCATCAACTTTACACATTGCTATTGACTTCCTAGTGTGTATGTGGTGAGTTTGCTTTCACTGTTCTGGGCAATTCTACCAGCGTCTCCTGCCCTTTCAGGATACTTGAAGCACCTTTCTTTATTTGAGAAGCCATGGAGAGACTGTTGGTTGTTTGAGCTTGGATTTGGAACTGGGGTAGGAGTTTTCGAGGAGGACAGGGCTGAGCAGGGTGGCGAGAAGGTTGGAGACTCCAGATGCATAAGTCATTGAAAATGATGGAAAGGGGCAGCTGGGTGGCTCAGTTGGTTAAGTGTCTGCCTTTGGCTCAGGTCATGATCCCAGGCTCCTGGCACTGAGCCCCATGTCGGGCTCCCTACTCAGTGGAGAGTCTGCTTCTCCCCATGCTTCTGCCCCTCCCCACCACTCATGCTCTCTCTCTCTGTCTCAAATAAATAAATAAAATCGTTTAAAAAATAAAATGATGGAGAGGAGGGAGGGAGTATTTTACACCCACAGTGCATATGGTACCTAAACTATGTAGGACCCAATTCATAAATGCAAGTTGCCTGGTGAATTATCCAGGCCAACTGTGCGTGGACAGAGTAGGCCCAGGAAATCAAAAAGCAGTAGATGAGGATAAGTCAGCCCTGGGCTTGTCACAAAAGCAATTTCCGTCACCCATACAGTCTCATCAGTAAAAACAAGAAGCCCAAAGCCTTTTGTGCTGAAAAATATTTTCCCAGTCAGACATGAAATATTTTTAAAATGTCACAACCTTTTTAGCTACTTTCATATTTTGGAAACCAAATAGGAAGAGGTATTTTTCAATTAAGTCCTGTCTGGTGTAAATTTGTACATGGAAAGGCTGCGTGAAAAAAAATATTATACTTTGCCATTCTTTGGTCTGAGAATTTAATTAAAAGAACATCGTATTGTTACAATTTTAACTTTCCTCTTGTATAAATTGCTACATATCAGATTAAATTTGAACCAACATATCAGAGCATTTACTTAGAACATGTCGGTACGCTAGGAACGTCTGCGTGCCATAGCGCCGTGAAGCCTCAACAAAGCCCTCCGCGTATAATTATCATTCAGGGTAATACATTCGGAGAGAGTTAAGGCTCAAAGGGCTTAAGTCACCTGCTTAATGTCATTTATATAACAAGAGCAACCATTTATGTATTCCGCACTCAACTCTGTGCCTTGTTCTTTGTCAGCTGTTTCACGAATATTATCTCCTTTAATCCCTAGGTCCCTAGAGATGGCTTTATTTCCCCATTTTGTGGAAAGGACACTGAGGCTCCCTGGGTTGGCGTCTTATGAATATCCTCCACCTTTTAGATAGTTCAGCTAGGATTCTTATCTTAGCCCAGCCCTATTGCTCAACCAGCGCAGGTGAAATCTGCAGGACATTCGCACTTTGCCAGCCACTGTCCCGCCACTGTCCCTCTACCCTCTGTACCACGCTGATTCCTAGGGCAAAAGATTGTCCTTGGTGGATCTGTCCTCGGTGTTGAAAGGCATGTAATGAGTAATGAGGCCTTCTAGTGATGGACAGAATAAGTGGCTATAACCAAATTCTTTCTTGGTGTGCTTGCGACTCCTTCTGTTGATGACAACCCTGATGGGAACATTGGCATTTAAAATCATCCACTGCCCAGGCATTATAAGGAAAGTGCTGGAAGAGAAGGAAAGTTAGAAATGCGCCTGCGTGCGGGGATTCAGAATACAGTGGACTCTTGAACAACTTGGGTTTGAACTGAAGGGGTCCCCCTACGTGTGGGTTTTTTTCAATAAACACAGTCCAGTAGCTTAAATGTATTTCCTTTTATGATTTTTTAATACCATTTTCCTTTCTCCAGCTTACTTTACTGTAACAATACAGTATACATAGTACACATAACAGGCAAAATATGTGTTAACCGACTGTGTTGTCGGTAAGACTTCCTGTCAACAGGGTCGTTGGTGGTTGAGTTTTGGAGGAGTCAGAAGTTATATGTGTATTTTTGACTGTGTGTATGTGTGGGGGGTGTCCGCACCCCTAAACTCACATGGTTCAAAGTATGCTGGAAATGTCTCTGCCCAGACATATTACACAGAATACCAAAATGATATGTTCTTAGAATAGGAAGACACCTCCGAGGTCAACTTGTCCATTCTTTTCCTTCCCCTCGGAGGAACGTTCCTCTCTGTGACATCATTGGCAGAAGGTCATACGCACCTGCTTGAATAGCTTCCCGAGTTCTGTGTTGCACGGAGCAGAATCCGGCCACTTAACTATAATTGCTACTCAGATGTCCATATTTCTGGCCTTTGAACCTACATAGAAATCCACTTCCTTTTTCACCCTTTTAATTCATTGAGTCGACTATGTCTATTGTCTGATTGGTATGTATCTGCTGGCAAAATGGGAGGAAAATGATGTAGATAGCTGGACGGACAGGCCCAAGAACCCTAAAGCAGAAGCAAGATTGTATACTACTTAGGGAGTGGAAAAATATTCCAGTATGAGTGGACAAAGGATAGTCTTACAGACAAGTGTAAGACTGATTAGGCTGGAACATTCTACACCTTATAGCAACGCCTTGCTTAGAATGATAGGGACATATCCAGAGGGTGAGGAGCCTGCCTGAAGGGTCAGCCCCTGGCCAAATCAGGGACCATATGATCATCAAAATGAATAATGATAGAAATAGATTCTAATTCATCAAATGAAATAAAAATCAGGGAGTGCATCGGGGGGTGCCCACCTGGCTCAGTCAGTGGAGCGTGCGACTCTTGATCTTGGGGTTGTGAGTTCGAGCCCCATGTTGGGTGTAGAGATTACTTAAAAAAAAAATCTCAAACAAACAAATACTCAGGCTTAACAATTAAAAAAATCAGTGCATCAGTTATGTCATAGACTGAAAATAAACACTGGAAGAAGGGATAGGTCCTCCTTACAGAAGAATGCCCCTAGAAAATCTGGAAGGAATGGTGGCATTAGAAAGTTTTCAATGGGGGGGGGGCGTACCTGGTGGCTCAGTCTCATGGGTCATGAGATCAAGCTCCCAAGTGGGGCTCCACGCTCAGTGGGGGTCTGCTTGGGATTCTCGCTCCCTCTCCCCCTCCCCTGCTCTCTCTCTAAAATAAATATTTTTTTTAAAAGAAGGTTTTCAATAGACTATAAAATTAGTGTGTGAAAATTTTTTGGGGAACAAGATATTTATATATCTGATCACAAGATACTTATTAACAACAGAAGGGGAAATAGAAACTGTATAGTGGAGAAGCTTAGTGATAACATATGAACTGGGTGATCAAAGCCGCATCGCAGATATTGGGGCAACCTGACATCTTGGGAGTCTTAATGATGTGATGTACTGAGAATAGAACGTTATCAGGCTGGAGTTCCTGCCAGCACTCCTAACTCAACCCAGTCATGAGGAAACATCAGGAACACTCCATTGAGGCACATTCTCCAAAATGATTGGCCTGCACTCCTCAAAGATGCCAAGGTCAAAAAAAAAAAAAAAAAAAAAAAAGAAAAGAAAAGAAAAGAAAGAAAGAAAAAGAAAAGACAGAAAAAGTCACGAGCTGCTTTTGCTGAAAGGACACTGAAAGGAACAGGACACCTGAATGCCATGCATGGTTCTGGACTGGATGCTGGACTGGAAAATAAAAATAGCTTCAAAGGATATTAACAGGGCAGTTGACAAATTTTGAATATAGCTTGTGGATTCAATAATATTGAATCAGTGTGAACATATCGGATTTTGGTGATTGGCTATGTAAGAGAATGTTCTTGTTTTTAGAGATACTCACTGAAAATGCACATCGTGTCTCAGAAAAAAAAATTCCATATCTCTATCATCCGTCTGTCTATCTATCTATCTAATCATCCATCTATCTATTGAAAATGATAAATCAAGTGGGAAAAAATGGAAAGATTTGATCAATCTCAGAGAGGAGAATATGGGAGTTCCATGTATTTTTCTTGCAACTTCTCTAGAAATTTTCAATTATGCCCAAAGATGCAAAATCAGGATTAACTGGAGAGCTCACCAGAGTCCGTGCAGAGAACATGCAGGTCTTTTACATCATTTTATTGATTTGGAAACTCATGGAAGTTTCCATCGTGGAGGTGGATGGAATAGGCTGCGTGTGATGACTAATCACGTGTGGGAAGTGAGGAGGAAGGAGTGTGCCTTGAGCAAGTGGGTGGATGGCCCCTTTCTCTGAGTTGAAATAACAAGTCTGGCAGACTCCTTCTTGCCCTGTGACAGTTGGCTCTGCCTTTCGGAAGAAGGGGAACCAGACCTGAATGTTCTACTTCATGCTGTGTGTTAATGTCTGGTTCTTAGAGGCTGAGCGTCTTTATTTATCCCTCTCAAGGAGCCCATTTCCTGATTTACCCAACTAGCTGTTGAATCCTCTTGCTGTTCATAACCCTCCTCCCCCAGATCACAGAAATCTATTCCCTCCTCTACCAGTATTTTGTTCCAGACTTTCTTTTCCTTCCTTCCTTCCTTCCTTCCTTCCTTCCTTCCTTCCTTCCTCCCTCCCTCCCTTTGTTTTTCTAAGATTTTACTTATTTATTTGACAGAGTGCACAGGCAGGGGGAGCAGCAGGCAGAGGGCAGAGGGAGAAGCAGACTCCCTGCTGAGCAGGGACCCCCCCCATGCAGGACTCAATCCCAGCACCCTGGAAACATGACCTGAGCCCAAGGCATGTGCTTAACCAGCTGAGCCACCCAGGGACCCCTGTCCCAGACTTTCTAATTTCTTTATATCTTACCTTTGTCTCCTCCCCCTCACCTCCAGCCTCACTAGGCAGTAATATGACTAAGACGCAAATCTGGTTATGTTTCCCTTACCTTAGAAGGACCCCCAATCCTGACAGAATGGAATTCAGACTTCAGTGAATTTAGCATAGAGACACCTCAACCAAGCAGCTCCCCCACCTTTCCACGTTACCTCGTGCTTCGTCTCCACACTGTGCGAATAGAGCACAAGGCACCAGGGTGAACCCCACCCCTGACACGTAACCACGGTGCCCCTTCCTATAAGGTGTGTTTTTTTGGTCTGAGAGTCTGTTTCCTCTCCAGAAAATGGTGATGGTACTATTCCCATGTTGGTGATGTTGTGATGAGGCGTAATTGAGATAATATTGTGTGACACATGGCAATTGCTACCCTCAAAATGCCTGGAGCTTCTCCATCCTTTCCAGTACTCGTCAGGGCTTATTTCCGCCTCTGGGTCTTTGCAGACCCCTGTTCAAGTCCATTGTTCCTATCCATCAAATTCTACCTATTTGAAAAGGCTCAGATCAAATGCCATCTCTTTTGGAAAGCCTTCTAGAATCCCTAGGCTCTGGGTAGATGTGCACAGAGGAGTGGTAGCATTATTATCTTACCAGTTCAACAGATATTGACGGGGAACACGCTGTGGGCCAGCGATTGCTATGACCCCGGAGATAGATCGGGGAGAGGAGTTTGTTGTCCCCCTGGAGTGCACATGCTGGTGTGGAGAGGCAGAAAAGGAAGGGAGAAAACAAAGGAATATAGGAGGTGATTGGAGAGAGGGCTAACTTTCGTACAGGGAATTAAGCAGAGGGGTGTGAAGGACAGTGACGTGGCCTGGAGGCCAGAGTCGACAAGACAGTCGGGGAAGAGTCCCTTATGTCTGTAAACGAGCTGACACCTGAATAAAGAGGGGAAGCCATGGGGCAAGCAGGAGGAGGGATATTGCCGGCTGATGCAAAGGGCTTGAAATGAATCTGAGCTTGTATTGATCCAGGAACGCACGTGATTGGAGGAGACCGAAGGAGCGTTAGAGAGGGACAAGATGAGTTTGTAGCCTGGTTTGTAACCCGATCAGGCATTAGGTGATGCCAGGCCTGGGAGACGTGACTGAGCCCCAAATATGCAAGGACTACTCGGTTTATACATTCCATCCCATAATAAGAAAATCTCCCCTGGAAACGTGGAGTGTGATTCTGGTCTGGGAGGGGGAAACAGAGGGCTGTCCTCTAAATGTATTGCTGCAATGGTCAATAACAGTTATAGAAATGTAACTAATGGGGGCGCCTGGGTGGCACAGCGGTTAAGCGTCTGCCTTCGGCTCAGGGCGTGATCCCGGCGTTATGGGATCGAGTCCCACATCAGGCTCCTCCGCTATGAGCCTGCTTCTTCCTCTCCCACTCCCCCTGCTTGTGTTCCCTCTCTCGCTGGCTGTCTCTGTCTCTGTCGAATAAATAAATAAAATCTTAAAAAAAAAAAAAAGAAATGTAACTAATGAAAGAAACTGTCCATAAGCGTGACTGAGAAGTACCTCCTGGTGTCAAAAGCATTGCCATTTGCTTTCCTTGCAATCGGACACAGACACTGGATTTCCAAACGATGCCATATTGAAAGTTCTGGTGAAACAAACCTGATTTTGCAATTAAGTATCTGAGAGTCACAGAGTCCGTCAAGGAAAGATGAGGACGTTAAAAGAAAAACAGCTTCTGGGATGTATCTTTAAAAATGAAAATACTCATTGTGTGTGTAACACGCTGTTCATTTATCCGTCCACCTGTTGATGGACGTTTGGGTGGTTTCCCCGTTTGGGGTATTATGAGTAACGTTAGGCTAAAATTTTGCGTGAAGCTTCTGTGTGGACACGTGTTTTCATTTCTCTTGGGCGCGTACTCGGAGTGGAGGGGCTGGTCCCGGAGGACACGCGTGCTGAATGTTTTGAGAATGAACAAACCGTTTCCGCTGAACCACTTTAAAGTCCCACCAGCAACGTACAGAGGTTCCTGTTTCTCCACATCCCATAAACACTTCCTAGTCTCCAGTTTTATTAGAAAATTAAAGACATCATAGTAGGTGTGATGTTGGATCTCATTGTGGTTTGATTTGTGTTTTCTTGATCAATGACATTGAACCTCCTTTCGTGTACTTATTGGCCATTTGTAGATCTTTGGAGAAATGTCTGTTCAAGTCCTTTGCCCATTTTCAGAATTGGGTTGTTTGTCTTTTTGTTGTTGCGTTGTAAGAGTTCTTTATATGTTCTAGATATTAAAGCCTTAGGCGGGTCCACAGAGAGAAGGCAGCTAAGAAGATCCCAGGGGGCTGGGGGAGGGGAGAGAGGGGAGTGACTGATTAGTTAAGGAGTATGGGATGTCTGTATGGGTGATAAAAATGTTTTGAAAGTGAGAGCTGGTGCTGCCCAACCTTGTGAAAACGCCATACCCCTGAATCGCACACTTTAAAAAGGTCACTTGTATGTTACATGAGTTTTACCTCAATAAAAATTTCATGTAAAAGTAAAAATAAACACCTTTCAAAGGTGGGGGAAGGGTTCGATAAATGATCAAGGGGATTTATACACATTGGATTTTCTTTATGAGGACAGAATTTCTTTTGATAAATTGATCGAGTGATTTAGCTTTATGAACCCTCATGCAGAAAAGATTATTTACCACTTCCAGACCACTTAGACCTTACCTGCAGGAACCACGCATAGAGCTCCACACTTTCCCACCTGCAAAGTTCTCTCCGTTCTTTCCTTTCCTTTTTTAAAGAGTTTATTTTTAAGCAATCTCTGTACCCAGTGTGGGGCTCGAACTTAAAACCCCAAGATCGAGACTCTCGTGCTCTGCTGACTGACCCAGCCAGGCGCCTCTCTGTTCATTCTTTTAGACCCAACTCAAATTAGGCTGGAAAACAGTTTCTTTTTTTTTAAAGACTTTATTTATTTATTCAACAGAGATAGAGACAGCCAGTGAGAGAGGGAACACAAGCAGGGGGAGTGGGAGAGGAAGAAGCAGGCTCATAGCGGAGGAGCCTGACGTGGGGCTCGATCCCATAACGCCAGGATCATGCCCTGAGCCGAAGGCAGACACTTTAACCGCTGTGCCACCCAGGCGCCCCTGGAAAACAGTTTCTAACCAGCTTGTTGTTTACCTAAACTCTTTAGGACGAAGGAAGTTGATTTCATGGTCAGAATACTGGATGTTGACTAATGCAACAGAAAAACTGGAAATCTCAGTGTTTTAGCCCACCCAAGATCGATTACTTGCTCTCCTTAAATCTGACGCAGTTTCAAAAAAAAAAAAAATAAATAAATAAAAGGATGCTAGATGGATTGAACGATGGGTAAAGGATTGATATGTGGATTAGGCAGGTGTAATAAGATGTCTGTGGTAGAATGGAGGTGATGGGTGTATGGGTGTTCACTGTAGGATTCTACAACTTTGTGTATTTTTGAAAAATGTAATAAATTGTTGGGGATAATGTCATGTGGGTCAAGTAGCCTTCCACTATATGTCACTACACCATGTGTAAGATGTAGACCCCAAATACAGCACAATAGGGAAGGGAGGTACTTTTTTAAAAGATCTTATTTATTTATTTGTCAGAGAGAGAGAGAGAGCACAAGCAGGGGGAGCGGCAGAGGGAGAGGAGAAGCAGGCTCCCTGCCGAACAGGGAGCCTGATGTGGGACTCGATCCCAGGACCCCGAGCTGAATCATGACCTGAGTTGAAGGCAGATGCTTAACCGACAGCCAGCCAGGCGCCCGGGGAAGGGGAGGTATTAAGGACATAACCACCTGTTAGCTGTCTTGCCCAGAATCGAGGCATATCACTTTTGTTCACGACCCATTGGCTTCTGAATGTCAGAGAATCTGCACTGAGTGGCTTTTTCATGGGAATTTGTGCAAATAGACACTCCTTGGTCTCGTTTTCAAGGGCCTATAGCGGTGCACCTTCAAATGTTCTTGTGCGGTCCAGTCCACGTTAAAAGCAATTGTGGGGAATGTAATAAACACCGGCCAGGATAAGCAGTGTGTCCTATGGACGAACATATAAAACATAAGCTCTTTCCAGAAGATGGGCTGGGCCACGAACGGCCCTTCGAGCTGAGTGGATTTGGTTTGGTAAAGTCAGAGGGGAAGAATATTCCAGTATTCCTTGCACAGGCAGACCAAGCCTTAGAACTGGAGGGCAGTCAGGTGGCTTCAGTGTGGCCGGGGGCAGCGAAAGTAACAGAGCATGGGGACAAAGAAGCAAAGAGACGTTGGCTCGTCCAGGGTCTCCTACTTCATGGTAAAATTCTGCAACATGCTGGTCCTCTTTTAGTATTAACGCAAACCATCTTACTAGCCTCCCGAGTGTTCTTACACCCAAGATATCAGAGATGTCAGCCTATCTTGTACTGAAATCCAGTGCCTTTCACACCCCCTATTTCTCCCAAATGTCTCTGGCAATTGCTGGGTCTGGGCTCCCTCCCAGCTCTCCTGGCAGAAGACAGAAACACACATTCTTCCAGCCTGGGCCCAGAACATGCTCTCTTCCCTTCAGAGAGAATTGCTGCTTGAGACATCTAATTTTACAGATCATGGTTTTGGAGGAAAAAAAAAAAACGTCGCCCCAGAAGCAAGTGGGAAATCGTTCACTTCTGGTGAGATAGAAATGTCGAGATGATGGGTCGGGCCCAGAGTGGGCTCTGGGGCCGTCCATCCAGAGGTCCAGGAAATCTGGCACCTTCTTCTCCCTGGCCTGTCTCACACTAGTGCAGAGTGGGAAGTTGGCAGACACTCCCCACTGGGATCTTTCTCACCTCAGAGCCACCTCTCATGCTGCTTCCTTTGCCTGCCCTCCTCCCCCACTCTCCCGGGAAAACTCCTACATAACCTTAGGCTTAAATGTCACTTCTCTGGAACTTTCCTCGAACCCAAGGTTGACTGAGATGACCCTACTCTGTGTTTCTGGAGCTTATTTTAATACAGTTTTATCAAAATACCAGTCTCACTGGCTTATAATTACGATTCTTATTGTTTTCTGTACATTTATCAAGCCTGGATATTCACAAGGGCAAAGTAAATGTCTATCTTATTTCCTATTTTCCCCCCAGGACCTAGAGTAGTATGGGGTACATACATAGTGCTTGATAATTTTCCACCGACGAATGGGTACAGGAATAAATGAATGAATGAATTATAAGAGCCTGCCTTCTCCCTTTGGTTAAGCCTTTTCCCCTGAATTATCCTCACTTTTTAAGACCCAATGCCTAGAATCATCAAATGTTGGGACTAGAAAAGACCTTATAACAGTAAGTCAGTGATCCCCAAATTTGGATGCTGGGATGCTTTGTTCATGAGGAAGAACTTGTCTTTGCTCTGTAAGTGAGGCTTGACGAATAGTGTGTAGTATAAATAAGGCCAGGCTATGCTTTCCTGAGTGGGAGAGAGAGAGAGAGAAATTACAAGCACGGCATTGACGTTAAGGAATTGAACATAACCTTCCCCTGTAGAATCCCTGCAGGCTGTATGCCATGCCAAAGAGGATCTAAGAGATGAGACATTCTGGTAGAATCTGACCTTCCCTCATATCTTAAGTCCTTAACACATTGCCAAATGAATTGCCAAGAAGTTTCTGTTTGATTACCTTTCCTGCTGGGGAGCTCCCTACCTTCCAAGGCAGCTTATCGTTTAGACTAGGGTGTTTCAATCTCAGCACTCTTGACATTTTGGGCTGGGTAACTCTTTTCTTTCATGCTTCTCACTGTTATTTGGTGCTTAGAAAAGTCATTTCTATACATTTGTATTTTTTAAAGAATAGACTGTAGAGTCTATAAAATATATAATATGAAAGACTTACTATATATAACATTATAATAAAATATATAATGTATAATATAATTAATATACAAAATAATATACAATAATATATATTGTATGTATCCTGCAACTTACTTTCCCCCCTTTATTTATTAAGTTTATTCTTTCTCAAACTCAGGAAATTAACACTGATACAATAATGTTACCCAAGTATAAACTTTAGTCAGATTCTGTCAATTATCCCCAAAAGCTTTTAGAATAAAAATATCCCAGATCGTATGTTACATCTGGTCTCCTTTTATCTGGAACAGTCTCTCAGCCTTTCTGCTTCATGGCATTGACCTTTTTAGAGCACTAGCTGGTTCTCATGCAGCATGTCCTTCAGTTTTGGTTTGTTTGATGGTTCCTCGCGGTTAGATTCAGGTTTGGGCAGAAACACTCTACACGGGGGACATCGTGCTCTCGGTGCGTTAGACTGGGAGGCACGTGATGTCCATTCGCCTTTCTGCTGGTACGTTCCCTCTGTTCATTTGGTTAAGGCCGCGTCTGCCAGGGTTGTCTGGTGAAAAGTGACTCTTTATCCCTTTTCAAATAATAACAAGCTCTCTCGGAGGGCGAGTTTTAGTGAATGTCCTATTGCTCCTCAGGCCTTCACCGAGCTGGGTAACTTGCCTGCAGGGAACAGTACTGTGAATATTGGATGTTTGGCAATATCCCTGGCCTCCAAATGCTAGGAGCACTGTCCCCCTACGCTGTCTTCAGACATGGCCCAGAACCCCCTGCGGAGGTGCAGAATTGCCCGTGGTCGAGACCCATTGACTTAGAGCCGTCCTACCAGTAGAAGTAGGCGTTACTGTCATGTACGTCTATTGATTTTGCCTTACCTAGCGTCCATTTTCTATTCCTGAACTAAAACGGACACAAATGAACAACAATATCAAACAAAAAAACCCCACTACTCTGATTTTCCTCTTCGTACTATTTCTCACCCATTTCCCCAGAATGTTTGGCATCAGTGGGGTTGACTACACACCAGGGAGACTTGGTTCTGAGAACTGTCTTTGAGACACTAGGGACCAGAAACCCACTTCCTGTCAGAGGTTCAGAGAAAATGTCGGGTCTGGCAACCATCTTGTCAACATGAGGAAAAGGTTTACCTAGAGTAGGTCTAATGCAGAGGCAAACAGTTCCGACAGGGTCGTCCTCCTGAAGACATTGTCTGAGCCTTTGATTGAGACTGGTCCAAAGCTGAATGTACTTTTTAGTTACACAAACACAAAAAGTTCTTTTTGGCCACAGAGTCAGAGTCAGATCTCCCATCAAATGCCACTGGAAAAAGACTTTTCCACTTACAGTTTTCAATTTCTTCTGAGCTCTTCCTCAGAGTGAATAAAATGGGAATCTGCTCTCTTTTTGATAATCCAATGTCGCCGATTTTTGAGAGTATCGAAACAGGTGAGTTTGATAAGGTCTGAGCCCCCTGACCCTTGGTCTTCTAACCGCGTGTCTCCGTTTTCCGTAATTCTCCCAGAATGATCTTTGTAAAGCCCAGAGCTATTCTTGCGTCTTCTCTGTTTAATAGTATTTGATAGCTCCCATTCTCTACAAGGTATGTCCCCACTCCACGGCCTGGCACTTAGGACCTTTCCAGTCTGGCCCCAGAGGACACCGCAGTCTCAGTGTTGACTTTGCAAGACTTTCCTATGAGCCCCCCGATTCATCTCTGAGACACCCCCCCCCCCCCGGCCCACCCG